>NC_091283.1:674517274-674831938 GCF_032444005.1 Ranitomeya imitator
GGTATAGAGTGTAGAGTGTAGGGATTAGAGTGTAGGGTATAGAGTGTAGGGTGTAGAGTGTAGGGTATAGAGTGTAGAGTGTAGGGTATAGAGTGTATGGTATAGAGTGTAGGGTATAGAGTGTATGGTGTAGAGTGTAGGGTATAGAGTGTAGGGTATAGAGTGTAGGGTATAGAGTCTAGGGTATAGAGTGTAGGGAATAGAGTGTAGAGTGTAAGGTATAGAGTGTAGAGTGTAGGGTATAGAGTGTAGGGTATAGAGTGTAGGGTATAGAGTGTAGGGTATAGATTGTAGAGTGTAGGCTATAGAGTGTAGGGTATAGAGTGTGGAGTGTAGGGTATAGAGTGTTGGGTATAGAGTGTAGGGTATAGAGTGTAGGGTATAGAGTGTAGAGTGTAGGGTAGAGTGTGTAGGGTATAGAGTGCAGGGTGTAGAGTGTAGGGTATAGAGTGTAGGGTATAAAGTGTAGAGTGTAGGGTATAGAGTGTATAGTGTAGGGTATAGAGTGTAGGGTATAGAGTGTAGGGTATAGAGTGTAGGGTATGGAGTGCAGGGTATAGAGGGTAGAGTGTAAGGTATAGAGTTTATGCTATAGAGTGTATGGTGTAGAGTGTATGGTATAGAGTGTAGGGTATAGAGTGTAGAGTGTATGGTATAGAGTGTAGGGTATAGAGTGTATGTTATAGAGTGTAGGGTATAGAGTGTAGAGTGTAGGGTATAGAGTTTAGATTGTAGGTTATAGAGTGTAGGGTATAGAGTGTAAGGTATAGAGTGTAGGGTGTAGAGTGTAGGGTATAGAGTGTATAGTATAGAGTGTAGGGTATAGAGTGTATGGTATAGAGTGTAGGGTATAGAGTGTATGGTATAGAGTGTAGGGTATAGAGTGTAGAGTGTAGGGTATAGAGTGTAGGGTATAGAGTGTAGAGTGTAGGGTATAGAGTGTAGGGTATAGAGTGTAGGGTATAGAGTGTAGGGTATAGAGTGTAGAGTGTAGGGATTAGAGTGTAGGGTATAGAGTGTAGGGTATAGAGTGTATGGATTAGAGTGTAGGGTATAGAGTGTAGGGTATAGAGTGTATGGTATAGAGTGTAGGGTATAGAGTGTAGGGTATAGAGTGTAGGGTATAGAGTGTAGAGTGTAAGGTATAGAGTGTAGAGTGTAGGGTATAGAGTGAAGGGTATAGAGTGTAGAGTGTAGGGATTAGAGTGTAGGGTATAGAGTGTGGGGTGTAGAGTGTTGGGTATAGAGTGTAGAGTGTAGGGTATAGAGTGTATGGTATAGAGTGTAGGGTATAGAGTGTATGGTGTAGAGTGTAGGGTATAGAGTGTAGGGTATAGAGTGTAGGGTATAGAGTCTAGGGTATAGGTGTAGTGAATAGAGTGTAGAGTGTAGAGTGTAGGGTATAGAGTGTAGGGTATAGAGTGTAGGGTATAGAGTGTATGGTATAGAGTGTAGGGTATAGCGTGTAGAGTGTAGGGTATAGAGTGTAGGGTATAGAGTGTTGGGTATAGAGTGTATGGTATAGAGTGTAGAGTGTAGGGATTAGAGTGTAGGGTATAGAGTGTAGGGTATAGAGTGTATGGTATAGAGTGTAGAGTATAGAGTGTATGGTAAAGAGTGTAGGGTATAGAGTGTAGAGAGTAGGGTATAGAGTGTATGGTATTGAGTGTAGGGTGTAGAGTGTATGGTATAGAGTGTAGGGTATAGAGTGTAGAGTGTAGGGTATAGAGTGTAGGGTATAGAGTGTAGGGTATAGAGTGTAGGGCATAGAGTGTAGGGTATAGAGTGTAGGGTATAGAGTGTAGAGTGTAGTGTATAGAGTGTAGGGTATAGAGTGTAGGGTATAGAGTGTAGAGTGTAGGGCATAGAGTGTAGGGTATAGAGTGTATGGTATAGAGTGTAAGGCATAGAGTGTAGGGTATAGAGTGTAGGGTATAGAGTGTAGAGTGTATGGTATAGAGTGTAGGGTATAGAGTGTAGGGTATAGAGTGTAGGGTATAGAGTGTAGAGTGTAAGGTATAGAGTGTAGAGTGTAGGGTATAGAGTGAAGGGTATAGAGTGTAGAGTGTAGGGATTAGAGTGTAGGGTATAGAGTGTAGGGTGTAGAGTGTTGGGTATAGAGTGTAGAGTGTAGGGTATAGAGTGTATGGTATAGAGTGTAGGGTATAGAGTGTATGGTGTAGAGTGTAGGGTATAGTGTGTAGGGTATAGAGTGTAGGGTATAGAGTCTAGGGTATAGAGTGTAGGGAATAGAGTGTAGAGTGTAGAGTGTAGAGTGTAGGGTATAGAGTGTAGGGTATAGAGTGTAGGGTATAGAGTGTAGAGTGTAGAGTGTAGAGTGTAGGGTATAGAGTGTAGGGTATAGAGTGTAGGGTATAGAGTGTATGGTATAGAGTGTAGGGTATAGCGTGTAGAGTGTAGGGTATAGAGTGTAGGGTATAGAGTGTAGGGTATAGAGTGTATGGTATAGAGTGTAGAGTGTAGGGATTAGAGTGTAGGGTATAGAGTGTAGGGTATAGAGTGTATGGTAAAGAGTGTAGGGTATAAAGTGTAGAGTGTATGGTATAGAGTGTAGGGTATAGAGTGTAGAGTGTAGGGTATAGAGTGTATGGTATTTAGTGTAGGGTGTAGAGTGTATGGTATAGAGTGTAGGGTATAGAGTGTAGAGTGTAGGGTATAGAGTGTAGGGTATAGAGTGTAGGGTATAGAGTGTAGGGCATAGAATGTAGGGTATAGAGTGTAGGGTATAGAGTGTAGAGTGTAGGGTATAGAGTGTAGGGTATAGAGTGTAGGGTATAGAGTGTAGAGTGTAGGGCATAGAGTGTAGGGTATAGAGTGTATGGTATAGAGTGTAAGGCATAGAGTGTAGGGTATAGAGTGTAGGGTATAGAGTTTAGAGTGTAGGGTATAGAGTGTAGGGTATAGAGTGTAGAGTGTAGGGTATAGAGTGTAGGGTATAGAGTGTAGGGTATAGAGTGTAGGGTATAGAGTGTAGAGCGTAGGATATAGAGTGAAGAGTGTAGGGTATAGAGTGTAGGGTATAGAGTGTAGGGTATAGAGTGAAGGGTAGAGAGTGTAGAGTGTAGGGTATAGAGTGTAGGGTATAGAGTTTAGAATGTAGGGATTAGAGTGTAGGGTATAGAGTGTAGGGTGTAGAGTGTAGGGTATAGAGTGTAGAGTGTAGGGTATAGAGTGTATGGTATAGAGTGTAGGGTATAGAGTGTAGGGTATAGAGTGTAGGGTATAGAGTGTAGGGTATAGAGTGTAGGGTATAGAGTGTAGAGTGTAAGGTATAGAGTGTAGAGTGTAGGGTATAGAGTGAAGGGTATAGAGTGTAGAGTGTAGGGATTAGAGTGTAGGGTATAGAGTGTAGGGTGTAGAGTGTTGGGTATAGAGTGTAGAGTGTAGGGTATAGAGTGTATGGTATAGAGTGTAGGGTATAGAGTGTATGGTGTAGAGTGTAGGGTATAGAGTGTAGGGTATAAAGTGTAGAGTGTATGGTATAGACTGTAGGGTATAGAGTGTAGAGTGTAGGGTATACAGTGTATGGTATAGAGTTTAGGGTGTAGAGTGTATGGTATAGAGTGTAGGGTATAGAGTGTAGAGTGTAGGGTATAGAGTGTAGGGTATGGAGTGTAGGGTATAGAGTGTAGGGCATAGAGTGTAGGGTATAGAGTGTAGGGTAAAGAGTGTAGAGTGTAGGGTATAGAGTGTAGGGTATAGAGTGTAAGGTATAGAGTGTAGGGTATAGAGTGTAGGGTATAGAGTGAAGAGTGTAGGGTATAGAGTGTAGGGTATAGAGTGTAGAGTGTAGGGTATAGAGTGTAGGGTATAGAGTGTAGGGTATAGAGTGTAGGGTATAGAGTGTAGGGTATAGAGTGAAGAGTGTAGGGTATAGAGTGTAGGGTACAGAGTGCAGGGTGTAGAGTGTAGGGTATAGAGTGTAGAGTGTAGGGTGTAGAGTGTAGGGTATAGAGTGTAGGGTATAAAGTGTAGGGTATAGAATGTAGAGTATAGGGTATAGAGTGTAGAGTGTAGGGTATAGAGTGTAGGGTATAGAGTGTAGGGTTGAGAGTGTGGAGTGTAGGGTATAGAGTGTAGGGTATAGAGTGTAGGGAATAGAGTGTAGAGTGTAGGGATTAGAGTGTAGGGTATAGAGTGTAGGGTGTAGAGTGTAGGGTATAGAGTGTAGAGTGTAGGGTATAGAGTGTATGGTATAGAGTGTAGGGTGTAGAGTGTAGGGTATAGAGTGTAGAGTGTAGGGTATAGAGTGAAGGGTATAGAGTGTAGGGTATAGAGTGTAGGGTATAGAATGTAGGGTATAGAGTGTAGATGTAGGGTATAGAGTGTAAGGTATAGAGTGTAGGGTGTAGAGTGTAGGGTATAGAGTGTAGGGTATAGAGTGTAGAGTGTAGGGATTAGAGTGTAGGGTATAGAGTGTAGGGTATAGAGTGTATGGATTAGAGTGTAGGGTATAGAGTGTAGGGTATAGAGTGTATGGTATAGAGTGTAGGGTATAGAGTGTATGGTATAGAGTGTAGGGTATAAAGTGTAGAGTGTATGGTATAGAGTGTAGGGTATAGAGTGTAGAGTGTAGGGTATAGAGTGTATGGTATAGAGTGTAGGATGTAGAGTGTATGGTATAGAGTGTAGGGTATAGAGTGTAGAGTGTAGGGTATAGAGTGTAGGGTATAGAGTGTAGGGTATAGAGTGTAGGGCATAGAGTGTAGGGTATAGAGTGTAGGGTAAAGAGTGTAGAGTGTAGGGTATAGAGTGTAGGGTATAGAGTGTAGGGTATAGAGTGTAGGGTATAGAGTGTAGGGTATAGAGTGAAGAGTGTAGGGTATAGAGTGTAGGGTACAGAGTGCAGGGTGTAGAGTGTAGGGTATAGAGTGTAGAGTGTAGGGTGTAGAGTGTAGGGTATAGAGTGTAGGGTATAAAGTGTAGGGTATAGAGTGTAGAGTATAGGGTATAGAGTGTAGAGTGTAGGGTATAGAGTGTAGGGTATAGAGTGTAGGGTATAGAGTGTAGGGTTGAGAGTGTGGAGAGTAGGGTATAGAGTGTAGGGTATAGAGTGTAGGGTATAGAGTGTAGAGTGTAGGGATTAGAGTGTAGGGTATAGAGTGTAGGGTGTAGAGTGTAGGGTATAGAGTGTAGAGTGTAGGGTATAGAGTGTATGGTATAGAGTGTAGGGTGTAGAGTGTAGGGTATAGAGTGTAGAGTGTAGGGTATCGAGTGCAGGGTATAGAGTGTAGGGTATAGAGTGTAGGGTATAGAATGTAGGGTATAGAGTGTAGATGTAGGGTATAGAGTGTAGGGTATAGAGTGTAGGGTGTAGAGTGTAGGGTATAGAGTGTAGGGTATAGAGTGTAGAGTGTAGGGTATAGAGTGTAGGGTATAGAGTGTATGGTATAGAGTGTAGAGTGTAGGGATTAGAGTGTAGGGTATAGAGTGTAGGGTATAGAGTGTATGGTATAGAGTGTAGGGTATAGAGTGTATGGTATAGAGTGTAGGGTATAGAGTGTATGGTATAGAGTGTAGGGTATAAAGTGTAGAGTGTATGGTATAGAGTGTAGGGTATAGAGTGTAGAGTGTAGGGTATAGAGTGTAGGGCATAGAGTGTAGGGTATAGAGTGTAGAGTGTAGGGTATAGAGTGTAGGGTATAGAGTGTAGGGTGTAGAGTGTAGGGTATAGAGTGTAGGGTATAGAGTGTAGAGTGTAGGGTATAGAGTGTAGAGTGTAGGGTATAGAGTGTAGGGTATAGAGTGTAGGGTATAGAGTGTAGGGTATAGAGTGAAGGGTAGAGAGTGTAGAGTGTAGGGTATAGAGTGTAGGGTATAGAGTGTAGGGTATAGAGTGTAGAATGTAGGGATTAGAGTGTAGGGTATAGAGTGTAGGGTGTAGAGTGTAGGGTATAGAGTGTAGAGTGTAGGGTATAGAGTGTATGGTATAGAGTGTAGGGTATAGAGTGTAGGGTGTAGAGTGTAGGGTATAAAGTGTAGGGTATAGAGTGTAGGGTATAGAGTGTAGGGTATAGAGTGTAGGGAATAGAGTGTAGAGTGTAAGGTGTAGAGTGTAGAGTGTAGGGTATAGAGTGAAGGGTATAGAGTGTAGAGTGTAGGGATTAGAGTGTAGGGTATAGAGTGTAGGGTGTAGAGTGTAGGGTATAGAGTGTAGAGTGTAGGGTATAGAGTGTATGGTATAGAGTGTAGGGTATAGAGTGTATGGTGTAGAGTGTAGGGTATAGAGTGTAGGGTATAGAGTGTAGGGTATAGAGTCTAGGGTATAGAGTGTAGGGAATAGAGTGTAGAGTGTAAGGTATAGAGTGTAGAGTGTAGGGTATAGAGTGTAGGGTATAGAGTGTAGGGTATAGAGTGTAGGGTATAGATTGTAGAGTGTAGGCTATAGAGTGTAGGGTATAGAGTGTGGAGTGTAGGGTATAGAGTGTTGGGTATAGAGTGTAGGGTATAGAGTGTAGGGTATAGAGTGTAGAGTGTAGGGTATAGTGTGTAGGGTATAGAGTGCACGGTGTAGAGTGTAGGGTATAGAGTGTAGGGTATAAAGTGTAGAGTGTAGGGTATAGAGTGTATAGTGTAGGGTATAGAGTGTAGGGTATAGAGTGTAGGGTATAGAGTGTAGGGTATGGAGTGCAGGGTATAGAGGGTAGAGTGTAAGGTATAGAGTTTATGCTAAAGAGTGTATGGTGTAGAGTGTATGGTATAGAGTGTAGGGTATAGAGTGTAGAGTGTATGGTATAGAGTGTAGGGTATAGAGTGTATGTTATAGAGTGTAGGGTATAGAGTCTAGAGTGTAGGGTATAGAGTTTAGATTGTAGGTTATAGAGTGTAGGGTATAGAGTGTAAGGTATAGAGTGTAGGGTGTAGAGTGTAGGGTATAGAGTGTATAGTATAGAGTGTAGGGTATACAGTGTATGGTATAGAGTGTAGGGTATAGAGTGTATGGTATAGAGTGTAGGGTATAGAGTGTAGAGTGTAGGGTGTAGAGTGTAGGGTATAGAGTGTAGAGTGTAGGGTATAGAGTGTAGGGTATAGAGTGTAGGGTATAGAGTGTAGGGTATAGAGTGTAGAGTGTAGGGATTAGAGTGTAGGGTATAGAGTGTAGGGTATAGAGTGTATGGATTAGAGTGTAGGGTATAGAGTGTAGGGTATAGAGTGTATGGTATAGAGTGTAGGGTATAGAGTGTAGGGTATAGAGTGTAGGGTATAGAGTGTAGAGTGTAAGGTATAGAGTGTAGAGTGTAGGGTATAGAGTGAAGGGTATAGAGTGTAGAGTGTAGGGATTAGAGTGTAGGGTATAGAGTGTAGGGTGTAGAGTGTTGGGTATAGAGTGTAGAGTGTAGGGTATAGAGTGTATGGTATAGAGTGTAGGGTATAGAGTGTATGGTGTAGAGTGTAGGGTATAGAGTGTAGGGTATAGAGTGTAGGGTATAGAGTCTAGGGTATAGGTGTAGGGAATAGAGTGTAGAGTGTAGAGTGTAGAGTGTAGGGTATAGAGTGTAGGGTATAGAGTGTATGGTATAGAGTGTAGGGTATAGCGTGTAGAGTGTAGGGTATAGAGTGTAGGGTATAGAGTGTAGAGTGTAGGGTATAGAGTGTATAGTGTAGGGTATAGAGTGTAGGGTATAGAGTGTAGAGTGTAGGGTATTGAGTGTAGAGTGTAGGGTATAGAGTGTAGGGTATAGAGTGTAGGGTAGAGAGTGTAGAGTGTAGGGATTAGAGTGTAGGGTATAGAGTGAAGGGTGTAGAGTGTAGGGTATAGAGTGTAGAGTGTAGGGTATAGAGTGTATGGTATAGAGTGTAGGGTATAGAGTGTAGGGTGTAGAGTGTAGGGTATAGAGTGTAGGGTATAGAGTGTAGGATATAGAGTGTAGAGTGTAGGGTATAGAGTGTATAGTGTAGGGTATAGAGTGTAGGGTATAGAGTGAAGGGTGTAGAGTGTAGGGTATAGAGTGTAGAGTGTAGGGTATAGAGTGTATGGTATAGAGTGTAGGGTATAGAGTGTAGGGTGTAGAGTGTAGGGTATAGAGTGTAGGGTATAGAGTGTAGGGTATAGAGTGTAGAGTGTAGGGTATAGAGTGTATAGTGTAGGGTATAGAGTGTAGGGTATAGAGTGTAGAGTGTAGGGTATTGAGTGTAGAGTGTAGGGTATAGAGTGTAGGGTAGAGAGTGTAGAGTGTAGGGATTAGAGTGTAGGGTATAGAGTGAAGGGTGTAGAGTGTAGGGTATAGAGTGTAGAGTGTAGGGTATAAAGTGTATGGTATAGAGTGTAGGGTATAGAGTATAGGGTGTAGAATGTAGGGTATAGAGTGTAGGGTATAGAGTTTATGGTATAGAGTGTAGGGTATAGAGTGTAGAGTGTAGGGTATAGAGTGTAGGGTATAGAGTGTAGGGTATAGAGTGTAGGGTATAGAGTGTAGAGTGTAGGGATTAGAGTGTAGGGTATAGAGTGTAGGGTATAGAGTGTATGGATTAGAGTGTAGGGTATAGAGTGTAGGGTATAGAGTGTAGGGTATAGAGTGTAGGGTATAGAGTGTATGGTATAGAGTGTAGGGTATAAAGTGTAGAGTGTATGGTATAGACTGTAGGGTATAGAGTGTAGAGTGTAGGGTATAGAGTGTATGGTATAGAGTTTAGGGTGTAGAGTGTATGGTATAGATTGTAGGGTATAGAGTGTAGAGTGTAGGGTATAGAGTGTAGGGCATAGAGTGTAGGGTATAGAGTGTAGGGTAAAGAGTGTAGAGTGTAGGGTATAGAGTGTAGGGTATAGAGTGTAAGGTATAGAGTGTAGGGTATAGAGTTTATGTTATAGAGTGTAGGGTATAGTTTGTAGAGTGTAGGGTATAGAGTTTAGATTGTAGGGTATAGAGTGTAGGGTATAGAGTGTAAGGTATAGAGTGTAGGGTGTAGAGTGTAGGGTATAGAGTGTAGAGTATAGAGTGTAGGGTATAGAGTGTATGGCATAGAGTGTAGGGTATAGAGTGTATGGTATAGAGTGTAGGGTATAGAGTGTAGAGTGTAGGATATAGAGTGTAGGGTATAGAGTGTAGAGTGTAGGGTATAGAGTGTAGGGTACAGAGTGTAGGGTATAGAGTGTAGGGTGTAGGGATTAGATTGTAGTGTATAGAGTGTAGGGTATAGAGTGTAGGGTATAGAGTGTAGGGTATATAGTGTAGGGTATAGAGTGTAGGGTATAGAGTGAAGAGTGTAGGGTATAGAGTGTAGGGTACAGAGTGCAGGGTGTACAGTGTAGGGTATAGAGTGTAGAGTGTAGGGTGTAGAGTGTAGGGTATAGAGTGTAGGGTATAGAGTGTAGGGTATAGAGTGTAGAGTGTAGGGTATAGAGTGTATAGTGTAGGGTATAGAGTGTAGGGTATAGAGTGTAGAGTGTAGGGTATTGAGTGTAGAGTGTAGGGTATAGAGTGTAGGGTATAGAGTGTAGGGTAGAGAGTGTAGAGTGTAGGGATTAGAGTGTAGGGTATAGAGTGAAGGGTGTAGAGTGTAGGGTATAGAGTGTAGAGTGTAGGGTATAGAGTGTATGGTATAGAGTGTAGGGTATAGAGTGTAGGGTGTAGAGTGTAGGGTATAGAGTGTAGGGTATAGAGTGTAGGGTATAGAGTGTAGAGTGTAGGGTATAGAGTGTATAGTGTAGGGTATAGAGTGTAGGGTATAGAGTGAAGGGTGTAGAGTGTAGGGTATAGAGTGTAGAGTGTAGGGTATAGAGTGTATGGTATAGAGTGTAGGGTATAGAGTGTAGGGTGTAGAGTGTAGGGTATAGAGTGTAGGGTATAGAGTGTAGGGTATAGAGTGTAGAGTGTAGGGTATAGAGTGTATAGTGTAGGGTATAGAGTGTAGGGTATAGAGTGTAGAGTGTAGGGTATTGAGTGTAGAGTGTAGGGTATAGAGTGTAGGGTATAGAGTGTAGGGTAGAGAGTGTAGAGTGTAGGGATTAGAGTGTAGGGTATAGAGTGAAGGGTGTAGAGTGTAGGGTATAGAGTGTAGAGTGTAGGGTATAAAGTGTATGGTATAGAGTGTAGGGTATAGAGTATAGGGTGTAGAATGTAGGGTATAGAGTGTAGGGTATAGAGTGTATGGTATAGAGTGTAGGGTATAGAGTGTAGAGTGTAGGGTATAGAGTGTAGGGTATAGAGTGTAGGGTATAGAGTGTAGGGTATAGAGTGTAGAGTGTAGGGATTAGAGTGTAGGGTATAGAGTGTAGGGTATAGAGTGTATGGATTAGAGTGTAGGGTATAGAGTGTAGGGTATAGAGTGTAGGGTATAGAGTGTAGGGTATAGAGTGTATGGTATAGAGTGTAGGGTATAAAGTGTAGAGTGTATGGTATAGACTGTAGGGTATAGAGTGTAGAGTGTAGGGTATAGAGTGTATGGTATAGAGTTTAGGGTGTAGAGTGTATGGTATAGATTGTAGGGTATAGAGTGTAGAGTGTAGGGTATAGAGTGTAGGGCATAGAGTGTAGGGTATAGAGTGTAGGGTAAAGAGTGTAGAGTGTAGGGTATAGAGTGTAGGGTATAGAGTGTAAGGTATAGAGTGTAGGGTATAGAGTGTAGGGTATAGAGTGAAGAGTGTAGGGTATAGAGTGTAGGGTACAGAGTGCAGGGTGTAGAGTGTAGGTATAGAGTATAGAGTGTAGGGTGTAGAGTGTAGGTTATAGAGTGTAGGGTATAGAGTGTGGGGTTTAGAGTGTAGAGTGTAGGGTATAGAGTGTAGGGTATAGAGTGTAGGGTATAGAGTGTAGGTTATAAAGTGTAGGGTATATTGTGTAGAGTGTAGGGTATAGAGTGTAGAGTGTAGGGTATAGAGTGTAGGGTATAGAGTGTAGGGTAGAGATTGTAGAGTGTAGGGTATAGAGTGTAGGGTATGGAGTGTAGGGTATAGAGTGTAGGGCATAGAGTGTAGGGTATAGAGTGTAGGGTAAAGAGTGTAGAGTGTATGGTATAGAGTGTAGGGTATAGAGTGTAAGGTATAGAGTGTAGGGTGTAGAGTGTAGGGTATAGAGTGTAGAGTGTAGGGTGTAGAGTGTAGGTTATAGAGTGTAGGGTATAGAGTGTAGGGTTTAGAGTGTAGAGTGTAGGGTATAGAGTGTAGAGTGTAGGGTATAGAGTGTAGGGTATAGAGTGTAGGTTATAAAGTGTAGGGTATAGAGTGTAGAGTGTAGGGTATAGAGTGTAGAGTGTAGGGTATAGAGTGTAGGGTATAGAGTGTAGGGTATAGAGTGAAGAGTGTAGGGTATAGAGTGTAGGGTACAGAGTGCAGGGTGTAGAGTGTAGGGTATAGAGTGTAGAGTGTAGGGTGTAGAGTGTAGGTTATAGAGTGTAGGGTATAAAGTGTAGGGTTTAGAGTGTAGAGTGTAGGGTATAGAGTGTAGAGTGTAGGGTATAGAGTGTAGGGTATAGAGTGTAGGTTATAAAGTGTAGGGTATAGAGTGTAGAGTGTAGGGTAAGAGTGTAGAGTGTAGGGTATAGAGTGTAGGGTATAGAGTGTAGGGTAGAGAGTGTAGAGTGTAGGGTATAGAGTGTAGGGTATAGAGTGTAGGGTATAGAGTGTAGAGTGTAGGGATTAGAGTGTAGGGTATAGAGTGTAGAGTGTAGGGTATAGAGTGTAGGGTATGGAGTGTAGGGTATAGAGTGTAGGGCATAGAGTGTAGGGTATAGAGTGTAGGGTAAAGAGTGTAGAGTGTAGGGTATAGAGTGTAGGGTATAGAGTGTAAGGTATAGAGTGTAGGGTATAGAGTGAAGAGTGTAGGGTATAGAGTGTAGGGTACAGAGTGCAGGGTGTAGAGTGTAGGGTATAGAGTGTAGAGTGTAGGGTGTAGAGTGTAGGTTATAGAGTGTAGGGTATAGAGTGTAGGGTTTAGAGTGTAGAGTGTAAGGTATAGAGTGTAGAGTGTAGGGTATAGAGTGTAGGGTATAGAGTGTAGGTTATAAAGTGTAGGGTATAGAGTGTAGAGTGTAGGGTATAGAGTGTAGAGTGTAGGGTATAGAGTGTAGGGTATAGAGTGTAGGGTAGAGAGTGTAGAGTGTAGGGTATAGAGTGTAGGGTATAGAGTGTAGGGTATAGAGTGTAGAGTGTAGGGATTAGAGTGTAGGGTATAGAGTGTAGGGTGTAGAGTGTAGGGTATAGAGTGTAGAGTGTAGGGTATAGAGTGTATGGTATAGAGTGTAGGGTATAGAGTGTAGAGTGTATGGTATAGAGTGTAGGGTATAGAGTGTATGTTATAGAGTGTAGGGTATAGATTGTAGAGTGTAGGGTATAGAGTGTAGGGTATAGAGTGTAGGGTATAGAGTCTATGGTATAGAGTGTAGGGTATAGAGTGTAGAGTGTAGGGTATAGAGTGTAGGGTATAGAGTGTAGGGTATAGAGTGTAGGGTATAGAGTGTAGAGTGTAGGGATTAGAGTGTAGGGTATAGAGTGTGGGGTATAGAGTGTATGGATTAGAGTGTAGGGTATAGAGTGTAGGGTATAGAGTGTATGGTATAGAGTGTAGGGTATAAAGTGTAGAGTGTATGGTATAGACTGTAGGGTATAGAGTGTAGAGTGTAGGGTATAGAGTGTATGGTATAGAGTTTAGGGTGTAGAGTGTATGGTATAGAGTGTAGGGTATAGAGTGTAGAGTGTAGGGTATAGAGTGTAGGGTATGGAGTGTAGGGTATAGAGTGTAGGGCATAGAGTGTAGGGTATAGAGTGTAGGGTAAAGAGTGTAGAGTGTAGGGTATAGAGTGTAGGGTATAGAGTGTAAGGTATAGAGTGTAGGGTATAGAGTGTAGGGTATAGAGTGAAGAGTGTAGAGTATAGAGTGTAGGGTACAGAGTGCAGGGTGTAGAGTGTAGGGTATAAAGTGTAGAGTGTATGGTATAGAGTGTAGGGTATAGAGTGTAGAGTGTAGGGTATAGAGTGTATGGTATAGAGTTTAGGGTGTAGAGTGTATGGTATAGAGTGTAGGGTATAGAGTGTAGAGTGTAGGGTATAGAGTGTAGGGTATGGAGTGTAGGGTATAGAGTGTAGGGCATAGAGTGTAGGGTATAGAGTGTAGGGTAAAGAGTGTAGAGTGTAGGGTATAGAGTGTAGGGTATAGAGTGTAGGGTATAGAGTGTAGGGCATAGAGTGTAGGGTATAGAGTGTAGGGTAAAGAGTGTAGAGTGTAGGGATCAGAGTGTAGGGTATAGAGTGTAGGGTATAGAGTGTATGGATTGGAGTGTAGGGTATAGAGTGTAGGGTATAGAGTGTATGGTATAGAGTGTAGGGTATAGAGTGTATGGTATAGAGTGTAGGGTATAAAGTGTAGAGTGTATGGTATAGAGTGTAGGGTATAGAGTGTAGGGTATAGAGTGTAGCGTGTAGGGATTAGAGTGTAGGGTATAGAGTGTAGAGTGTAGGGTATAGAGTGTAGGGTATGGATTGTAGGGTATAGAGTGTAGGGCATAGAGTGTAGGGTATAGAGTGTAGGGTAAAGAGTGTAGAGTGTAGGGTATAGAGTGTAGGGTATAGAGTGTAAGGTATAGAGTGTAGGGTATAGAGTGTAGGGTATAGAGTGAAGAGTGTAGGGTATAGAGTGTAGGGTGCAGAGTGCAGGGTGTAGAGTGTAGGGTATAGAGTGTAGAGTGTAGGGTGTAGAGTGTAGGTTATAGAGTGTAGGGTATAGAGTGTAGGGTTTAGAGTGTAGAGTGTAGGGTATAGAGTGTAGAGTGTAGGGTATAGAGTGTAGGGTATAGAGTGTAGGTTATAAAGTGTAGGGTATAGAGTGTAGAGTGTAGGGTATAGAGTGTAGAGTGTAGGGTATAGAGTGTAGGGTATAGAGTGTAGGGTAGAGAGTGTAGAGTGTAGGGTGTAGAGTGTAGGTTATAGAGTGTAGGGTATAAAGTGTAGGGTTTAGAGTGTAGAGTGTAGGGTATAGAGTGTAGAGTGTAGGGTATAGAGTGTAGGGTATAGAGTGTAGGTTATAAAGTGTAGGGTATAGAGTGTAGAGTGTAGGGTATAGAGTGTAGAGTGTAGGGTATAGAGTGTAGGGTATAGAGTGTAGGGTAGAGAGTGTAGAGTGTAGGGTATAGAGTGTAGGGTATAGAGTGTAGGGTATAGAGTGTAGAGTGTAGGGATTAGAGTGTAGGGTATAGAGTGTAGAGTGTAGGGTATAGAGTGTAGGGTATGGAGTGTAGGGTATAGAGTGTAGGGCATAGAGTGTAGGGTATAGAGTGTAGGGTAAAGAGTGTAGAGTGTAGGGTATAGAGTGTAGGGTATAGAGTGTAAGGTATAGAGTGTAGGGTATAGAGTGAAGAGTGTAGGGTATAGAGTGTAGGGTACAGAGTGCAGGGTGTAGAGTGTAGGGTATAGAGTGTAGAGTGTAGGGTGTAGAGTGTAGGTTATAGAGTGTAGGGTATAGAGTGTAGGGTTTAGAGTGTAGAGTGTAAGGTATAGAGTGTAGAGTGTAGGGTATAGAGTGTAGGGTATAGAGTGTAGGTTATAAAGTGTAGGGTATAGAGTGTAGAGTGTAGGGTATAGAGTGTAGAGTGTAGGGTATAGAGTGTAGGGTATAGAGTGTAGGGTAGAGAGTGTAGAGTGTAGGGTATAGAGTGTAGGGTATAGAGTGTAGGGTATAGAGTGTAGAGTGTAGGGATTAGAGTGTAGGGTATAGAGTGTAGGGTGTAGAGTGTAGGGTATAGAGTGTAGAGTGTAGGGTATAGAGTGTATGGTATAGAGTGTAGGGTATAGAGTGTAGAGTGTATGGTATAGAGTGTAGGGTATAGAGTGTATGTTATAGAGTGTAGGGTATAGATTGTAGAGTGTAGGGTATAGAGTGTAGGGTATAGAGTGTAGGGTATAGAGTGTATGGTATAGAGTGTAGGGTATAGAGTGTAGAGTGTAGGGTATAGAGTGTAGGGTATAGAGTGTAGGGTATAGAGTGTAGGGTATAGAGTGTAGAGTGTAGGGATTAGAGTGTAGGGTATAGAGTGTGGGGTATAGAGTGTATGGATTAGAGTGTAGGGTATAGAGTGTAGGGTATAGAGTGTATGGTATAGAGTGTAGGGTATAAAGTGTAGAGTGTATGGTATAGACTGTAGGGTATAGAGTGTAGAGTGTAGGGTATAGAGTGTATGGTATAGAGTTTAGGGTGTAGAGTGTATGGTATAGAGTGTAGGGTATAGAGTGTAGAGTGTAGGGTATAGAGTGTAGGGTATGGAGTGTAGGGTATAGAGTGTAGGGCATAGAGTGTAGGGTATAGAGTGTAGGGTAAAGAGTGTAGAGTGTAGGGTATAGAGTGTAGGGTATAGAGTGTAAGGTATAGAGTGTAGGGTATAGAGTGTAGGGTATAGAGTGAAGAGTGTAGGGTATAGAGTGTAGGGTACAGAGTGCAGGGTGTAGAGTGTAGGGTATAAAGTGTAGAGTGTATGGTATAGAGTGTAGGGTATAGAGTGTAGAGTGTAGGGTATAGAGTGTATGGTATAGAGTTTAGGGTGTAGAGTGTATGGTATAGAGTGTAGGGTATAGAGTGTAGAGTGTAGGGTATAGAGTGTAGGGTATGGAGTGTAGGGTATAGAGTGTAGGGCATAGAGTGTAGGGTATAGAGTGTAGGGTAAAGAGTGTAGAGTGTAGGGTATAGAGTGTAGGGTATAGAGTGTAGGGTATAGAGTGTAGGGCATAGAGTGTAGGGTATAGAGTGTAGGGTAAAGAGTGTAGAGTGTAGGGATCAGAGTGTAGGGTATAGAGTGTAGGGTATAGAGTGTATGGATTGGAGTGTAGGGTATAGAGTGTAGGGTATAGAGTGTATGGTATAGAGTGTAGGGTATAGAGTGTATGGTATAGAGTGTAGGGTATAAAGTGTAGAGTGTATGGTATAGAGTGTAGGGTATAGAGTGTAGAGTGTAGGGTATAGAGTGTAGGGTATGGATTGTAGGGTATAGAGTGTAGGGCATAGAGTGTAGGGTATAGAGTGTAGGGTAAAGAGTGTAGAGTGTAGGGTATAGAGTGTAGGGTATAGAGTGTAAGGTATAGAGTGTAGGGTATAGAGTGTAGGGTATAGAGTGAAGAGTGTAGGGTATAGAGTGTAGGGTGCAGAGTGCAGGGTGTAGAATGTAGGGTATAGAGTGTAGAGTGTAGGGTGTAGAGTGTAGGTTATAGAGTGTAGGGTATAGAGTGTAGGGTTTAGAGTGTAGAGTGTAGGGTATAGAGTGTAGAGTGTAGGGTATAGAGTGTAGGGTATAGAGTGTAGGTTATAAAGTGTAGGGTATAGAGTGTAGAGTGTAGGGTATAGAGTGTAGAGTGTAGGGTATAGAGTGTAGGGTATAGAGTGTAGGGTAGAGAGTGTAGAGTGTAGGGTATAGAGTGTAGGGTATAGAGTGTAGGGTATAGAGTGTAGAGTGTAGGGATTAGAGTGTAGGGTATAGAGTGTAGGGTGTAGAGTGTAGGGTATAGAGTGTAGAGTGTAGGGTATAGAGTGTATGGTATAGATTATAGGGTATAGAGTGTAGAGTGTATGGTATAGAGTGTAGGGTATAGAGTGTATGTTATAGAGTGTAGGGTATAGATTGTAGAGTGTAGGGTATAGAGTTTAGATTGTAGGGTATAGAGTGTAGGGTATAGAGTGTAAGGTATAGAGTGTAGGGTGTAGAGTGTAGGGTATAGAGTGTAGAGTATAGAGTGTAGGGTATAGAGTGTATGGCATAGAGTGTAGGGTATAGAGTGTATGGTATAGAGTGTAGGGTATAGAGTGTAGGGTATAGAGTGTAGGGTATAGAGTGTAGAGTGTAGGGTCTAGAGTGTAGGGTATAGAGTGTAGGGTATAGAGTGTAGAGTGTAGGGTATAGAGTGTAGGGTATAGAGTGTAGGGTATAGAGTGTAGCGTGTAGGGATTAGAGTGTAGGGTATAGAGTGTAGAGTGTAGGGTATAGAGTGTAGGGTATGGATTGTAGGGTATAGAGTGTAGGGCATAGAGTGTAGGGTATAGAGTGTAGGGTAAAGAGTGTAGAGTGTAGGGTATAGAGTGTAGGGTATAGAGTGTAAGGTATAGAGTGTAGGGTATAGAGTGTAGGGTATAGAGTGAAGAGTGTAGGGTATAGAGTGTAGGGTGCAGAGTGCAGGGTGTAGAGTGTAGGGTATAGAGTGTAGAGTGTAGGGTGTAGAGTGTAGGTTATAGAGTGTAGGGTATAGAGTGTAGGGTTTAGAGTGTAGAGTGTAGGGTATAGAGTGTAGAGTGTAGGGTATAGAGTGTAGGGTATAGAGTGTAGGTTATAAAGTGTAGGATATAGAGTGTAGAGTGTAGGGTATAGAGTGTAGAGTGTAGGGTATAGAGTGTAGGGTATAGAGTGTAGGGTAGAGAGTGTAGAGTGTAGGGTATAGAGTGTAGGGTATAGAGTGTAGGGTATAGAGTGTAGGGATTAGAGTGTAGGGTATAGAGTGTAGGGTGTAGAGTGTAGGGTATAGAGTGTAGAGTGTAGGGTATAGAGTGTATGGTATAGAGTATAGGGTATAGAGTGTAGAGTGTATGGTATAGAGTGTAGGGTATAGAGTGTATGTTATAGAGTGTAGGGTATAGATTGTAGAGTGTAGGGTATAGAGTTTAGATTGTAGGGTATAGAGTGTAGGGTATAGAGTTTAAGGTATAGAGTGTAGGGTGTAGAGTGTAGGGTATAGAGTGTAGAGTATAGAGTGTAGGGTATAGAGTGTATGGCATAGAGTGTAGGGTATAGAGTGTATGGTATAGAGTGTAGGGTATAGAGTGTAGGGTATAGAGTGTAGGGTATAGAGTGTAGAGTGTAGGGTATAGAGTGTAGGGTATAGAGTGTAGGGTATAGAGTGTATGGTATAGAGTGTAGGGTATAGAGTGTAGAGTGTAGGGTATAGAGTGTAGGGTAGAGTGTAGGGTGTAGAGTGTAGGGTATAGAGTGTAGGGTATAGAGTGTAGGGTATAGAGTGTAGAGTGTAGGGTATAGAGTGTAGGGTATAGAGTGTAGGGTATAGAGTGTATGGTATAGAGTGTAGGGTATAGAGTGTAGAGTGTAGGGTATAGAGTGTAGGGTATAGAGTGTAGGGTATAGAGTGTAGGGTATAGAGTGTAGAGTGTAGGGATTAGAGTGTAGGGTATAGAGTGTAGGGTATAGAGTGTATGGATTAGAGTGTAGTGTATAGAGTGTAGGGTATAGAGTGTAGGGTATAGAGTGTATGGTATAGAGTGTAGGGTATAAAGTGTAGAGTGTATGGTATAGACTGTAGGGTATAGAGTGTAGAGTGTAGGGTATAGAGTGTATGGTATAGAGTTTAGGGTGTAGAGTGTATGGTATAGAGTGTAGGGTATAGAGTGTAGAGTGTAGGGTATAGAGTGTAGGGTATGGAGTGTAGGGTATAGAGTGTAGGGCATAGAGTGTAGGGTATAGAGTGTAGGGTAAAGAGTGTAGAGTGTAGGGTATAGAGTGTAGGGTATAGAGTGTAAGGTATAGAGTGTAGGGTATAGAGTGTAGGGTATAGAGTGAAGAGTGTAGGGTATAGAGTGTAGGGTACAGAGTGCAGGGTGTAGAGTGTAGGGTATAAAGTGTAGAGTGTATGGTATAGAGTGTAGGGTATAGAGTGTAGAGTGTAGGGTATAGAGTGTATGGTATAGAGTTTAGGGTGTAGAGTGTATGGTATAGAGTGTAGGGTATAGAGTGTAGAGTGTAGGGTATAGAGTGTAGGGTATGGAGTGTAGGGTATAGAGTGTAGGGCATAGAGTGTAGGGTATAGAGTGTAGGGTAAAGAGTGTAGAGTGTAGGGTATAGAGTGTAGGGTATAGAGTGTAGGGTATAGAGTGTAGGGCATAGAGTGTAGGGTATAGAGTGTAGGGTAAAGAGTGTAGAGTGTAGGGATCAGAGTGTAGGGTATAGAGTGTAGGGTATAGAGTGTATGGATTGGAGTGTAGGGTATAGAGTGTAGGGTATAGAGTGTATGGTATAGAGTGTAGGGTATAGAGTGTATGGTATAGAGTGTAGGGTATAAAGTGTAGAGTGTATGGTATAGAGTGTAGGGTATAGAGTGTAGGGTATAGAGTGTAGCGTGTAGGGATTAGAGTGTAGGGTATAGAGTGTAGAGTGTAGGGTATAGAGTGTAGGGTATGGATTGTAGGGTATAGAGTGTAGGGCATAGAGTGTAGGGTATAGAGTGTAGGGTAAAGAGTGTAGAGTGTAGGGTATAGAGTGTAGGGTATAGAGTGTAAGGTATAGAGTGTAGGGTATAGAGTGTAGGGTATAGAGTGAAGAGTGTAGGGTATAGAGTGTAGGGTGCAGAGTGCAGGGTGTAGAGTGTAGGGTATAGAGTGTAGAGTGTAGGGTGTAGAGTGTAGGTTATAGAGTGTAGGGTATAGAGTGTAGGGTTTAGAGTGTAGAGTGTAGGGTATAGAGTGTAGAGTGTAGGGTATAGAGTGTAGGGTATAGAGTGTAGGTTATAAAGTGTAGGGTATAGAGTGTAGAGTGTAGGGTATAGAGTGTAGAGTGTAGGGTATAGAGTGTAGGGTATAGAGTGTAGGGTAGAGAGTGTAGAGTGTAGGGTGTAGAGTGTAGGTTATAGAGTGTAGGGTATAAAGTGTGGGTTTAGAGTGTAGAGTGTAGGGTATAGAGTGTAGAGTGTAGGGTATAGAGTGTAGGGTATAGAGTGTAGGTTATAAAGTGTAGGGTATAGAGTGTAGAGTGTAGGGTATAGAGTGTAGAGTGTAGGGTATAGAGTGTAGGGTATAGAGTGTAGGGTAGAGAGTGTAGAGTGTAGGGTATAGAGTGTAGGGTATAGAGTGTAGGGTATAGAGTGTAGAGTGTAGGGATTAGAGTGTAGGGTATAGAGTGTAGAGTGTAGGGTATAGAGTGTAGGGTATGGAGTGTAGGGTATAGAGTGTAGGGCATAGAGTGTAGGGTATAGAGTGTAGGGTAAAGAGTGTAGAGTGTAGGGTATAGAGTGTAGGGTATAGAGTGTAAGGTATAGAGTGTAGGGTATAGAGTGAAGAGTGTAGGGTATAGAGTGTAGGGTACAGAGTGCAGGGTGTAGAGTGTAGGGTATAGAGTGTAGAGTGTAGGGTGTAGAGTGTAGGTTATAGAGTGTAGGGTATAGAGTGTAGGGTTTAGAGTGTAGAGTGTAAGGTATAGAGTGTAGAGTGTAGGGTATAGAGTGTAGGGTATAGAGTGTAGGTTATAAAGTGTAGGGTATAGAGTGTAGAGTGTAGGGTATAGAGTGTAGAGTGTAGGGTATAGAGTGTAGGGTATAGAGTGTAGGGTAGAGAGTGTAGAGTGTAGGGTATAGAGTGTAGGGTATAGAGTGTAGGGTATAGAGTGTAGAGTGTAGGGATTAGAGTGTAGGGTATAGAGTGTAGGGTGTAGAGTGTAGGGTATAGAGTGTAGAGTGTAGGGTATAGAGTGTATGGTATAGAGTGTAGGGTATAGAGTGTATGGTATAGAGTGTAGGGTATAGAGTGTAGGGTATAGAGTGTATGTTATAGAGTGTAGGGTATAGATTGTAGAGTGTAGGGTATAGAGTGTAGGGTATAGAGTGTAGGGTATAGAGTGTATGGTATAGAGTGTAGGGTATAGAGTGTAGAGTGTAGGGTATAGAGTGTAGGGTATAGAGTGTAGGGTATAGAGTGTAGGGTATAGAGTGTAGAGTGTAGGGATTAGAGTGTAGGGTATAGAGTGTGGGGTATAGAGTGTATGGATTAGAGTGTAGGGTATAGAGTGTAGGGTATAGAGTGTATGGTATAGAGTGTAGGGTATAAAGTGTAGAGTGTATGGTATAGACTGTAGGGTATAGAGTGTAGAGTGTAGGGTATAGAGTGTATGGTATAGAGTTTAGGGTGTAGAGTGTATGGTATAGAGTGTAGGGTATAGAGTGTAGAGTGTAGGGTATAGAGTGTAGGGTATGGAGTGTAGGGTATAGAGTGTAGGGCATAGAGTGTAGGGTATAGAGTGTAGGGTAAAGAGTGTAGAGTGTAGGGTATAGAGTGTAGGGTATAGAGTGTAAGGTATAGAGTGTAGGGTATAGAGTGTAGGGTATAGAGTGAAGAGTGTAGGGTATAGAGTGTAGGGTACAGAGTGCAGGGTGTAGAGTGTAGGGTATAAAGTGTAGAGTGTATGGTATAGAGTGTAGGGTATAGAGTGTAGAGTGTAGGGTATAGAGTGTATGGTATAGAGTTTAGGGTGTAGAGTGTATGGTATAGAGTGTAGGGTATAGAGTGTAGAGTGTAGGGTATAGAGTGTAGGGTATGGAGTGTAGGGTATAGAGTGTAGGGCATGGAGTGTAGGGTATAGAGTGTAGGGTAAAGAGTGTAGAGTGTAGGGTATAGAGTGTAGGGTATAGAGTGTAGGGTATAGAGTGTAGGGCATAGAGTGTAGGGTATAGAGTGTAGGGTAAAGAGTGTAGAGTGTAGGGATCAGAGTGTAGGGTATAGAGTGTAGGGTATAGAGTGTATGGATTGGAGTGTAGGGTATAGAGTGTAGGGTATAGAGTGTATGGTATAGAGTGTAGGGTATAGAGTGTATGGTATAGAGTGTAGGGTATAAAGTGTAGAGTGTATGGTATAGAGTGTAGGGTATAGAGTGTAGAGTGTAGGGTATAGAGTGTAGGGTATGGATTGTAGGGTATAGAGTGTAGGGCATAGAGTGTAGGGTATAGAGTGTAGGGTAAAGAGTGTAGAGTGTAGGGTATAGAGTGTAGGGTATAGAGTGTAAGGTATAGAGTGTAGGGTATAGAGTGTAGGGTATAAAGTGAAGAGTGTAGGGTATAGAGTGTAGGGTGCAGAGTGCAGGGTGTAGAGTGTAGGGTATAGAGTGTAGAGTGTAGGGTGTAGAGTGTAGGTTATAGAGTGTAGGGTATAGAGTGTAGGGTTTAGAGTGTAGAGTGTAGGGTATAGAGTGTAGAGTGTAGGGTATAGAGTGTAGGGTATAGAGTGTAGGTTATAAAGTGTAGGGTATAGAGTGTAGAGTGTAGGGTATAGAGTGTAGAGTGTAGGGTATAGAGTGTAGGGTATAGAGTGTAGGGTAGAGAGTGTAGAGTGTAGGGTATAGAGTGTAGGGTATAGAGTGTAGGGTATAGAGTGTAGAGTGTAGGGATTAGAGTGTAGGGTATAGAGTGTAGGGTGTAGAGTGTAGGGTATAGAGTGTAGAGTGTAGGGTATAGAGTGTATGGTATAGAGTATAGGGTATAGAGTGTAGAGTGTATGGTATATAGTGTAGGGTATAGAGTGTATGTTATAGAGTGTAGGGTATAGATTGTAGAGTGTAGGGTATAGAGTTTAGATTGTAGGGTATAGAGTGTAGGGTATAGAGTGTAAGGTATAGAGTGTAGGGTGTAGAGTGTAGGGTATAGAGTGTAGAGTATAGAGTGTAGGGTATAGAGTGTATGGCATAGAGTGTAGGGTATAGAGTGTATGGTATAGAGTGTAGGGTATAGAGTGTAGGGTATAGAGTGTAGGGTATAGAGTGTAGAGTGTAGGGTCTAGAGTGTAGGGTATAGAGTGTAGGGTATAGAGTGTATGGTATAGAGTGTAGGGTATAGAGTGTAGAGTGTAGGGTATAGAGTGTAGGGTATAGAGTGTAGGGTATAGAGTGTAGCGTGTAGGGATTAGAGTGTAGGGTATAGAGTGTAGAGTGTAGGGTATAGAGTGTTGGGTATGGATTGTAGGGTATAGAGTGTAGGGCATAGAGTGTAGGGTATAGAGTGTAGGGTAAAGAGTGTAGAGTGTAGGGTATAGAGTGTAGGGTATAGAGTGTAAGGTATAGAGTGTAGGGTATAGAGTGTAGGGTATAGAGTGAAGAGTGTAGGGTATAGAGTGTAGGGTGCAGAGTGCAGGGTGTAGAGTGTAGGGTATAGAGTGTAGAGTGTAGGGTGTAGAGTGTAGGTTATAGAGTGTAGGGTATAGAGTGTAGGGTTTAGAGTGTAGAGTGTAGGGTATAGAGTGTAGAGTGTAGGGTATAGAGTGTAGGGTATAGAGTGTAGGTTATAAAGTGTAGGGTATAGAGTGTAGAGTGTAGGGTATAGAGTGTAGAGTGTAGGGTATAGAGTGTAGGGTATAGAGTGTAGGGTAGAGAGTGTAGAGTGTAGGGTATAGAGTGTAGGGTATAGAGTGTAGGGTATAGAGTGTAGGGATTAGAGTGTAGGGTATAGAGTGTAGGGTGTAGAGTGTAGGGTATAGAGTGTAGAGTGTAGGGTATAGAGTGTATGGTATAGAGTATAGGGTATAGAGTGTAGAGTGTATGGTATAGAGTGTAGGGTATAGAGTGTATGTTATAGAGTGTAGGGTATAGATTGTAGAGTGTAGGGTATAGAGTTTAGATTGTAGGGTATAGAGTGTAGGGTATAGAGTGTAAGGTATAGAGTGTAGGGTGTAGAGTGTAGGGTATAGAGTGTAGAGTATAGAGTGTAGGGTATAGAGTGTATGGCATAGAGTGTAGGGTATAGAGTGTATGGTATAGAGTGTAGGGTATAGAGTGTAGGGTATAGAGTGTAGGGTATAGAGTGTAGAGTGTAGGGTATAGAGTGTAGGGTATAGAGTGTAGGGTATAGAGTGTATGGTATAGAGTGTAGGGTATAGAGTGTAGAGTGTAGGGTATAGAGTGTAGGGTATAGAGTGTAGGGTGTAGAGTGTAGGGTATAGAGTGTAGGGTATAGAGTGTAGGGTATAGAGTGTAGAGTGTAGGGTATAGAGTGTAGGGTATAGAGTGTAGGGTATAGAGTGTATGGTATAGAGTGTAGGGTATAGAGTGTAGAGTGTAGGGTATAGAGTGTAGGGTATAGAGTGTAGGGTATAGAGTGTAGGGTATAGAGTGTAGAGTGTAGGGATTAGAGTGTAGGGTATAGAGTGTAGGGTATAGAGTGTATGGATTAGAGTGTAGTGTATAGAGTGTAGGGTATAGAGTGTAGGGTATAGAGTGTATGGTATAGAGTGTAGGGTATAAAGTGTAGAGTGTATGGTATAGACTGTAGGGTATAGAGTGTAGAGTGTAGGGTATAGAGTGTATGGTATAGAGTTTAGGGTGTAGAGTGTATGGTATAGAGTGTAGGGTATAGAGTGTAGAGTGTAGGGTATAGAGTGTAGGGTATGGAGTGTAGGGTATAGAGTGTAGGGCATAGAGTGTAGGGTATAGAGTGTAGGGTAAAGAGTGTAGAGTGTAGGGTATAGAGTGTAGGGTATAGAGTGTAAGGTATAGAGTGTAGGGTATAGAGTGTAGGGTATAGAGTGAAGAGTGTAGGGTATAGAGTGTAGGGTACAGAGTGCAGGGTGTAGAGTGTAGGGTATAAAGTGTAGAGTGTATGGTATAGAGTGTAGGGTATAGAGTGTAGAGTGTAGGGTATAGAGTGTAGGGTATAGAGTGTAGGGTATAGAGTGTAGGGCATAGAGTGTAGGGTATAGAGTGTAGGGTAAAGAGTGTAGAGTGTAGGGATTAGAGTGTAGGGTATAGAGTGTAGGGTATAGAGTGTATGGATTGGAGTGTAGGGTATAGAGTGTAGGGTATAGAGTGTATGGTATAGAGTGTAGGGTATAGAGTGTATGGTATAGAGTGTAGGGTATAAAGTGTAGAGTGTATGGTATAGAGTGTAGGGTATAGAGTGTAGAGTGTAGGGTATAGAGTGTATGGTATAGAGTGTAGGATGTAGAGTGTATGGTATAGAGTGTAGGGTATAGAGTGTAGAGTGTAGGGTACAGAGTGTAGGGTATAGAGTTTAGGGTATAGAGTGTAGGGCATAGAGTGTAGGGTATAGAGTGTAGGGTAAAGAGTGGAGAGTGTAGGGTATAGAGTGTAGGGTATAGAGTGTAGGGCTGAAAGGTGGCAGATGAGGTTTAACAATGATAAATGTAAGGTTATACACATGGGAAGAGGGAATCAATATCACCATTACACACTGAACGGGAAACCACTGGGTAAATCTGACAGGGAGAAGGACTTGGGGATCCTAGTTAATGATAAACTTACCTGGAGCAGCCAGTGCCAGGCAGCAGCTGCCAAGGCAAACAGGATCATGGGGTGCATTAAAAGAGGTCTGGATACACATGATGAGAGCATTATACTGCCTCTGTACAAATCCCTAGTTAGACCGCACATGGAGTACTGTGTCCAGTTTTGGGCACCGGTGCTCAGGAAGGATATAATGGAACTAGAGAGAGTACAAAGGAGGGCAACAAAATTAATAAAGGGGATGGGAGAACTACAATACCCAGATAGATTAGCGAAATTAGGATTATTTAGTCTAGAAAAAAGACGACTGAGGGGCGATCTAATAACCATGTATAAGTATATAAGGGGACAATACAAATATCTCGCTGAGGATCTGTTTATACCAAGGAAGGTGACGGGCACAAGGGGGCATTCTTTGCGTCTGGAGGAGAGAAGGTTTTTCCACCAACATAGAAGAGGATTCTTTACTGTTAGGGCAGTGAGAATCTGGAATTGCTTGCCTGAGGAGGTGGTGATGGCGAACTCAGTCGAGGGGTTCAAGAGAGGCCTGGATGTCTTCCTGGAGCAGAACAATATTGTATCATACAATTATTAGGTTCTGTAGAAGGACGTAGATCTGGGTATTTATTATGATGGAATATAGGCTGAACTGGATGGACAAATGTCTTTTTTCGGCCTTACTAACTATGTTACTATGTTACTATGTATAGAGTGTAGGGTATATAGTGTAGGGTATAGAGTGAAGAGTGTAGGGTATAGAGTGTAGGGTACAGAGTGCAGGGTGTAGAGTGTAGGGTATAGAGTGTAGAGTGTAGGGTGTAGAGTGTAGGGTATAGAGTGTAGGGTATAAAGTGTAGGGTATAGAGTGTAGAGTGTAGGGTATAGAGTGTAGAGTGTAGGGTATAGATTGTAGAATGTAGGCTATAGAGTGTAGGGTATAGAGTGTGGAGTGTAGGGTATAGAGTGTAGGGTATAGAGTGTAGGGTATAGAGTGTAGGGTATAGAGTGTAGAGTGTAGGGTATAGTGTGTAGGGTATAGAGTGCAGGGTGTAGAGTGTAGGGTATAGAGTGTAGGGTATAGAGTGTAGGGTATAAAGTGTAGAGTGTAGGGTATAGAGTGTATAGTGTAGGGTATAGAGTGTAGGGTAGAGTGTAGGGTATAGAGTGTAGGGTATAGAGTGTAGAGTGTAGGGTATAGAGTGTATGCTATAGAGTGTATGGTGTAGAGTGTATGGTATAGAGTGTAGGGTATAGAGTGTAGAGTGTATGGTATAGAGTGTAGGGTATAGAGTGTATGTTATAGAGTGTAGGGTATAGTTTGTAGAGTGTAGGGTATAGAGTTTAGATTGTAGGGTATAGAGTGTAGGGTATAGAGTGTAAGGTATAGAGTGTAGGGTGTCGAGTGTAGGGTATAGAGTGTAGAGTATAGAGTGTAGGGTATAGAGTGTATGGCATAGAGTGTAGGGTATAGAGTGTATGGTATAGAGTGTAGGGTATAGAGTGTAGAGTGTAGGATATAGAGTGTAGGGTATAGAGTGTAGAGTGTAGGGTATAGAGTGTAGGGTACAGAGTGTAGGGTATAGAGTGTAGGGTGTAGGGATTAGATTGTAGTGTATAGAGTGTAGGGTATAGAGTGTAGGGTATAGAGTGTAGGGTATATAGTGTAGGGTATAGAGTGTAGGGTATAGAGTGAAGAGTGTAGGGTATAGAGTGTAGGGTACAGAGTGCAGGGTGTACAGTGTAGGGTATAGAGTGTAGAGTGTAGGGTGTAGAGTGTAGGGTATAGAGTGTAGGGTATAGAGTGTAGGGTATAGAGTGTAGAGTGTAGGGTATAGAGTGTATAGTGTAGGGTATAGAGTGTAGGGTATAGAGTGTAGAGTGTAGGGTATTGAGTGTAGAGTGTAGGGTATAGAGTGTAGGGTATAGAGTGTAGGGTAGAGAGTGTAGAGTGTAGTGATTAGAGTGTAGGGTATAGAGTGAAGGGTGTAGAGTGTAGGGTATAGAGTGTAGAGTGTAGGGTATAGAGTGTATGGTATAGAGTGTAGGGTATAGAGTGTAGGGTGTAGAGTGTAGGGTATAGAGTGTAGGGTATAGAGTGTAGGGTATAGAGTGTAGAGTGTAGGGTATAGAGTGTATAGTGTAGGGTATAGAGTGTAGGGTATAGAGTGAAGGGTGTAGAGTGTAGGGTATAGAGTGTAGAGTGTAGGGTATAGAGTGTATGGTATAGAGTGTAGGGTATAGAGTGTAGGGTGTAGAGTGTAGGGTATAGAGTGTAGGGTATAGAGTGTAGGGTATAGAGTGTAGAGTGTAGGGTATAGAGTGTATAGTGTAGGGTATAGAGTGTAGGGTATAGAGTGTAGAGTGTAGGGTATTGAGTGTAGAGTGTAGGGTATAGAGTGTAGGGTATAGAGTGTAGGGTAGAGAGTGTAGAGTGTAGGGATTAGAGTGTAGGGTATAGAGTGAAGGGTGTAGAGTGTAGGGTATAGAGTGTAGAGTGTAGGGTATAGAGTGTATGGTATAGAGTGTAGGGTATAGAGTGTAGGGTGTAGAATGTAGGGTATAGAGTGTAGGGTATAGAGTGTATGGTATAGAGTGTAGGGTATAGAGTGTAGAGTGTAGGGTATAGAGTGTAGGGTATAGAGTGTAGGGTATAGAGTGTAGGGTATAGAGTGTAGGGATTAGAGTGTAGGGTATAGAGTGTAGGGTATAGAGTGTATGGATTAGAGTGTAGGGTATAGAGTGTAGGGTAAAGAGTGTAGGGTATAGAGTGTAGGGTATAGAGTGTATGGTATAGAGTGTAGGGTATAAAGTGTAGAGTGTATGGTATAGACTGTAGGGTATAGAGTGTAGAGTGTAGGGTATAGAGTGTATGGTATAGAGTTTAGGGTGTAGAGTGTATGGTATAGAGTGTAGGGTATAGAGTGTAGAGTGTAGGGTATAGAGTGTAGGGTATGGAGTGTAGGGTATAGAGTGTAGGGCATAGAGTGTAGGGTATAGAGTGTAGGGTAAAGAGTGTAGAGTGTAGGGTATAGAGTGTAGGGTATAGAGTGTAAGGTATAGAGTGTAGGGTATAGAGTGTAGGGTATAGAGTGAAGAGTGTAGGGTATAGAGTGTAGGGTACAGAGTGCAGGGTGTAGAGTGTAGGTATAGAGTGTAGAGTGTAGGGTGTAGAGTGTAGGTTATAGAGTGTAGGGTATAGAGTGTAGGGTTTAGAGTGTAGAGTGTAGGGTATAGAGTGTAGAGTGTAGGGTATAGAGTGTAGGGTATAGAGTGTAGGTTATAAAGTGTAGGGTATAGAGTGTAGAGTGTAGGGTATAGAGTGTAGAGTGTAGGGTATAGAGTGTAGGGTATAGAGTGTAGGGTAGAGAGTGTAGAGTGTAGGGTATAGAGTGTAGGGTATGGAGTGTAGGGTATAGAGTGTAGGGCATAGAGTGTAGGGTATAGAGTGTAGGGTAAAGAGTGTAGAGTGTAGGGTATAGAGTGTAGGGTATAGAGTGTAAGGTATAGAGTGTAGGGTATAGAGTGTAGGGTATAGAGTGAAGAGTGTAGGGTATAGAGTGTAGGGTACAGAGTGCAGGGTGTAGAGTGTAGGGTATAGAGTGTAGAGTGTAGGGTGTAGAGTGTAGGTTATAGAGTGTAGGGTATAGAGTGTAGGGTTTAGAGTGTAGAGTGTAGGGTATAGAGTGTAGAGTGTAGGGTATAGAGTGTAGGGTATAGAGTGTAGGTTATAAAGTGTAGGGTATAGAGTGTAGAGTGTGGGTATAGAGTGTAGAGTGTAGGGTATAGAGTGTAGGGTATAGAGTGTAGGTTATAAAGTGTAGGGTATAGAGTGTAGAGTGTAGGGTATAGAGTGTAGAGTGTAGGGTATAGAGTGTAGGGTATAGAGTGTAGGGTAGAGAGTGTAGAGTGTAGGGTATAGAGTGTAGGGTATGGAGTGTAGGGTATAGAGTGTAGGGCATAGAGTGTAGGGTATAGAGTGTAGGGTAAAGAGTGTAGAGTGTAGGGTATAGAGTGTAGGGTATAGAGTGTAAGGTATAGAGTGTAGGGTATAGAGTGTAGGGTATAGAGTGAAGAGTGTAGGGTATAGAGTGTAGGGTACAGAGTGCAGGGTGTAGAGTGTAGGGTATAGAGTGTAGAGTGTAGGGTGTAGAGTGTAGGTTATAGAGTGTAGGGTATAGAGTGTAGGGTTTAGAGTGTAGAGTGTAGGGTATAGAGTGTAGAGTGTAGGGTATAGAGTGTAGGGTATAGAGTGTAGGTTATAAAGTGTAGGGTATAGAGTGTAGAGTGTGGGTATAGAGTGTAGAGTGTAGGGTATAGAGTGTAGGGTATAGAGTGTAGGGTAGAGAGTGTAGAGTGTAGGGTATAGAGTGTAGGGTATAGAGTGTAGGGTATAGAGTGTAGAGTGTAGGGATTAGAGTGTAGGGTATAGAGTGTAGGGTGTAGAGTGTAGGGTATAGAGTGTAGAGTGTAGGGTATAGAGTGTAGGGTATGGAGTGTAGGGTATAGAGTGTAGGGCATAGAGTGTAGGGTATAGAGTGTAGGGTAAAGAGTGTAGAGTGTAGGGTATAGAGTGTAGGGTATAGAGTGTAAGGTATAGAGTGTAGGGTATAGAGTGTAGGGTATAGAGTGAAGAGTGTAGGGTATAGAGTGTAGGGTACAGAGTGCAGGGTGTAGAGTGTAGGGTATAGAGTGTAGAGTGTAGGGTGTAGAGTGTAGGTTATAGAGTGTAGGGTATAGAGTGTAGGGTTTAGAGTGTAGAGTGTAGGGTATAGAGTGTAGAGTGTAGGGTATAGAGTGTAGGGTATAGAGTGTAGGTTATAAAGTGTAGGGTATAGAGTGTAGAGTGTGGGTATAGAGTGTAGAGTGTAGGGTATAGAGTGTAGGGTATAGAGTGTAGGGTAGAGAGTGTAGAGTGTAGGGTATAGAGTGTAGGGTATAGAGTGTAGGGTATAGAGTGTAGAGTGTAGGGATTAGAGTGTAGGGTATAGAGTGTAGGGTGTAGAGTGTAGGGTATAGAGTGTAGAGTGTAGGGTATAGAGTGTATGGTATAGAGTGTAGGGTATAGAGTGTAGAGTGTATGGTATAGAGTGTAGGGTATAGAGTGTATGTTATAGAGTGTAGGGTATAGATTGTAGAGTGTAGGGTATAGAGTTTAGATTGTAGGGTATAGAGTGTAGGGTATAGAGTGTAAGGTATAGAGTGTCGGGTGTATAGTGTAGGGTATAGAGTGTAGAGTATAGAGTGTAGGGTATAGAGTGTATGGCATAGAGTGTAGGGTATAGAGTGTATGGTATAGAGTGTAGGGTATAGAGTGTAGAGTGTAGGATATAGAGTGTAGGGTATAGAGTGTAGAGTGTAGGGTATAGAGTGTAGGGTACAGAGTGTAGGGTATAGAGTGTAGGGTGTAGGGATTAGATTGTAGTGTATAGAGTGTAGGGTATAGAGTGTAGGGTATAGAGTGTAGGGTATATAGTGTAGGGTATAGAGTGTAGGGTATAGAGTGAAGAGTGTAGGGTATAGAGTGTAGGGTACAGAGTGCAGGGTGTACAGTGTAGGGTATAGAGTGTAGAGTGTAGGGTGTAGAGTGTAGGGTATAGAGTGTAGGGTATAGAGTGTAGGGTATAGAGTGTAGAGTGTAGGGTATAGAGTGTATAGTGTAGGGTATAGAGTGTAGGGTATAGAGTGTAGGGTGTAGAGTGTAGGGTATAGAGTGTAGGGTATAGAGTGTATTGTATAGAGTGTAGAGTGTAGGGTATAGAGTGTAGGGTATAGAGTGTAGGGTATAGAGTGTATGGTATAGAGTGTAGGGTATAGAGTGTAGAGTGTAGGGTATAGAGTGTAGGGTATAGAGTGTAGGGTATAGAGTGTAGGTTATAGAGTGTAGAGTGTAGGGATTAGAGTGTAGGGTATAGAGTGTAGGGTATAGAGTGTATGGATTAGAGTGTAGGGTATAGAGTGTAGGGTATAGAGTGTAGGGTATAGAGTGTATGGTATAGAGTGTAGGGTATAAAGTGTAGAGTGTATGGTATAGACTGTAGGGTATAGAGTGTAGAGTGTAGGGTATAGAGTGTATGGTATAGAGTTTAGGGTGTAGAGTGTATGGTATAGAGTGTAGGGTATAGAGTGTAGAGTGTAGGGTATAGAGTGTAGGGTATGGAGTGTAGGGTATAGAGTGTAGGGCATAGAGTGTAGGGTATAGAGTGTAGGGTAAAGAGTGTAGAGTGTAGGGTATAGAGTGTAGGGTATAGAGTGTAAGGTATAGAGTGTAGGGTATAGAGTGTAGGGTATAGAGTGAAGAGTGTAGGGTATAGAGTGTAGGGTACAGAGTGCAGGGTGTAGAGTGTAGGGTATAAAGTGTAGAGTGTATGGTATAGAGTGTAGGGTATAGAGTGTAGAGTGTAGGGTATAGAGTGTAGGGTATAGAGTGTAGGGTATAGAGTGTAGGGCATAGAGTGTAGGGTATAGAGTGTAGGGTAAAGAGTGTAGAGTGTAGGGATTAGAGTGTAGGGTATAGAGTGTAGGGTATAGAGTGTATGGATTGGAGTGTAGGGTATAGAGTGTAGGGTATAGAGTGTATGGTATAGAGTGTAGGGTATAGAGTGTATGGTATAGAGTGTAGGGTATAAAGTGTAGAGTGTATGGTATAGAGTGTAGGGTATAGAGTGTAGGGTATAGAGTGTAGAGTGTAGGGATTAGAGTGTAGGGTATAGAGTGTAGAGTGTAGGGTATAGAGTGTAGGGTATGGAGTGTAGGGTATAGAGTGTAGGGCATAGAGTGTAGGGTATAGAGTGTAGGGTAAAGAGTGTAGAGTGTAGGGTATAGAGTGTAGGGTATAGAGTGTAAGGTATAGAGTGTAGGGTATAGAGTGTAGGGTATAGAGTGAAGAGTGTAGGGTATAGAGTGTAGGGTACAGAGTGCAGGGTGTAGAGTGTAGGGTATAGAGTGTAGAGTGTAGGGTGTAGAGTGTAGGTTATAGAGTGTAGGGTATAGAGTGTAGGGTTTAGAGTGTAGAGTGTAGGGTATAGAGTGTAGAGTGTAGGGTATAGAGTGTAGGGTATAGAGTGTAGGTTATAAAGTGTAGGGTGTAGAGTGTAGAGTGTAGGGTATAGAGTGTAGAGTGTAGGGTATAGAGTGTAGGGTATAGAGTGTAGGGTAGAGAGTGTAGAGTGTAGGGTATAGAGTGTAGGGTATAGAGTGTAGGGTATAGAGTGTAGAGTGTAGGGATTAGAGTGTAGGGTATAGAGTGTAGGGTGTAGAGTGTAGGGTATAGAGTGTAGAGTGTAGGGTATAGAGTGTATGGTATAGAGTATAGGGTATAGAGTGTAGAGTGTATGGTATAGAGTGTAGGGTATAGAGTGTATGTTATAGAGTGTAGGGTATAGATTGTAGAGTGTAGGGTATAGAGTTTAGATTGTAGGGTATAGAGTGTAGGGTATAGAGTGTAAGGTATAGAGTGTAGGGTGTAGAGTGTAGGGTATAGAGTGTAGAGTATAGAGTGTAGGGTATAGAGTGTATTTCATAGAGTGTAGGGTATAGAGTGTATGGTATAGAGTGTAGGGTATAGAGTGTAGAGTGTAGGATATAGAGTGTAGGGTATAGAGTGTAGAGTGTAGGGTATAGAGTGTAGGGTACAGAGTGTAGGGTATAGAGTGTAGGGTGTAGGGATTAGACTGTAGTGTATAGAGTGTAGGGTATAGAGTGTAGGGTATAGAGTGTAGGATATATAGTGTAGGGTATAGAGTGTAGGGTATAGAGTGAAGAGTGTAGGGTATAGAGTGTAGGGTACAGAGTGCAGGGTGTACAGTGTAGGGTATAGAGTGTAGAGTGTAGGGTGTAGAGTGTAGGGTATAGAGTGTAGGGTATAGAGTGTAGGGTATAGAGTGTAGAGTGTAGGGTATAGAGTGTATAGTGTAGGGTATAGAGTGTAGGGTATAGAGTGTAGGGTATAGAGTGTAGAGTGTAGGGTATAGAGTGTAGGGTGTAGAGTGTAGGGTATAGAGTGTAGGGTATAGAGTGTAGGGTATAGAGTGTAGAGTGTAGGGTATAGAGTGTAGGGTATAGAGTGTAGGGTATAGAGTGTAGAGTGTAGGGATTAGAGTGTAGGGTATAGAGTGTGGGGTATAGAGTGTATGGATTAGAGTGTAGGGTATAGAGTGTAGGGTATAGAGTGTAGGGTATAGAGTGTATGGTATAGAGTGTAGGGTATAAAGTATAGAGTGTATGGTATAGACTGTAGGGTATAGAGTGTAGAGTGTAGGGTATAGAGTGTATGGTATAGAGTTTAGGGTGTAGAGTGTATGGTATAGAGTGTAGGGTATAGAGTGTAGAGTGTAGGGTATAGAGTGTAGGGTATGGAGTGTAGGGTATAGAGTGTAGGGCATAGAGTGTAGGGTATAGAGTGTAGGGTAAAGAGTGTAGAGTGTAGGGTATAGAGTGTAGGGTATAGAGTGTAAGGTATAGAGTGTAGGGTATAGAGTGTAGGGTATAAAGTGTAGAGTGTATGGTATAGAGTGTAGGGTATAGAGTGTAGAGTGTAGGGTATAGAGTGTAGGGTATAGAGTGTAGGGTATAGAGTGTAGGGCATAGAGTGTAGGGTATAGAGTGTAGGGTAAAGAGTGTAGAGTGTAGGGATTAGAGTGTAGGGTATAGAGTGTATGGTATAGAGTGTAGGGTATAGAGTGTATGGTATAGAGTGTAGGGTATAAAGTGTAGAGTGTATGGTATAGAGTGTAGGGTATAGAGTGTAGAGTGTAGGGTATAGAGTGTATGGTATAGAGTGTAGGATGTAGAGTGTATGGTATAGAGTGTAGGGTATAGAGTGTAGAGTGTAGGGTACAGAGTGTAGGGTATAGAGTTTAGGGTATAGAGTGTAGGGCATAGAGTGTAGGGTATAGAGTGTAGGGTAAAGAGTGGAGAGTGTAGGGTATAGAGTGTAGGGTATAGAGTGTAGGGTATAGAGTGTAGGGTATAGAGTGTAGGGTATAGAGTGAAGAGTGTAGGGTATAGAGTGTAGGGTACAGAGTGCAGGGTGTAGAGTGTAGGGTATAGAGTGTAGAGTGTAGGGTGTAGAGTGTAGGGTATAGAGTGTAGGGTATAAAGTGTAGGGTATAGAGTGTAGGGTGTAGGGTATAGAGTGTAGAGTGTAGGGTATAGAGTGTAGGGTATAGAGTGTAGGGTATAGAGTGTAGGGTATAGAAAGTAAAGTGTAGGGTATAGAGTGTAGAGTGTAGGGTATAGAGTGTAGGGTATAGAGTGTAGGGTATAGAGTGTAGGGTAGAGAGTGTGGAGTGTAGGGTATAGAGTGTAGGGTATAGAGTGTAGGGTATAGAGTGTAGAGTGTAGGGATTAGAGTGTAGGGTATAGAGTGTAGAGTGTAGAGTGTAGGGTATAGAGTGTAGAGTGTAGGGTATAGAGTGTATGGTATAGAGTGTAGGGTGTAAAGTGTAGGGTATAGAGTGTAGGGTATAGATTGTAGAGTGTAGGGTATAGAGTGTAGAGTGTAGGGTATAGAGTGTAGGGTATAGGGTGTAGAGTGTAGGGTATATAGTGTAGGGTATAGAGTGTAGGGTATAGAGTGTAGATTGTAGTGTATAGATTGTAGGGTATAGAGTGTAGGGTATAGAGTGTATGGTATAGAGTGTAGGGTATAGAGTGTAGAGTGTAGGGTATAGAGTGTAGGGTATAGAGTGTAGGGTATAGAGTGTATGGTATAGAGTGTAGAGTGTAGGGATTAGAGTGTAGGGTATAGAGTGTATGGTATTGAGTGTAGGGTGTAGAGTGTATGGTATAGAGTGTAGGGTATAGAGTGTATGGTAAAGAGTGTAGGGTATAAAGTGTAGAGTGTATGGTATAGAGTGTAGGGTATAGAGTGTAGAGTGTAGGGTATAGAGTGTATGGTATTGAGTGTAGGGTGTAGAGTGTATGGTATAGAGTGTAGGGTATAGAGTGTAGAGTGTAGGGTATAGAGTGTAGGGTATAGAGTGTAGGGTATAGAGTGTAGGGCATAGAGTGTAGGGTATAGAGTGTAGGGTATAGAGTGTAGAGTGTAGGGTATAGAGTGTAGGGTATAGAGTGTAGGGTATAGAGTGTAGAGTGTAGGGCATAGAGTGTAGGGTATAGAGTGTATGGTATAGAGTGTAAGGCATAGAGTGTAGGGTATAGAGTGTAGGGTATAGAGTGTAGAGTGTAGGGTATAGAGTGTAGGGTATAGAGTGTAGAGTGTAGGGTATAGAGTGTAGGGTATAGAGTGTAGGGTATAGAGTGTAGGGTATAGAGTGTAGAGTGTAGGGTATAGAGTGAAGAGTGTAGGGTATAGAGTGTAGGGTATAGAGTGTAGGGTATAGAGTGAAGGGTAGAGAGTGTAGAGTGTAGGGTATAGAGTGTAGGGTATAGAGTGTAGAATGTAGGGATTAGAGTGTAGGGTACAGAGTGTAGGGTTTAGAGTGTAGGGTATAGAGTGTAGAGTGTAGGGTATAGAGTGTATGGTATTGAGTGTAGGGTATAGAGTGTAGGGTATAGAGTGTAGGGTATAGAGTGTAGAGTGTAAGGTATAGAGTGTAGAGTGTAGGGTATAGAGTGAAGGGTATAGAGTGTAGAGTGTAGGGATTAGAGTGTAGGGTATAGAGTGTAGGGTGTAGAGTGTTGGGTATAGAGTGTAGAGTGTAGGGTATAGAGTGTATGGTATAGAGTGTAGGGTATAGAGTGTATGGTGTAGAGTGTAGGGTATAGAGTGTAGGGTATAGAGTGTAGGGTATAGAGTCTAGGGTATAGAGTGTAGGGAATAGAGTGTAGAGTGTAGAGTGTAGAGTGTAGGGTATAGAGTGTAGGGTATAGAGTGTAGGGTATAGAGTGTAGGGTATAGAGTGTAGGGTATAGATTGTAGAGTGTAGGCTATAGAGTGTAGGGTATAGAGTGTGGAGTGTAGGGTATAGAGTGTAGGGTATAGAGTGTAGGGTATAGAGTGTAGGGTATAGAGTGTAGGGTATAGAGTGTAGGGTATAGAGTGTAGAGTGTAGGGTATAGTGTGTAGGGTATAGAGTGCAGGGTGTAGAGTGTAGGGTATAGAGTGTAGGGTATAGAATGTAGGGTATAAAGTGTAGAGTGTAGGGTATAGAGTGTATAGTGTAGGGTATAGAGTGTAGGGTAGAGTGTAGGGTATATAGTGTAGGGTGTAGAGTGTAGGGTATAGAGTGTATGCTATAGAGTGTATGGTGTAGAGTGTATGGTATAGAGTGTAGGGTATAGAGTGTAGAGTGTATGGTATAGAGTGTAAGGTATAGAGTGTATGGTATAGAGTGCCGGGAATAGAGTGTATGGTATAGAGTGTAGGGTATAGAGTGTAGAGTGTAGGATATAGAGTGTAGGGTATAGAGTGTAGAGTGTAGGGTATAGAGTGTAGGGTATAGAGTGTAGGATATAGAGTGTAGAGTGTAGGGATTAGAGTGTAGGTTACAGAGTGTAGGGTATAGAGTGTAGAGTGTAGGGTATAGAGTGTAGGGTATAGAGTGTAGGGTATAGAGTGTAGAGTGTAGGGTATAGAGTGTAGGGTATAGAGTGTAGGGTATAGAGTGTAGGGCATAGAGTGTAGGGTATAGAGTGTAGGGTATAGAGTGTAGAGTGTAGGGTATAGAGTGTAGGGTATAGATTGTAGAGTGTAGGGTATAGAGTGTAGGGTATAGAGTGTAGGGTATAGATTGTAGAGTGTAGGGTATAGAGTGTAGGGTATAGAGTGTAGGGTATAGAGTGTAGAGTGTAGGGTATAGAGTGTAGGGTATAGAGTGTAGAGTGTAGGGTATAGAGTGTAGGGTATAGAGTGTAGGGCATAGAGTGTAGGGTATAGAGTGTAGGGTATAGAGTGTAGAGTGTAGGGTATAGAGTGTAGGGTATAGAGTGTAGGGTATAGAGTGTAGGGTATAGAGTTTAGATTGTAGGGTATAGCGTGTAGGGTATAGAGTGTAAGGTATAGAGTGTAGGGTGTAGAGGGTAGGGTATACAGTGTAGAGTATAGAGTGTAGGGTATAGAGTGTATGGCATAGAGTGTAGGGTATAGAGTGTATGGTATAGAGTGTAGGGTATAGAGTGTAGAGTGTAGGATATAGAATGTAGGGTATAGAGTGTAGAGTGTAGGGTATAGAGTGTAGGGTACAGAGTGTAGGGTATAGAGTGTAGGGTGTAGGGATTAGATTGTAGTGTATAGAGTGTAGGGTATAGAGTGTAGGGTATAGAGTGTAGGGTATATAGTGTAGGGTATAGAGTGTAGGGTATAGAGTGAAGAGTGTAGGGTATAGAGTGTAGGGTACAGAGTGCAGGGTGTACAGTGTAGGGTATAGAGTGCAGAGTGTAGGGTGTAGAGTGTAGGGTATAGAGTGTAGGGTATAGAGTGTAGGGTATAGAGTGTAGAGTGTAGGGTATAGAGTGTATAGTGTAGGGTATAGGGTGTAGGGTATAGAGTGTAGGGTATAGAATGTAGGGTATAGAGTGTAGAGTATAGAGTGTAGGGTATAGAGTGTAGGGTAGAGAGTGTAGAGTGTAGGGATTAGAGTGTAGGGTATAGAGTGAAGGGTGTAGAGTGTAGGGTATAGAGTGTAGAGTGTAGGGTATAGAGTGTATGGTATAGAGTGTAGGGTATAGAGTGTAGGGTGTAGAGTGTAGGGTATAGAGTGTAGGGTATAGAGTGTAGAGTGTAGGGTATAGAGTGTAGGGTATAGAGTGTAGGGTATAGAGTGTATGGTATAGAGTGTAGGGTATAGAGTGTAGAGTGTAGGGTATAGAGTGTAGGGTATAGAGTGTAGGGTATAGAGTGTAGGGTATAGAGTGTAGAGTGTAGGCATTAGAGTGTAGGGTATAGAGTGTAGGGTATAGAGTGTATGGATTAGAGTGTAGGGTATAGAGTGTAGGGTATAGAGTGTAGGGTATAGAGTGTATGGTATAGAGTGTAGGGTATAAAGTGTAGAGTGTATGGTATAGACTGTAGGGTATAGAGTGTAGAGTGTAGGGTATAGAGTGTATGGTATAGAGTTTAGGGTGTAGAGTGTATGGTATAGAGTGTAGGGTATAGAGTGTAGAGTGTAGGGTATAGCGTGTAGGGTATGGAGTGTAGGGTATAGAGTGTAGGGCATAGAGTGTAGGGTATAGAGTGTAGGGTAAAGAGTGTAGAGTGTAGGGTATAGAGTGTAGGGTATAGAGTGTAAGGTATAGAGTGTAGGGTATAGAGTGTAGGGTATAGAGTGAAGAGTGTAGGGTATAGAGTGTAGGGTACAGAGTGCAGGGTGTAGAGTGTAGGGTGTAGAGTGTAGGGTGTAGAGTGTAGGTTATAGAGTGTAGGGTATAGAGTGTAGGGTATAGAGTGTAGGGTATAGAGTGTAGGGTTGAGAGTGTGGAGTGTAGGGTATAGAGTGTAGGGTATAGAGTGTAGGGTATAGAGTGTAGGGTATAGAGTGTAGAGTGTAGGGATTAGAGTGTAGGGTATAGAGTGTAGGGTGTAGGGTATAGAGTGTAGAGTGTAGGGTATAGAGTGTATGGTATAGAGTGTAGGGTGTAGAGTGTAGGGTATAGAGTGTAGAGTGTAGGGTATAGAGTGTAGGGTATAGAGTGTAGAGTGTAGGGTATAGAGTGTAGGGTATAGAGTGTAGAGTGTAGGGTATAGAGTGTAGGGTATAGAGTGTATGGTATAGAGTGTAGGGTATAGAGTGTAGAGTGTAGGGTATAGAGTGTAGGGTATAGAGTGTAGAGTGTAGGGTATAGAGTGTAGGGTATAGAGTGTAGATTGTAGTGTATAGATTGTAGGGTATAGAGTGTAGGGTATAGAGTGTATGGTATAGAGTGTAGGGTATAGAGTGTAGAGTGTAGGGTATAGAGTGTTGGGTTTAGAGTGTAGGGTATAGAGTGTAGGGTATAGAGTGTAGAGTGTAGGGTATAGTGTGTAGGGTATAGAGTGCAGGGTGTAGAGTGTAGGGTATAGAGTGTAGGGTATAGAGTGTAGGGTATAAAGTGTAGAGTGTAGGGTATAGAGTGTATAGTGTAGGGTATAGAGTGTAGGGTATAGAGTGTAGGGTATAGAGTGTAGGGTATAGAGTGCAGGGTATAGAGTGTAGAGTGTAAGGTATAGAGTTTATGCTATAGAGTGTATGGTGTAGAGTGTATGGTATAGAGTGTAGGGTATAGAGTGTAGAGTGTATGGTATAGAGTGTAGGGTATAGAGTGTATGTTATAGAGTGTAGGGTATAGAGTGTAGAGTGTAGGGTATAGAGTTTAGATTGTAGGTTATAGAGTGTAGGGTATAGAGTGTAAGGTATAGAGTGTAGGGTGTAGAGTGTAGGGTATAGAGTGTAGAGTATAGAGTGTAGGGTATAGAGTGTATGGTATAGAGTGTAGGGTATAGAGTGTATGGTATAGAGTGTAGGGTATAGAGTGTAGAGTGTAGGGTATAGAGTGTAGGGTATAGAGTGTAGATTGTAGGGTATAGAGTGTAGGGTATAGAGTGTAGGGTATAGAGTGTAGGGTATAGAGTGTAGAGTGTAGGGATTAGAGTGTAGGGTATAGAGTGTAGGGTATAGAGTGTATGGATTAGAGTGTAGGGTATAGAGTGTAGGGTATAGAGTGTATGGTATAGAGTGTAGGGTATAGAGTGTATGGTATAGAGTGTAGGGTATAAAGTGTAGAGTGTATGGTATAGAGTGTAGGGTATAGAGTGTAGAGTGTAGGGTATAGAGTGTATGGTATAGAGTGTAGGATGTAGAGTGTATGGTATAGAGTGTAGGGTATAGAGTGTAGAGTGTAGGGTATAGAGTGTAGGGTATAGAGTGTAGGGTATAGAGTGTAGGGCATAGAGTGTAGGGTATAGAGTGTAGGGTAAAGAGTGTAGAGTGTAGGGTATAGAGTGTAGGGTATAGAGTGTAGGGTATAGAGTGTAGGGTATAGAGTGTAGGGTATAGAGTGAAGAGTGTAGGGTATAGAGTGTAGGGTACAGAGTGCAGGGTGTAGAGTGTAGGGTATAGAGTGTAGAGTGTAGGGTGTAGAGTGTAGGGTATAGAGTGTAGGGTATAAAGTGTAGGGTATAGAGTGTAGAGTATAGGGTATAGAGTGTAGAGTGTAGGGTATAGAGTGTAGGGTATAGAGTGTAGGGTATAGAGTGTAGGGTTGAGAGTGTGGAGTGTAGGGTATAGAGTGTAGGGTATAGAGTGTAGGGTATAGAGTGTAGAGTGTAGGGATTAGAGTGTAGGGTATAGAGTGTAGGGTGTAGAGTGTAGGGTATAGAGTGTAGAGTGTAGGGTATAGAGTGTATGGTATAGAGTGTAGGGTGTAGAGTGTAGGGTATAGAGTGTAGAGTGTAGGGTATAGAGTGAAGGGTATAGAGTGTAGGGTATAGAGTGTAGGGTATAGAATGTAGGGTATAGAGTGTAGATGTAGGGTATAGAGTGTAGGGTATAGAGTGTAGGGTGTAGAGTGTAGGGTATAGAGTGTAGGGTATAGAGTGTAGAGTGTAGGGATTAGAGTGTAGGGTATAGAGTGTAGGGTATAGAGTGTATGGATTAGAGTGTAGGGTATAGAGTGTAGGGTATAGAGTGTATGGTATAGAGTGTAGGGTATAGAGTGTATGGTATAGAGTGTAGGGTATAAAGTGTAGAGTGTATGGTATAGAGTGTAGGGTATAGAGTGTAGAGTGTAGGGTATAGAGTGTATGGTATAGAGTGTAGGATGTAGAGTGTATGGTATAGAGTGTAGGGTATAGAGTGTAGAGTGTAGGGTATAGAGTGTAGGGTATAGAGTGTAGGGTATAGAGTGTAGGGCATAGAGTGTAGGGTATAGAGTGTAGGGTAAAGAGTGTAGAGTGTAGGGTATAGAGTGTAGGGTATAGAGTGTAGGGTATAGAGTGTAGGGTATAGAGTGTAGGGTATAGAGTGAAGAGTGTAGGGTATAGAGTGTAGGGTACAGAGTGCAGGGTGTAGAGTGTAGGGTATAGAGTGTAGAGTGTAGGGTGTAGAGTGTAGGGTATAGAGTGTAGGGTATAAAGTGTAGGGTATAGAGTGTAGAGTATAGGGTATAGAGTGTAGAGTGTAGGGTATAGAGTGTAGGGTATAGAGTGTAGGGTATAGAGTGTAGGGTTGAGAGTGTGGAGTGTAGGGTATAGAGTGTAGGGTATAGAGTGTAGGGTATAGAGTGTAGAGTGTAGGGATTAGAGTGTAGGGTATAGAGTGTAGGGTGTAGAGTGTAGGGTATAGAGTGTAGAGTGTAGGGTATAGAGTGTATGGTATAGAGTGTAGGGTGTAGAGTGTAGGGTATAGAGTGTAGGGTATAGAGTGCAGGGTATAGAGTGTAGGGTATAGAGTGTAGGGTATAGAATGTAGGGTATAGAGTGTAGATGTAGGGTATAGAGTGTAGGGTATAGAGTGTAGGGTGTAGAGTGTAGGGTATAGAGTGTAGGGTATAGAGTGTAGAGTGTAGGGTATAGAGTGTAGGGTATAGAGTGTATGGTATAGAGTGTAGAGTGTAGGGATTAGAGTGTAGGGAATAGAGTGTAGGGTATAGAGTGTATGGTATAGAGTGTAGGGTATAGAGTGTATGGTATAGAGTGTAGGGTATAGAGTGTATGGTATAGAGTGTAGGGTATAAAGTGTAGAGTGTATGGTATAGAGTGTAGGGTATAGAGTGTAGAGTGTAGGGTATAGAGTGTAGGGCATAGAGTGTAGGGTATAGAGTGTAGAGTGTAGGGTATAGAGTGTAGGGTATAGAGTGTAGGGTGTAGAGTGTAGGGTATAGAGTGTAGGGTATAGAGTGTAGAGTGTAGGGTATAGAGTGTAGAGTGTAGGGTATAGAGTGTAGGGTATAGAGTGTAGGGTATAGAGTGAAGGGTAGAGAGTGTAGAGTGTAGGGTATAGAGTGTAGGGTATAGAGTGTAGGGTATAGAGTGTAGAATGTAGGGATTAGAGTGTAGGGTATAGAGTGTAGGGTGTAGAGTGTAGGGTATAGAGTGTAGAGTGTAGGGTATAGAGTGTATGGTATAGAGTGTAGGGTATAGAGTGTAGGGTGTAGAGTGTAGGGTATAAAGTGTAGGGTATAGAGTGTAGGGTATAGAGTGTAGGGTATAGAGTGTAGGGAATAGAGTGTAGAGTGTAAGGTGTAGAGTGTAGGGTATAGAGTGAAGGGTATAGAGTGTAGAGTGTAGGGATTAGAGTGTAGGGTATAGAGTGTAGGGTGTAGAGTGTAGGGTATAGAGTGTAGAGTGTAGGGTATAGAGTGTATGGTATAGAGTGTAGGGTATAGAGTGTATGGTGTAGAGTGTAGGGTATAGAGTGTAGGGTATAGAGTGTAGGGTATAGAGTCTAGGGTATAGAGTGTAGGGAATAGAGTGTAGAGTGTAAGGTATAGAGTGTAGAGTGTAGGGTATAGAGTGTAGGGTATAGAGTGTAGGGTATAGATTGTAGAGTGTAGGCTATAGAGTGTAGGGTATAGAGTGTGGAGTGTAGGGTATAGAGTGTTGGGTATAGAGTGTAGGGTATAGAGTGTAGGGTATAGAGTGTAGAGTGTAGGGTATAGTGTGTAGGGTATAGAGTGCAGGGTGTAGAGTGTAGGGTATAGAGTGTAGGGTATAAAGTGTAGAGTGTAGGGTATAGAGTGTATAGTGTAGGGTATAGAGTGTAGGGTATAGAGTGTAGGGTATAGAGTGTAGGGTATGGAGTGCAGGGTATAGAGGGTAGAGTGTAAGGTATAGAGTTTATGCTATAGAGTGTATGGTGTAGAGTGTATGGTATAGAGTGTAGGGTATAGAGTGTAGAGTGTATGGTATAGAGTGTAGGGTATAGAGTGTATGTTATAGAGTGTAGGGTATAGAGTGTAGAGTGTAGGGTATAGAGTTTAGATTGTAGGTTATAGAGTGTAGGGTATAGAGTGTAAGGTATAGAGTGTAGGGTGTAGAGTGTAGGGTATAGAGTGTATAGTATAGAGTGTAGGGTATAGAGTGTATGGTATAGAGTGTAGGGTATAGAGTGTATGGTATAGAGTGTAGGGTATAGAGTGTAGAGTGTAGGGTATAGAGTGTAGGGTATAGAGTGTAGAGTGTAGGGTATAGAGTGTAGGGTATAGAGTGTAGGGTATAGAGTGTAGGGTATAGAGTGTAGAGTGTAGGGATTAGAGTGTAGGGTATAGAGTGTAGGGTATAGAGTGTATGGATTAGAGTGTAGGGTATAGAGTGTAGGGTATAGAGTGTATGGTATAGAGTGTAGGGTATAGAGTGTAGGGTATAGAGTGTAGGGTATAGAGTGTAGAGTGTAAGGTATAGAGTGTAGAGTGTAGGGTATAGAGTGAAGGGTATAGAGTGTAGAGTGTAGGGATTAGAGTGTAGGGTATAGAGTGTAGGGTGTAGAGTGTTGGGTATAGAGTGTAGAGTGTAGGGTATAGAGTGTATGGTATAGAGTGTAGGGTATAGAGTGTATGGTGTAGAGTGTAGGGTATAGAGTGTAGGGTATAGAGTGTAGGGTATAGAGTCTAGGGTATAGGTGTAGGGAATAGAGTGTAGAGTGTAGAGTGTAGGGTATAGAGTGTAGGGTATAGAGTGTAGGGTATAGAGTGTATGGTATAGAGTGTAGGGTATAGCGTGTAGAGTGTAGGGTATAGAGTGTAGGGTATAGAGTGTAGGGTATAGAGTGTATGGTATAGAGTGTAGAGTGTAGGGATTAGAGTGTAGGGTATAGAGTGTAGGGTATAGAGTGTATGGTATAGAGTGTAGAGTATAGAGTGTATGGTAAAGAGTGTAGGGTATAGAGTGTAGAGTGTAGGGTATAGAGTGTATGGTATTGAGTGTAGGGTGTAGAGTGTATGGTATAGAGTGTAGGGTATAGAGTGTAGAGTGTAGGGTATAGAGTGTAGGGTATAGAGTGTAGGGTATAGAGTGTAGGGCATAGAGTGTAGGGTATAGAGTGTAGGGTATAGAGTGTAGAGTGTAGTGTATAGAGTGTAGGGTATAGAGTGTAGGGTATAGAGTGTAGAGTGTAGGGCATAGAGTGTAGGGTATAGAGTGTATGGTATAGAGTGTAAGGCATAGAGTGTAGGGTATAGAGTGTAGGGTATAGAGTGTAGAGTGTATGGTATAGAGTGTAGGGTATAGAGTGTAGGGTATAGAGTGTAGGGTATAGAGTGTAGAGTGTAAGGTATAGAGTGTAGAGTGTAGGGTATAGAGTGAAGGGTATAGAGTGTAGAGTGTAGGGATTAGAGTGTAGGGTATAGAGTGTAGGGTGTAGAGTGTTGGGTATAGAGTGTAGAGTGTAGGGTATAGAGTGTATGGTATAGAGTGTAGGGTATAGAGTGTATGGTGTAGAGTGTAGGGTATAGTGTGTAGGGTATAGAGTGTAGGGTATAGAGTCTAGGGTATAGAGTGTAGGGAATAGAGTGTAGAGTGTAGAGTGTAGAGTGTAGGGTATAGAGTGTAGGGTATAGAGTGTAGGGTATAGAGTGTAGAGTGTAGAGTGTAGAGTGTAGGGTATAGAGTGTAGGGTATAGAGTGTAGGGTATAGAGTGTATGGTATAGAGTGTAGGGTATAGCGTGTAGAGTGTAGGGTATAGAGTGTAGGGTATAGAGTGTAGGGTATAGAGTGTATGGTATAGAGTGTAGAGTGTAGGGATTAGAGTGTAGGGTATAGAGTGTAGGGTATAGAGTGTATGGTAAAGAGTGTAGGGTATAAAGTGTAGAGTGTATGGTATAGAATGTAGGGTATAGAGTGTAGAGTGTAGGGTATAGAGTGTATGGTATTTAGTGTAGGGTGTAGAGTGTATGGTATAGAGTGTAGGGTATAGAGTGTAGAGTGTAGGGTATAGAGTGTAGGGTATAGAGTGTAGGGTATAGAGTGTAGGGCATAGAATGTAGGGTATAGAGTGTAGGGTATAGAGTGTAGAGTGTAGGGTATAGAGTGTAGGGTATAGAGTGTAGGGTATAGAGTGTAGAGTGTAGGGCATAGAGTGTAGGGTATAGAGTGTATGGTATAGAGTGTAAGGCATAGAGTGTAGGGTATAGAGTGTAGGGTATAGAGTTTAGAGTGTAGGGTATAGAGTGTAGGGTATAGAGTGTAGGGTATAGAGTGTAGGGTATAGAGTGTAGGGTATAGAGTGTAGAGTGTAGGATATAGAGTGAAGAGTGTAGGGTATAGAGTGTAGGGTATAGAGTGTAGGGTATAGAGTGAAGGGTAGAGAGTGTAGAGTGTAGGGTATAGAGTGTAGGGTATAGAGTTTAGAATGTAGGGATTAGAGTGTAGGGTATAGAGTGTAGGGTGTAGAGTGTAGGGTATAGAGTGTAGAGTGTAGGGTATAGAGTGTATGGTATAGAGTGTAGGGTATAGAGTGTAGGGTATAGAGTGTAGGGTATAGAGTGTAGGGTATAGAGTGTAGGGTATAGAGTGTAGAGTGTAAGGTATAGAGTGTAGAGTGTAGGGTATAGAGTGAAGGGTATAGAGTGTAGAGTGTAGGGATTAGAGTGTAGGGTATAGAGTGTAGGGTGTAGAGTGTTGGGTATAGAGTGTAGAGTGTAGGGTATAGAGTGTATGGTATAGAGTGTAGGGTATAGAGTGTATGGTGTAGAGTGTAGGGTATAGAGTGTAGGGTATAAAGTGTAGAGTGTATGGTATAGACTGTAGGGTATAGAGTGTAGAGTGTAGGGTATACAGTGTATGGTATAGAGTTTAGGGTGTAGAGTGTATGGTATAGAGTGTAGGGTATAGAGTGTAGAGTGTAGGGTATAGAGTGTAGGGTATGGAGTGTAGGGTATAGAGTGTAGGGCATAGAGTGTAGGGTATAGAGTGTAGGGTAAAGAGTGTAGAGTGTAGGGTATAGAGTGTAGGGTATAGAGTGTAAGGTATAGAGTGTAGGGTATAGAGTGTAGGGTATAGAGTGAAGAGTGTAGGGTATAGAGTGTAGGGTATAGAGTGTAGAGTGTAGGGTATAGAGTGTAGGGTATAGAGTGTAGGGTATAGAGTGTAGGGTATAGAGTGTAGGGTATAGAGTGAAGAGTGTAGGGTATAGAGTGTAGGGTACAGAGTGCTAGGTGTAGAGTGTAGGGTATAGAGTGTAGGGTATAGAGTGTAGAGTGTAGGGTATAGAGTGTAGGGTATAGAGTGTAGGGTATAGAGTGTAGGGCATAGAATGTAGGGTATAGAGTGTAGGGTATAGAGTGTAGAGTGTAGGGTATAGAGTGTAGGGTATAGAGTGTAGGGTATAGAGTGTAGAGTGTAGGGCATAGAGTGTAGGGTATAGAGTGTATGGTATAGAGTGTAAGGCATAGAGTGTAGGGTATAGAGTGTAGGGTATAGAGTTTAGAGTGTAGGGTATAGAGTGTAGGGTATAGAGTGTAGGGTATAGAGTGTAGGGTATAGAGTGTAGGGTATAGAGTGTAGAGTGTAGGATATAGAGTGAAGAGTGTAGGGTATAGAGTGTAGGGTATAGAGTGTAGGGTATAGAGTGAAGGGTAGAGAGTGTAGAGTGTAGGGTATAGAGTGTAGGGTATAGAGTTTAGAATGTAGGGATTAGAGTGTAGGGTATAGAGTGTAGGGTGTAGAGTGTAGGGTATAGAGTGTAGAGTGTAGGGTATAGAGTGTATGGTATAGAGTGTAGGGTATAGAGTGTAGGGTATAGAGTGTAGGGTATAGAGTGTAGGGTATAGAGTGTAGGGTATAGAGTGTAGAGTGTAAGGTATAGAGTGTAGAGTGTAGGGTATAGAGTGAAGGGTATAGAGTGTAGAGTGTAGGGATTAGAGTGTAGGGTATAGAGTGTAGGGTGTAGAGTGTTGGGTATAGAGTGTAGAGTGTAGGGTATAGAGTGTATGGTATAGAGTGTAGGGTACAGAGTGTATGGTGTAGAGTGTAGGGTATAGAGTGTAGGGTATAAAGTGTAGAGTGTATGGTATAGACTGTAGGGTATAGAGTGTAGAGTGTAGGGTATACAGTGTATGGTATAGAGTTTAGGGTGTAGAGTGTATGGTATAGAGTGTAGGGTATAGAGTGTAGAGTGTAGGGTATAGAGTGTAGGGTATGGAGTGTAGGGTATAGAGTGTAGGGCATAGAGTGTAGGGTATAGAGTGTAGGGTAAAGAGTGTAGAGTGTAGGGTATAGAGTGTAGGGTATAGAGTGTAAGGTATAGAGTGTAGGGTATAGAGTGTAGGGTATAGAGTGAAGAGTGTAGGGTATAGAGTGTAGGGTATAGAGTGTAGAGTGTAGGGTATAGAGTGTAGGGTATAGAGTGTAGGGTATAGAGTGTAGGGTATAGAGTGTAGGGTATAGAGTGAAGAGTGTAGGGTATAGAGTGTAGGGTACAGAGTGCTAGGTGTAGAGTGTAGGGTATAGAGTGTAGAGTGTAGGGTGTAGAGTGTAGGGTATAGAGTGTAGGGTATAAAGTGTAGGGTATAGAATGTAGAGTATAGGGTATAGAGTGTAGAGTGTAGGGTATAGAGTGTAGGGTATAGAGTGTAGGGTATAGAGTGTAGGGTTGAGAGTGTGGAGTGTAGGGTATAGAGTGTAGGGTATAGAGTGTAGGGTATAGAGTGTAGAGTGTAGGGATTAGAGTGTAGGGTATAGAGTGTAGGGTGTAGAGTGTAGGGTATAGAGTGTAGAGTGTAGGGTATAGAGTGTATGGTATAGAGTGTAGGGTGTAGAGTGTAGGGTATAGAGTGTAGAGTGTAGGGTATAGAGTGAAGGGTATAGAGTGTAGGGTATAGAGTGTAGGGTATAGAATGTAGGGTATAGAGTGTAGATGTAGGGTATAGAGTGTAGGGTATAGAGTGTAGGGTGTAGAGTGTAGGGTATAGAGTGTAGGGTATAGAGTGTAGAGTGTAGGGATTAGAGTGTAGGGTATAGAGTGTAGGGTATAGAGTGTATGGATTAGAGTGTAGGGTATAGAGTGTAGGGTATAGAGTGTATGGTATAGAGTGTAGGGTATAGAGTGTATGGTATAGAGTGTAGGGTATAAAGTGTAGAGTGTATGGTATAGAGTGTAGGGTATAGAGTGTAGAGTGTAGGGTATAGAGTGTATGGTATAGAGTGTAGGATGTAGAGTGTATGGTATAGAGTGTAGGGTATAGAGTGTAGAGTGTAGGGTATAGAGTGTAGGGTATAGAGTGTAGGGTATAGAGTGTAGGGCATAGAGTGTAGGGTATAGAGTGTAGGGTAAAGAGTGTAGAGTGTAGGGTATAGAGTGTAGGGTATAGAGTGTAGGGTATAGAGTGTAGGGTATAGAGTGTAGGGTATAGAGTGAAGAGTGTAGGGTATAGAGTGTAGGGTACAGAGTGCAGGGTGTAGAGTGTAGGGTATAGAGTGTAGAGTGTAGGGTGTAGAGTGTAGGGTATAGAGTGTAGGGTATAAAGTGTAGGGTATAGAGTGTAGAGTATAGGGTATAGAGTGTAGAGTGTAGGGTATAGAGTGTAGGGTATAGAGTGTAGGGTATAGAGTGTAGGGTTGAGAGTGTGGAGTGTAGGGTATAGAGTGTAGGGTATAGAGTGTAGGGTATAGAGTGTAGAGTGTAGGGATTAGAGTGTAGGGTATAGAGTGTAGGGTGTAGAGTGTAGGGTATAGAGTGTAGAGTGTAGGGTATAGAGTGTATGGTATAGAGTGTAGGGTGTAGAGTGTAGGGTATAGAGTGTAGAGTGTAGGGTATCGAGTGCAGGGTATAGAGTGTAGGGTATAGAGTGTAGGGTATAGAATGTAGGGTATAGAGTGTAGATGTAGGGTATAGAGTGTAGGGTATAGAGTGTAGGGTGTAGAGTGTAGGGTATAGAGTGTAGGGTATAGAGTGTAGAGTGTAGGGTATAGAGTGTAGGGTATAGAGTGTATGGTATAGAGTGTAGAGTGTAGGGATTAGAGTGTAGGGTATAGAGTGTAGGGTATAGAGTGTATGGTATAGAGTGTAGGGTATAGAGTGTATGGTATAGAGTGTAGGGTATAGAGTGTATGGTATAGAGTGTAGGGTATAAAGTGTAGAGTGTATGGTATAGAGTGTAGGGTATAGAGTGTAGAGTGTAGGGTATAGAGTGTAGGGCATAGAGTGTAGGGTATAGAGTGTAGAGTGTAGGGCATAGAGTGTAGGGTATAGAGTGTAGGGTGTAGAGTGTAGGGTATAGAGTGTAGGGTATAGAGTGTAGAGTGTAGGGTATAGAGTGTAGAGTGTAGGGTATAGAGTGTAGGGTATAGAGTGTAGGGTATAGAGTGTAGGGTATAGAGTGAAGGGTAGAGAGTGTAGAGTGTAGGGTATAGAGTGTAGGGTATAGAGTGTAGGGTATAGAGTGTAGAATGTAGGGATTAGAGTGTAGGCTATAGAGTGTAGGGTGTAGAGTGTAGGGTATAGAGTGTAGAGTGTAGGGTATAGAGTGTATGGTATAGAGTGTAGGGTATAGAGTGTAGGGTGTAGAGTGTAGGGTATAAAGTGTAGGGTATAGAGTGTAGGGTATAGAGTGTAGGGTATAGAGTGTAGGGAATAGAGTGTAGAGTGTAAGGTGTAGAGTGTAGAGTGTAGGGTATAGAGTGAAGGGTATAGAGTGTAGAGTGTAGGGATTAGAGTGTAGGGTATAGAGTGTAGGGTGTAGAGTGTAGGGTATAGAGTGTAGAGTGTAGGGTATAGAGTGTATGGTATAGAGTGTAGGGTATAGAGTGTATGGTGTAGAGTGTAGGGTATAGAGTGTAGGGTATAGAGTGTAGGGTATAGAGTCTAGGGTATAGAGTGTAGGGAATAGAGTGTAGAGTGTAAGGTATAGAGTGTAGAGTGTAGGGTATAGAGTGTAGGGTATAGAGTGTAGGGTATAGAGTGTAGGGTATAGATTGTAGAGTGTAGGCTATAGAGTGTAGGGTATAGAGTGTGGAGTGTAGGGTATAGAGTGTTGGGTATAGAGTGTAGGGTATAGAGTGTAGGGTATAGAGTGTAGAGTGTAGGGTATAGTGTGTAGGGTATAGAGTGCAGGGTGTAGAGTGTAGGGTATAGAGTGTAGGGTATAAAGTGTAGAGTGTAGGGTATAGAGTGTATAGTGTAGGGTATAGAGTGTAGGGTATAGAGTGTAGGGTATAGAGTGTAGGGTATGGAGTGCAGGGTATAGAGGGTAGAGTGTAAGGTATAGAGTTTATGCTAAAGAGTGTATGGTGTAGAGTGTATGGTATAGAGTGTAGGGTATAGAGTGTAGAGTGTATGGTATAGAGTGTAGGGTATAGAGTGTATGTTATAGAGTGTAGGGTATAGAGTGTAGAGTGTAGGGTATAGAGTTTAGATTGTAGGTTATAGAGTGTAGGGTATAGAGTGTAAGGTATAGAGTGTAGGGTGTAGAGTGTAGGGTATAGAGTGTATAGTATAGAGTGTAGGGTATAGAGTGTATGGTATAGAGTGTAGGGTATAGAGTGTATGGTATAGAGTGTAGGGTATAGAGTGTAGAGTGTAGGGTGTAGAGTGTAGGGTATAGAGTGTAGAGTGTAGGGTATAGAGTGTAGGGAATAGAGTGTAGGGTATAGAGTGTAGGGTATAGAGTGTAGAGTGTAGGGATTAGAGTGTAGGGTATAGAGTGTAGGGTATAGAGTGTATGGATTAGAGTGTAGGGTATAGAGTGTAGGGTATAGAGTGTATGGTATAGAGTGTAGGGTATAGAGTGTAGGGTATAGAGTGTAGGGTATAGAGTGTAGAGTGTAAGGTATAGAGTGTAGAGTGTAGGGTATAGAGTGAAGGGTATAGAGTGTAGAGTGTAGGGATTAGAGTGTAGGGTATAGAGTGTAGGGTGTAGAGTGTTGGGTATAGAGTGTAGAGTGTAGGGTATAGAGTGTATGGTATAGAGTGTAGGGTATAGAGTGTATGGTGTAGAGTGTAGGGTATAGAGTGTAGGGTATAGAGTGTAGGGTATAGAGTCTAGGGTATAGGTGTAGGGAATAGAGTGTAGAGTGTAGAGTGTAGAGTGTAGGGTATAGAGTGTAGGGTATAGAGTGTAGGGTATAGAGTGTATGGTATAGAGTGTAGGGTATAGCGTGTAGAGTGTAGGGTATAGAGTGTAGGGTATAGAGTGTAGGGTATAGAGTGTATGGTATAGAGTGTAGAGTGTAGGGATTAGAGTGTAGGGTATAGAGTGTAGGGTATAGAGTGTATGGTATAGAGTGTAGAGTATAGAGTGTATGGTAAAGAGTGTAGGGTATAGAGTGTAGAGTGTAGGGTATAGAGTGTATGGTATTGAGTGTAGGGTGTAGAGTGTATGGTATAGAGTGTAGGGTATAGAGTGTAGAGTGTAGGGTATAGAGTGTAGGGTATAGAGTGTAGGGCATAGAGTGTAGGGTATAGAGTGTAGGGTATAGAGTGTAGAGTGTAGTGTATAGAGTGTAGGGTATAGAGTGTAGGGTATAGAGTGTAGAGTGTAGGGCATAGAGTGTAGGGTATAGAGTGTATGGTATAGAGTGTAAGGCATAGAGTGTAGGGTATAGAGTGTAGGGTATAGAGTGTAGAGTGTATGGTATAGAGTGTAGGGTATAGAGTGTAGGGTATACAGTGTAGGGTATAGAGTGTAGAGTGTAAGGTATAGAGTGTAGAGTGTAGGGTATAGAGTGAAGGGTATAGAGTGTAGAGTGTAGGGATTAGAGTGTAGGGTATAGAGTGTAGGGTGTAGAGTGTTGGGTATAGAGTGTAGAGTGTAGGGTATAGAGTGTAGGGTATGGAGTGTAGGGTATAGAGTGTAGGGCATAGAGTGTAGGGTATAGAGTGTAGGGTAAAGAGTGTAGAGTGTAGGGTATAGAGTGTAGGGTATAGAGTGTAAGGTATAGAGTGTAGGGTATAGAGTGTAGGGTATAGAATGAAGAGTGTAGGGTATAGAGTGTAGGGTATAGAGTGTAGAGTGTAGGGTATAGAGTGTAGGGTATAGAGTGTAGGGTATAGAGTGTAGGGTATAGAGTGTAGGGTATAGAGTGAAGAGTGTAGGGTATAGAGTGTAGGGTACAGAGTGCTAGGTGTAGAGTGTAGGGTATAGAGTGTAGAGTGTAGGGTGTAGAGTGTAGGGTATAGAGTGTAGGGTATAAAGTGTAGGGTATAGAATGTAGAGTATAGGGTATAGAGTGTAGAGTGTAGGGTATAGAGTGTAGGGTATAGAGTGTAGGGTATAGAGTGTAGGGTTGAGAGTGTGGAGTGTAGGGTATAGAGTGTAGGGTATAGAGTGTAGGGTATAGAGTGTAGAGTGTAGGGATTAGAGTGTAGGGTATAGAGTGTAGGGTGTAGAGTGTAGGGTATAGAGTGTAGAGTGTAGGGTATAGAGTGTATGGTATAGAGTGTAGGGTGTAGAGTGTAGGGTATAGAGTGTAGAGTGTAGGGTATAGAGTGAAGGGTATAGAGTGTAGGGTATAGAGTGTAGGGTATAGAATGTAGGGTATAGAGTGTAGATGTAGGGTATAGAGTGTAGGGTATAGAGTGTAGGGTGTAGAGTGTAGGGTATAGAGTGTAGGGTATAGAGTGTAGAGTGTAGGGATTAGAGTGTAGGGTATAGAGTGTAGGGTATAGAGTGTATGGATTAGAGTGTAGGGTATAGAGTGTAGGGTATAGAGTGTATGGTATAGAGTGTAGGGTATAGAGTGTATGGTATAGAGTGTAGGGTATAAAGTGTAGAGTGTATGGTATAGAGTGTAGGGTATAGAGTGTAGAGTGTAGGGTATAGAGTGTATGGTATAGAGTGTAGGATGTAGAGTGTATGGTATAGAGTGTAGGGTATAGAGTGTAGAGTGTAGGGTATAGAGTGTAGGGTATAGAGTGTAGGGTATAGAGTGTAGGGCATAGAGTGTAGGGTATAGAGTGTAGGGTAAAGAGTGTAGAGTGTAGGGTATAGAGTGTAGGGTATAGAGTGTAGGGTATAGAGTGTAGGGTATAGAGTGTAGGGTATAGAGTGAAGAGTGTAGGGTATAGAGTGTAGGGTACAGAGTGCAGGGTGTAGAGTGTAGGGTATAGAGTGTAGAGTGTAGGGTGTAGAGTGTAGGGTATAGAGTGTAGGGTATAGAGTGTAGGGTATAGAGTGTAGGGTATAGAGTGTAGGGTTGAGAGTGTGGAGTGTAGGGTATAGAGTGTAGGGTATAGAGTGTAGGGTATAGAGTGTAGAGTGTAGGGATTAGAGTGTAGGGTATAGAGTGTAGGGTGTAGAGTGTAGGGTATAGAGTGTAGAGTGTAGGGTATAGAGTGTATGGTATAGAGTGTAGGGTGTAGAGTGTAGGGTATAGAGTGTAGAGTGTAGGGTATCGAGTGCAGGGTATAGAGTGTAGGGTATAGAGTGTAGGGTATAGAATGTAGGGTATAGAGTGTAGATGTAGGGTATAGAGTGTAGGGTATAGAGTGTAGGGTGTAGAGTGTAGGGTATAGAGTGTAGGGTATAGAGTGTAGAGTGTAGGGTATAGAGTGTAGGGTATAGAGTGTATGGTATAGAGTGTAGAGTGTAGGGATTAGAGTGTAGGGTATAGAGTGTAGGGTATAGAGTGTATGGTATAGAGTGTAGGGTATAGAGTGTATGGTATAGAGTGTAGGGTATAGAGTGTATGGTATAGAGTGTAGGGTATAAAGTGTAGAGTGTATGGTATAGAGTGTAGGGTATAGAGTGTAGAGTGTAGGGTATAGAGTGTAGGGCATAGAGTGTAGGGTATAGAGTGTAGAGTGTAGGGCATAGAGTGTAGGGTATAGAGTGTAGGGTGTAGAGTGTAGGGTATAGAGTGTAGGGTATAGAGTGTAGAGTGTAGGGTATAGAGTGTAGAGTGTAGGGTATAGAGTGTAGGGTATAGAGTGTAGGGTATAGAGTGTAGGGTATAGAGTGAAGGGTAGAGAGTGTAGAGTGTAGGGTATAGAGTGTAGGGTATAGAGTGTAGGGTATAGAGTGTAGAATGTAGGGATTAGAGTGTAGGCTATAGAGTGTAGGGTGTAGAGTGTAGGGTATAGAGTGTAGAGTGTAGGGTATAGAGTGTATGGTATAGAGTGTAGGGTATAGAGTGTAGGGTGTAGAGTGTAGGGTATAAAGTGTAGGGTATAGAGTGTAGGGTATAGAGTGTAGGGTATAGAGTGTAGGGAATAGAGTGTAGAGTGTAAGGTGTAGAGTGTAGAGTGTAGGGTATAGAGTGAAGGGTATAGAGTGTAGAGTGTAGGGATTAGAGTGTAGGGTATAGAGTGTAGGGTGTAGAGTGTAGGGTATAGAGTGTAGAGTGTAGGGTATAGAGTGTATGGTATAGAGTGTAGGGTATAGAGTGTATGGTGTAGAGTGTAGGGTATAGAGTGTAGGGTATAGAGTGTAGGGTATAGAGTCTAGGGTATAGAGTGTAGGGAATAGAGTGTAGAGTGTAAGGTATAGAGTGTAGAGTGTAGGGTATAGAGTGTAGGGTATAGAGTGTAGGGTATAGAGTGTAGGGTATAGATTGTAGAGTGTAGGCTATAGAGTGTAGGGTATAGAGTGTGGAGTGTAGGGTATAGAGTGTTGGGTATAGAGTGTAGGGTATAGAGTGTAGGGTATAGAGTGTAGAGTGTAGGGTATAGTGTGTAGGGTATAGAGTGCAGGGTGTAGAGTGTAGGGTATAGAGTGTAGGGTATAAAGTGTAGAGTGTAGGGTATAGAGTGTATAGTGTAGGGTATAGAGTGTAGGGTATAGAGTGTAGGGTATAGAGTGTAGGGTATGGAGTGCAGGGTATAGAGGGTAGAGTGTAAGGTATAGAGTTTATGCTAAAGAGTGTATGGTGTAGAGTGTATGGTATAGAGTGTAGGGTATAGAGTGTAGAGTGTATGGTATAGAGTGTAGGGTATAGAGTGTATGTTATAGAGTGTAGGGTATAGAGTGTAGAGTGTAGGGTATAGAGTTTAGATTGTAGGTTATAGAGTGTAGGGTATAGAGTGTAAGGTATAGAGTGTAGGGTGTAGAGTGTAGGGTATAGAGTGTATAGTATAGAGTGTAGGGTATAGAGTGTATGGTATAGAGTGTAGGGTATAGAGTGTATGGTATAGAGTGTAGGGTATAGAGTGTAGAGTGTAGGGTGTAGAGTGTAGGGTATAGAGTGTAGAGTGTAGGGTATAGAGTGTAGGGAATAGAGTGTAGGGTATAGAGTGTAGGGTATAGAGTGTAGAGTGTAGGGATTAGAGTGTAGGGTATAGAGTGTAGGGTATAGAGTGTATGGATTAGAGTGTAGGGTATAGAGTGTAGGGTATAGAGTGTATGGTATAGAGTGTAGGGTATAGAGTGTAGGGTATAGAGTGTAGGGTATAGAGTGTAGAGTGTAAGGTATAGAGTGTAGAGTGTAGGGTATAGAGTGAAGGGTATAGAGTGTAGAGTGTAGGGATTAGAGTGTAGGGTATAGAGTGTAGGGTGTAGAGTGTTGGGTATAGAGTGTAGAGTGTAGGGTATAGAGTGTATGGTATAGAGTGTAGGGTATAGAGTGTATGGTGTAGAGTGTAGGGTATAGAGTGTAGGGTATAGAGTGTAGGGTATAGAGTCTAGGGTATAGGTGTAGGGAATAGAGTGTAGAGTGTAGAGTGTAGAGTGTAGGGTATAGAGTGTAGGGTATAGAGTGTAGGGTATAGAGTGTATGGTATAGAGTGTAGGGTATAGCGTGTAGAGTGTAGGGTATAGAGTGTAGGGTATAGAGTGTAGGGTATAGAGTGTATGGTATAGAGTGTAGAGTGTAGGGATTAGAGTGTAGGGTATAGAGTGTAGGGTATAGAGTGTATGGTATAGAGTGTAGAGTATAGAGTGTATGGTAAAGAGTGTAGGGTATAGAGTGTAGAGTGTAGGGTATAGAGTGTATGGTATTGAGTGTAGGGTGTAGAGTGTATGGTATAGAGTGTAGGGTATAGAGTGTAGAGTGTAGGGTATAGAGTGTAGGGTATAGAGTGTAGGGCATAGAGTGTAGGGTATAGAGTGTAGGGTATAGAGTGTAGAGTGTAGTGTATAGAGTGTAGGGTATAGAGTGTAGGGTATAGAGTGTAGAGTGTAGGGCATAGAGTGTAGGGTATAGAGTGTATGGTATAGAGTGTAAGGCATAGAGTGTAGGGTATAGAGTGTAGGGTATAGAGTGTAGAGTGTATGGTATAGAGTGTAGGGTATAGAGTGTAGGGTATACAGTGTAGGGTATAGAGTGTAGAGTGTAAGGTATAGAGTGTAGAGTGTAGGGTATAGAGTGAAGGGTATAGAGTGTAGAGTGTAGGGATTAGAGTGTAGGGTATAGAGTGTAGGGTGTAGAGTGTTGGGTATAGAGTGTAGAGTGTAGGGTATAGAGTGTATGGTATAGAGTGTAGGGTATAGAGTGTATGGTGTAGAGTGTAGGGTATAGTGTGTAGGGTATAGAGTGTAGGGTATAGAGTCTAGGGTATAGAGTGTAGGGAATAGAGTGTAGAGTGTAGAGTGTAGAGTGTAGGGTATAGAGTGTAGGGTATAGAGTGTAGGGTATAGAGTGTAGAGTGTAGAGTGTAGGGTATAGAGTGTAGGGTATAGAGTGTAGGGTATAGAGTGTATGGTATAGAGTGTAGGGTATAGCGTGTAGAGTGTAGGGTATAGAGTGTAGGGTATAGAGTGTAGGGTATAGAGTGTATGGTATAGAGTGTAGAGTGTAGGGATTAGAGTGTAGGGTATAGAGTGTATGGTAAAGAGTGTAGGGTATAAAGTGTAGAGTGTATGGTATAGAGTGTAGGGTATAGAGTGTAGAGTGTAGGGTATAGAGTGTATGGTATTGAGTGTAGGGTGTAGAGTGTATGGTATAGAGTGTAGGGTATAGAGTGTAGAGTGTAGGGTATAGAGTGTAGGGTATAGAGTGTAGGGTATAGAGTGTAGGGCATAGAATGTAGGGTATAGAGTGTAGGGTATAGAGTGTAGAGTGTAGGGTATAGAGTGTAGGGTATAGAGTGTAGGGTATAGAGTGTAGAGTGTAGGGCATAGAGTGTAGGGTATAGAGTGTATGGTATAGAGTGTAAGGCATAGAGTGTAGGGTATAGAGTGTAGGGTATAGAGTTTAGAGTGTAGGGTATAGAGTGTAGGGTATAGAGTGTAGAGTGTAGGGTATAGAGTGTAGGGTATAGAGTGTAGGGTATAGAGTGTAGGGTATAGAGTGTAGAGTGTAGGATATAGAGTGAAGAGTGTAGGGTATAGAGTGTAGGGTATAGAGTGTAGGGTATAGAGTGAAGGGTAGAGAGTGTAGAGTGTAGGGTATAGAGTGTAGGGTATAGAGTTTAGAATGTAGGGATTAGAGTGTAGGGTATAGAGTGTAGGGTGTAGAGTGTAGCGTATAGAGTGTAGAGTGTAGGGTATAGAGTGTATGGTATAGAGTGTAGGGTATAGAGTGTAGGGTATAGAGTGTAGGGTATAGAGTGTAGGGTATAGAGTGTAGGGTATAGAGTGTAGAGTGTAAGGTATAGAGTGTAGAGTGTAGGGTATAGAGTGAAGGGTATAGAGTGTAGAGTGTAGGGATTAGAGTGTAGGGTATAGAGTGTAGGGTATAAAGTGTAGAGTGTATGGTATAGACTGTAGGGTATAGAGTGTAGAGTGTAGGGTATAGAGTGTATGGTATAGAGTTTAGGGTGTAGAGTGTATGGTATAGAGTGTAGGGTATAGAGTGTAGAGTGTAGGGTATAGAGTGTAGGGTATGGAGTGTAGGGTATAGAGTGTAGGGCATAGAGTGTAGGGTATAGAGTGTAGGGTAAAGAGTGTAGAGTGTAGGGTATAGAGTGTAGGGTATAGAGTGTAAGGTATAGAGTGTAGGGTATAGAGTGTAGGGTATAGAGTGAAGAGTGTAGGGTATAGAGTGTAGGGTACAGAGTGCAGGGTGTAGAGTGTAGGGTGTAGAGTGTAGGGTGTAGAGTGTAGGTTATAGAGTGTAGGGTATAGAGTGTAGGGTATAGAGTGTAGGGTATAGAGTGTAGGGTTGAGAGTGTGGAGTGTAGGGTATAGAGTGTAGGGTATAGAGTGTAGGGTATAGAGTGTAGGGTATAGAGTGTAGAGTGTAGGGATTAGAGTGTAGGGTATAGATTGTAGGGTGTAGAGTGTAGGGTATAGAGTGTAGAGTGTAGGGTATAGAGTGTATGGTATAGAGTGTAGGGTGTAGAGTGTAGGGTATAGAGTGTAGAGTGTAGGGTATAGAGTGTAGGGTATAGAGTGTAGAGTGTAGGGTATAGAGTGTAGGGTATAGAGTGTAGAGTGTAGGGATTAGAGTGTAGGGTATAGAGTGTAGGGTATAGAGTGTAGGGTATAGAGTGTAGAGTGTAGGGTATAGAGTGTAGGGTATAGAGTGTAGGGTATAGAGTGTAGGGTATAGAGTGTAGAGAGTAGGGTATAGAGTGTAGGGTATAGAGTGTAGAGTAAAGGGTATAGAGTGTAGGGTAAAGAGTGTAGGGTATAGAGGGTAGATTGTAGTGTATAGATTGTAGGGTATAGAGTGTAGGGTATAGAGTGTATGGTATAGAGTGTAGGGTATAGAGTGTAGAGTGTAGGGTATAGAGTGTTGGGTATAGAGTGTAGGGTATAGAGTGTAGGGTATAGAGTGTAGAGTGTAGGGTATAGTGTGTAGGGTATAGAGTGCAGGGTGTAGAGTGTAGGGTATAGAGTGTAGGGTATAGAGTGTAGGGTATAAAGTGTAGAGTGTAGGGTATAGAGTGTATAGTGTAGGGTATAGAGTGTAGGGTATAGAGTGTAGGGTATAGAGTGTAGGGTATAGAGTGCAGGGTATAGAGTGTAGAGTGTAAGGTATAGAGTTTATGCTATAGAGTGTATGGTGTAGAGTGTATGGTATAGAGTGTAGGGTATAGAGTGTAGAGTGTATGGTATAGAGTGTAGGGTATAGAGTGTATGTTATATAGTGTAGGGTATAGAGTGTAGAGTGTAGGGTATAGAGTTTAGATTGTAGGTTATAGAGTGTAGGGTATAGAGTGTAAGGTATAGAGTGTAGGGTGTAGAGTGTAGGGTATAGAGTGTAGAGTATAGAGTGTAGGGTATAGAGTGTATGATATAGAGTGTAGGGTATAGAGTGTATGGCATAGAGTGTAGGGTATAGAGTGTAGAGTGTAGGGTATAGAGTGTAGGGTATAGAGTGTAGAGTGTAGGGTATAGAGTGTAGGGTATAGAGTGTAGGGTATAGAGTGTAGGGTATAGAGTGTAGAGTGTAGGGATTAGAGTGTAGGGTATAGAGTGTAGGGTATAGAGTGTATGGATTAGAGTGTAGGGTATAGAGTGTAGGGTATAGAGTGTATGGTATAGAGTGTAGGGTATAGAGTGTATGGTATAGAGTGTAGGGTATAAAGTGTAGAGTGTATGGTATAGAGTGTAGGGTATAGAGTGTAGAGTGTAGGATATAGAGTGTATGGTATAGAGTGTAGGATGTAGAGTGTATGGTATAGAGTGTAGGGTATAGAGTGTAGAGTGTAGGGTATAGAGTGTAGGGTATAGAGTGTAGGGTATAGAGTGTAGGGCATAGAGTGTAGGGTATAGAGTGTAGGGTAAAGAGTGTAGAGTGTAGGGTATAGAGTGTAGGGTATAGAGTGTAGGGTATAGAGTGCAGGGTATAGAGTGTAGGGTATAGAGTGAAGAGTGTAGGGTATAGAGTGTAGGGTACAGAGTGCAGGGTGTAGAGTGTAGGGTATAGAGTGTAGAGTGTAGGGTGTAGAGTGTAGGGTATAGAGTGTAGGGTATAAAGTGTAGGGTATAGAGTGTAGAGTGTAGGGTATAGAGTGTAGAGTGTAGGGTATAGAGTGTAGGGTATAGAGTGTAGAGTGTAGGGTATAGAGTGTAGGGTATAGAGTGTAGGGTATAGAGTGTAGGGTATAGAGTGTAGAGTGTAGGGATTAGAGTGTAGGGTATAGAGTGTAGGGTATAGAGTGTATGGATTAGAGTGTAGGGTATAGAGTGTAGGGTATAGAGTGTATGGTATAGAGTGTAGGGTATAGAGTGTAGGGTATAGAGTGTAGGGTATAGAGTGTAGAGTGTAAGGTATAGAGTGTAGAGTGTAGGGTATAGAGTGAAGGGTATAGAGTGTAGAGTGTAGGGATTAGAGTGTAGGGTATAGAGTGTAGGGTGTAGAGTGTTGGGTATAGAGTGTAGAGTGTAGGGTATAGAGTGTATGGTATAGAGTGTAGGGTATAGAGTGTATGGTGTAGAGTGTAGGGTATAGAGTGTAGGGTATAGAGTGTAGGGTATAGAGTCTAGGGTATAGGTGTAGGGAATAGAGTGTAGAGTGTAGAGTGTAGAGTGTAGGGTATAGAGTGTAGGGTATAGAGTGTAGGGTATAGAGTGTATGGTATAGAGTGTAGGGTATAGCGTGTAGAGTGTAGGGTATAGAGTGTAGGGTATAGAGTGTAGGGTATAGAGTGTATGGTATAGAGTGTAGAGTGTAGGGATTAGAGTGTAGGGTATAGAGTGTAGGGTATAGAGTGTATGGTATAGAGTGTAGAGTATAGAGTGTATGGTAAAGAGTGTAGGGTATAGAGTGTAGAGTGTAGGGTATAGAGTGTATGGTATTGAGTGTAGGGTGTAGAGTGTATGGTATAGAGTGTAGGGTATAGAGTGTAGAGTGTAGGGTATAGAGTGTAGGGTATAGAGTGTAGGGTATAGAGTGTAGGGCATAGAGTGTAGGGTATAGAGTGTAGGGTATAGAGTGTAGAGTGTAGTGTATAGAGTGTAGGGTATAGAGTGTAGGGTATAGAGTGTAGAGTGTAGGGCATAGAGTGTAGGGTATAGAGTGTATGGTATAGAGTGTAAGGCATAGAGTGTAGGGTATAGAGTGTAGGGTATAGAGTGTAGAGTGTATGGTATAGAGTGTAGGGTATAGAGTGTAGGGTATACAGTGTAGGGTATAGAGTGTAGAGTGTAAGGTATAGAGTGTAGAGTGTAGGGTATAGAGTGAAGGGTATAGAGTGTAGAGTGTAGGGATTAGAGTGTAGGGTATAGAGTGTAGGGTGTAGAGTGTTGGGTATAGAGTGTAGAGTGTAGGGTATAGAGTGTATGGTATAGAGTGTAGGGTATAGAGTGTATGGTGTAGAGTGTAGGGTATAGTGTGTAGGGTATAGAGTGTAGGGTATAGAGTCTAGGGTATAGAGTGTAGGGAATAGAGTGTAGAGTGTAGAGTGTAGAGTGTAGGGTATAGAGTGTAGGGTATAGAGTGTAGGGTATAGAGTGTAGAGTGTAGAGTGTAGAGTGTAGAGTGTAGGGTATAGAGTGTAGGGTATAGAGTGTAGGGTATAGAGTGTATGGTATAGAGTGTAGGGTATAGCGTGTAGAGTGTAGGGTATAGAGTGTAGGGTATAGAGTGTAGGGTATAGAGTGTATGGTATAGAGTGTAGAGTGTAGGGATTAGAGTGTAGGGTATAGAGTGTAGGGTATAGAGTGTATGGTAAAGAGTGTAGGGTATAAAGTGTAGAGTGTATGGTATAGAGTGTAGGGTATAGAGTGTAGAGTGTAGGGTATAGAGTGTATGGTATTGAGTGTAGGGTGTAGAGTGTATGGTATAGAGTGTAGGGTATAGAGTGTAGAGTGTAGGGTATAGAGTGTAGGGTATAGAGTGTAGGGTATAGAGTGTAGGGCATAGAATGTAGGGTATAGAGTGTAGGGTATAGAGTGTAGAGTGTAGGGTATAGAGTGTAAGGTATAGAGTGTAGGGTATAGAGTGTAGAGTGTAGGGCATAGAGTGTAGGGTATAGAGTGTATGGTATAGAGTGTAAGGCATAGAGTGTAGGGTATAGAGTGTAGGGTATAGAGTTTAGAGTGTAGGGTATAGAGTGTAGGGTATAGAGTGTAGAGTGTAGGGTATAGAGTGTAGGGTATAGAGTGTAGGGTAAAGAGTGTAGGGTATAGAGTGTAGAGTGTAGGATATAGAGTGAAGAGTGTAGGGTATAGAGTGTAGGGTATAGAGTGTAGGGTATAGAGTGAAGGGTAGAGAGTGTAGAGTGTAGGGTATAGAGTGTAGGGTATAGAGTTTAGAATGTAGGGATTAGAGTGTAGGGTATAGAGTGTAGGGTGTAGAGTGTAGGGTATAGAGTGTAGAGTGTAGGGTATAGAGTGTATGGTATAGAGTGTAGGGTATAGAGTGTAGGGTATAGAGTGTAGGGTATAGAGTGTAGGGTATAGAGTGTAGGGTATAGAGTGTAGAGTGTAAGGTATAGAGTGTAGAGTGTAGGGTATAGAGTGAAGGGTATAGAGTGTAGAGTGTAGGGATTAGAGTGTAGGGTATAGAGTGTAGGGTGTAGAGTGTTGGGTATAGAGTGTAGAGTGTAGGGTATAGAGTGTATGGTATAGAGTGTAGGGTATAGAGTGTATGGTGTAGAGTGTAGGGTATAGAGTGTAGGGTATAAAGTGTAGAGTGTATGGTATAGACTGTAGGGTATAGAGTGTAGAGTGTAGGGTATAGAGTGTATGGTATAGAGTTTAGGGTGTAGAGTGTATGGTATAGAGTGTAGGGTATAGAGTGTAGAGTGTAGGGTATAGAGTGTAGGGTATGGAGTGTAGGGTATAGAGTGTAGGGCATAGAGTGTAGGGTATAGAGTGTAGGGTAAAGAGTGTAGAGTGTAGGGTATAGAGTGTGGGGTATAGAGTGTAAGGTATAGAGTGTAGGGTATAGAGTGTAGGGCATAGAGTGAAGAGTGTAGGGTATAGAGTGTAGGGTACAGAGTGCAGGGTGTAGAGTGTAGGGTGTAGAGTGTAGGGTGTAGAGTGTAGGTTATAGAGTGTAGGGTATAGAGTGTAGGGTATAGAGTGTAGGGTATAGAGTGTAGGGTTGAGAGTGTGGAGTGTAGGGTATAGAGTGTAGGGTATGGAGTGTAGGGTATAGAGTGTAGGGCATAGAGTGTAGAGTGTAGGGATTAGAGTGTAGGGTATAGAGTGTAGGGTGTAGAGTGTAGGGTATAGAGTGTAGAGTGTAGGGTATAGAGTGTATGGTATAGAGTGTAGGGTGTAGAGTGTAGGGTATAGAGTGTAGAGTGTAGGGTATAGAGTGTAGGGTATGGAGTGTAGAGTGTAGGGTATAGAGTGTAGGGTATAGAGTGTAGAGTGTAGGGATTAGAGTGTAGGGTATAGAGTGTAGGGTATAGAGTGTAGGGTATAGAGTGTAGAGTGTAGGGTATAGAGTGTAGGGTATAGAGTGTATGGTATAGAGTGTAGGGTATAGAGTGTAGAGTGTAGGGTATAGAGTGTAGGGTATAGAGTGTAGAGTAAAGGGTATAGAGTGTAGGGTATAGAGTGTAGGGTATAGAGGGTAGATTGTAGTGTATAGATTGTAGGGTATAGAGTGTAGGGTATAGAGTGTATGGTATAGAGTGTAGGGTATAGAGTGTAGAGTGTAGGGTATAGAGTGTTGGGTATAGAGTGTAGGGTATAGAGTGTAGGGTATAGAGTGTAGAGTGTAGGGTATAGTGTGTAGGGTATAGAGTGCAGGGTGTAGAGTGTAGGGTATAGAGTGTAGGGTATAGAGTGTAGGGTATAAAGTGTAGAGTGTAGGGTATAGAGTGTATAGTGTAGGGTATAGAGTGTAGGGTATAGAGTGTAGGGTATAGAGTGTAGGGTATAGAGTGCAGGGTATAGAGTGTAGAGTGTAAGGTATAGAGTTTATGCTATAGAGTGTATGGTGTAGAGTGTACGGTATAGAGTGTAGGGTATAGAGTGTAGAGTGTATGGTATAGAGTGTAGGGTATAGAGTGTATGTTATATAGTGTAGGGTATAGAGTGTAGAGTGTAGGGTATAGAGTTTAGATTGTAGGTTATAGAGTGTAGGGTATAGAGTGTAAGGTATAGAGTGTAGAGTATAGAGTGTAGGGTATAGAGTGTATGATATAGAGTGTAGGGTATAAAGTGTATGGTATAGAGTGTAGGGTATAGAGTGTAGAGTGTAGGGTATAGAGTGTAGGGTATAGAGTGTAGAGTGTAGGGTATAGAGTGTAGGGTATAGAGTGTAGGGTATAGAGTGTAGGGTATAGAGTGTAGAGTGTAGGGATTAGAGTGTAGGGTATAGAGTGTAGGGTATAGAGTGTATGGATTAGAGTGTAGGGTATAGAGTGTAGGGTATAGAGTGTATGGTATAGAGTGTAGGGTATAGAGTGTATGGTATAGAGTGTAGGGTATAAAGTGTAGAGTGTATGGTATAGAGTGTAGGGTATAGAGTGTAGAGTGTAGGGTATAGAGTGTATGGTATAGAGTGTAGGATGTAGAGTGTATGGTATAGAGTGTAGGGTATAGAGTGTAGAGTGTAGGGTATAGAGTGTAGGGTATAGAGTGTAGGGTATAGAGTGTAGGGCATAGAGTGTAGGGTATAGAGTGTAGGGTAAAGAGTGTAGAGTGCAGGGTATAGAGTGTAGGGTATAGAGTGTAGGGTATAGAGTGCAGGGTATAGAGTGTAGGGTATAGAGTGAAGAGTGTAGGGTATAGAGTGTAGGGTACAGAGTGCAGGGTGTAGAGTGTAGGGTATAGAGTGTAGAGTGTAGGGTGTAGAGTGTAGGGTATAGAGTGTAGGGTATAAAGTGTAGGGTATAGAGTGTAGAGTGTAGGGTATAGAGTGTAGAGTGTAGGGTATAGAGTGTAGGGTATAGAGTGTAGGGTATAGAGTGTAGGGTTGAGAGTGTGGAGTGTAGGGTATAGAGTGTAGGGTATAGAGTGTAGAGTGTAGGGATTAGAGTGTAGGGTATAGAGTGTAGGGTGTAGAGTGTAGGGTATAGAGTGTAGAGTGTAGGGTATAGAGTGTATGGTATAGAGTGTAGGGTGTAGAGTGTAGGGTATAGAGTGTAGAGTGTAGGGTATAGAGTGCAGGGTATAGAGTGTAGGGTATAGAGTGTAGGGTATAGAATGTAGGGTATAGAGTGTAGATGTAGGGTATAGAGTGTAGGGTGTAGAGTGTAGGGTATAGAGTGTAGGGTATAGAGTGTAGAGTGTAGGGTATAGAGTGTAGGGTATAGAGTGTATGGTATAGAGTGTAGTGTGTAGGGATTAGAGTGTAGGGTATAGAGTGTAGGGTATAGAGTGTATGGTATAGAGTGTAGGGTATAGAGTGTATGGTATAGAGTGTAGGGTATAAAGTGTAGAGTGTATGGTATAGAGTGTAGGGTATAGAGTGTAGAGTGTAGGGTATAGAGTGTAGGGCATAGAGTGTAGGGTATAGAGTTTAGAGTGTAGGGTATAGAGTTTAGATTGTAGGTTATAGAGTGTAGGGTATAGAGTGTAAGGTATAGAGTGTAGGGTGTAGAGTGTAGGGTATAGAGTGTAGAGTATAGAGTGTAGGGTATAGAGTGTATGATATAGAGTGTAGGGTATAGAGTGTATGGTATAGAGTGTAGGGTATAGAGTGTAGAGTGTAGGGTATAGAGTGTAGGGTATAGAGTGTAGAGTGTAGGGTATAGAGTGTAGGGTATAGAGTGTAGGGTATAGAGTGTAGGGTATAGAGTGTAGAGTGTAGGGATTAGAGTGTAGGGTATAGAGTGTAGGGTATAGAGTGTATGGATTAGAGTGTAGGGTATAGAGTGTAGGGTATAGAGTGTATGGTATAGAGTGTAGGGTATAGAGTGTATGGTATAGAGTGTAGGGTATAAAGTGTAGAGTGTATGGTATAGAGTGTAGGGTATAGAGTGTAGAGTGTAGGGTATAGAGTGTATGGTATAGAGTGTAGGATGTAGAGTGTATGGTATAGAGTGTAGGGTATAGAGTGTAGAGTGTAGGGTATAGAGTGTAGGGTATAGAGTGTAGGGTATAGAGTGTAGGGCATAGAGTGTAGGGTATAGAGTGTAGGGTAAAGAGTGTAGAGTGTAGGGTATAGAGTGTAGGGTATAGAGTGTAGGGTATAGAGTGTAGGGTATAGAGTGAAGAGTGTAGGGTATAGAGTGTAGGGTACAGAGTGCAGGGTGTAGAGTGTAGGGTATAGAGTGTAGAGTGTAGGGTGTAGAGTGTAGGGTATAGAGTGTAGGGTATAAAGTGTAGGGTATAGAGTGTAGAGTGTAGGGTATAGAGTGTAGAGTGTAGGGTATAGAGTGTAGGGTATAGAGTGTAGGGTATAGAGTGTAGGGTTGAGAGTGTGGAGTGTAGGGTATAGAGTGTAGGGTATAGAGTGTAGAGTGTAGGGATTAGAGTGTAGGGTATAGAGTGTAGGGTGTAGAGTGTAGGGTATAGAGTGTAGAGTGTAGGGTATAGAGTGTATGGTATAGAGTGTAGGGTGTAGAGTGTAGGGTATAGAGTGTAGAGTGTAGGGTATAGAGTGCAGGGTATAGAGTGTAGGGTATAGAATGTAGGGTATAGAGTGTAGATGTAGGGTATAGAGTGTAGGGTATAGAGTGTAGGGTGTAGAGTGTAGGGTATAGAGTGTAGGGTATAGAGTGTAGAGTGTAGGGTATAGAGTGTAGGGTATAGAGTGTAGAATGTAGGGATTAGAGTGTAGGGTATAGAGTGTAGGGTATAGAGTGCATGGTATAGAGTGTAGGGTATAGAGTGTATGGTATAGAGTGTAGGGTATAGAGTGTATGGTATAGAGTGTAGGGTATAAAGTGTAGAGTGTATGGTATAGAGTGTAGGGTATAGAGTGTAGAGTGTAGGGTATAGAGTGTAGGGCATAGAGTGTAGGGTATAGAGTGTAGAGTGTAGGGTATAGAGTGTAGGGTATAGAGTGTAGGGTGTAGAGTGTAGGGTATAGAGTGTAGGGTATAGAGTGTAGAGTGTAGGGTATAGAGTGTAGAGTGTAGGGTATAGAGTGTAGGGTATAGAGTGTAGGGTATAGAGTGAAGGGTAGAGAGTGTAGAGTGTAGGGTATAGAGTGTAGGGTATAGAGTGTAGGGTATAGAGTGTAGAATGTAGGGATTAGAGTGTAGGGTATAGAGTGTAGGGTGTAGAGTGTAGGGTATAGAGTGTAGAGTGTAGGGTATAAAGTGTATGGTATAGAGTGTAGGGTATAGAGTGTAGGGTGTAGAGTGTAGGGTATAAAGTGTAGGGTATAGAGTGTAGGGTATAGAGTGTAGGGTATAGAGTGTAGGGAATAGAGTGTAGAGTGTAAGGTGTAGAGTGTAGAGTGTAGGGTATAGAGTGAAAGGTACAGAGTGTAGAGTGTAGGGTATAGAGTGTAGGGTATAGAGTGTAGAATGTAGGGATTAGAGTGTAGGGTATAGAGTGTAGGGTGTAGAGTGTAGGGTATAGAGTGTAGAGTGTAGGGTATAGAGTGTATGGTATAGAGTGTAGGGTATAGAGTGTAGGGTATAGAGTGTAGGGTATAGAGTGTAGGGTATAGAGTGTAGGGTATAGAGTGTAGAGTGTAAGGTATAGAGTGTAGAGTGTAGGGTATAGAGTGAAGGGTATAGAGTGTAGAGTGTAGGGATTAGAGTGTAGGGTATAGAGTGTAGGGTGTAGAGCGTTGGGTATAGAGTGTAGAGTGTAGGGTATAGAGTGTATGGTATAGAGTGTAGGGTATAGAGTGTATGGTGTAGAGTGTAGGGTATAGAGTGTAGGGTATAGAGTGTAGGGTATAGAGTCTAGGGTATAGAGTGTAGGGAATAGAGTGTAGAGTGTAGAGTGTAGAGTGTAGGGTATAGAGTGTAGGGTATAGAGTGTAGGGTATAGAGTGTAGGGTATAGATTGTAGAGTGTAGGCTATAGAGTGTAGGGTATAGAGTGTGGAGTGTTGGGTATAGAGTGTAGGGTATAGAGTGTAGGGTATAGAGTGTAGGGTATAGAGTGCAGGGTATAGAGTGTAGAGTGTAGGGTATAGTGTGTAGGGTATAGAGTGCAGGGTGTAGAGTGTAGGGTATAGAGCGTAGGGTATAGAGTGTAGGGTATAAAGTGTAGAGTGTAGGGTATAGAGTGTATAGTGTAGGGTATAGAGTGTAGGGTAGAGTGTAGGGTATAGAGTGTAGGGTATAGAGTGTAGAGTGTAGGGTATAGAGTGTATGCTATAGAGTGTATGGTGTAGAGTGTATGGTATAGAGTGTAGGGTATAGAGTGTAGAGTGTATGGTATAGGGCGTAGGGTATAGAGTGTATGTTATAGAGTGTAGGGTATAGATTGTAGAGTGTAGGGTATAGAGTTTAGATTGTAGGGTATAGAGTGTAGGGTATAGAGTGTAAGGTATAGAGTGTAGGGTGTAGAGTGTAGGGTATAGAGTGTAGAGTATAGAGTGTAGGGTATAGAGTGTATGGCATAGAGTGTAGGGTATAGAGTGTATGGTATAGAGTGTAGGGTATAGAGTGTAGAGTGTAGGATATAGAGTGTAGGGTATAGAGTGTAGAGTGTAGGGTATAGAGTGTAGGGTATAGAGTGTAGGGTATAGAGTCTAGGGTATAGAGTGTAGGGAATAGAGTGTAGAGTGTAGAGTGTAGAGTGTAGGGTATAGAGTGTAGGGTATAGAGTGTAGGGTATAGAGTGTAGGGTATAGAGTGTAGGGTATAGATTGTAGAGTGTAGGCTATAGAGTGTAGGGTATAGAGTGTGGAGTGTTGGGTATAGAGTGTAGGGTATAGAGTGTAGGGTATAGAGTGTAGGGTATAGAGTGTAGGGTATAGAGTGTAGAGTGTAGGGTATAGTGTGTAGGGTATAGAGTGCAGGGTGTAGAGTGTAGGGTATAGAGTGTAGGGTATAGAGTGTAGGGTATAAAGTGTAGAGTGTAGGGTATCGAGTGTATAGTGTAGGGTATAGAGTGTAGGGTAGAGTGTAGGGTATAGAGTGTAGGGTATAGAGTGTAGAGTGTAGGGTATAGAGTGTATGCTATAGAGTGTATGGTGTAGAGTGTATGTTATAGAGTGTAGGGTATAGAGTGTAGAGTGTATGGTATAGAGCGTAGGGTATAGAGTGTATGTTATAGAGTGTAGGGTATAGATTGTAGAGTGTAGGGTATAGAGTTTAGATTGTAGGGTATAGAGTGTAGGGTATAGAGTGTAAGGTATAGAGTGTAGGGTGTAGAGTGTAGGGTATAGAGTGTAGAGTATAGAGTGTAGGGTATAGAGTGTATGGCATAGAGTGTAGGGTATAGAGTGTATGGTATAGAGTGTAGGGTATAGAGTGTAGAGTGTAGGATATAGAGTGTAGGGTATAGAGTGTAGAGTGTAGGGTATAGAGTGTAGGGTATAGAGTGTAGGGTATAGAGTCTAGGGTATAGAGTGTAGGGAATAGAGTGTAGAGTGTAGAGTGTAGAGTGTAGGGTATAGAGTGTAGGGTATAGAGTGTAGGGTATAGAGTGTAGGGTATAGAGTGTAGGGTATAGATTGTAGAGTGTAGGCTATAGAGTGTAGGGTATAGAGTGTGGAGTGTTGGGTATAGAGTGTAGGGTATAGAGTGTAGGGTATAGAGTGTAGGGTATAGAGTGTAGGGTATAGAGTGTAGAGTGTAGGGTATAGTGTGTAGGGTATAGAGTGCAGGGTGTAGAGTGTAGGGTATAGAGTGTAGGGTATAGAGTGTAGGGTATAAAGTGTAGAGTGTAGGGTATCGAGTGTATAGTGTAGGGTATAGAGTGTAGGGTAGAGTGTACGGTATAGAGTGTAGGGTATAGAGTGTAGAGTGTAGGGTATAGCGTGTATGCTATAGAGTGTATGGTGTAGAGTGTATGTTATAGAGTGTAGGGTATAGAGTGTAGAGTGTATGGTATAGAGTGTAGGGTATAGAGTGTATGTTATAGAGTGTAGGGTATAGATTGTAGAGTGTAGGGTATAGAGTTTAGATTGTAGGGTATAGAGTGTAGGGTATAGAGTGTAAGGTATAGAGTGTAGGGTGTAGAGTGTAGGGTATAGAGTGTAGAGTATAGAGTGTAGGGTATAGAGTGTATGGCATAGAGTGTAGGGTATAGAGTGTATGGTATAGAGTGTAGGGTATAGAGTGTAGAGTGTAGGATATAGAGTGTAGGGTATAGAGTGTAGAGTGTAGGGTATAGAGTGTAGGGTACAGAGTGTAGGGTATAGAGTGTAGGGTGTAGGGATTAGATTGTAGTGTATAGAGTGTAGGGTATAGAGTGTAGGGTATAGAGTGTAGGGTATAGAGTGAAGAGTGTAGGGTATAGAGTGTAGGGTACAGAGTGCAGGGTGTACAGTGTAGGGTATAGAGTGCAGAGTGTAGGGTGTAGAGTGTAGGGTATAGAGTGTAGGGTATAGAGTGTAGGGTATAGAGTGTAGAGTGTAGGGTATAGAGTATATAGTGTAGGGTATAGAATGTAGGGTATAGAGTGTAGGGTATAGAGTGTAGAGTATAGAGTGTAGGGTATAGAGTGTAGGGTAGAGAGTGTAGAGTGTAGGGATTAGAGTTTAGGGTATAGAGTGAAGGGTGTAGAGTGTAGGGTATAGAGTGTAGAGTGTAGGGTATAGAGTGTATGGTATAGAGTGTAGGGTATAGAGTGTAGGGTGTAGAGTGTAGGGTATAGAGTGTAGGGTATAGAGTGTAGGGTATAGAGTGTAGAGTGTAGGGTATAGAGTGTAGGGTATAGAGTGTATGGTATAGAGTGTAGGGTATAGAGTGTAGAGTGTAGGGTATAGAGTGTAGGGTATAGAGTGTAGGGTATAGAGTGTAGGGTATAGAGTGTAGAGTGTAGGGATTAGAGTGTAGGGTATAGAGTGTAGGGTATAGAGTGTATGGATTAGAGTGTAGGGTATAGAGTGTAGGGTATAGAGTGTAGGGTATAGAGTGTAGGGTATAGAGTGTATGGTATAGAGTGTAGGGTATAAAGTGTAGAGTGTATGGTATAGACTGTAGGGTATAGAGTGTAGAGTGTAGGGTATAGAGTGTATGGTATAGAGTTTAGGGTGTAGAGTGTATGGTATAGAGTGTAGGGTATAGAGTGTAGAGTGTAGGGTATAGAGTGTAGGGTATGGAGTGTAGGGTATAGAGTGTAGGGCATAGAGTGTAGGGTATAGAGTGTAGGGTAAAGAGTGTAGAGTGTAGGGTATAGAGTGTAGGGTATAGAGTGTAAGGTATAGAGTGTAGGGTATAGAGTGTAGGGTATAGAGTGAAGAGTGTAGGGTATAGAGTGTAGGGTACAGAGTGCAGGGTGTAGAGTGTAGGGTGTAGAGTGTAGGGTGTAGAGTGTAGGTTATAGAGTGTAGGGTATAGAGTGTAGGGTTTAGAGTGTAGAGTGTTGGGTATAGAGTGTAGAGTGTAGGGTATAGAGTGTAGGGTATAGAGTGTAGGTTATAAAGTGTAGGGTATAGAGTGTAGAGTGTAGGGTATAGAGTGTAGAGTGTAGGGTATAGAGTGTAGGGTATAGAGTGTAGGGTATAGAGTGTAGGGTAGAGAGTGTAGAGTGTAGGGATTAGAGTGTAGGGTATAGAGTGTAGGGTGTAGAGTGTAGGGTATAGAGTGTAGAGTGTAGGGTATAGAGTGTATGGTATAGAGTGTAGGGTGTAGAGTGTAGGGTGTAGAGTGTAGGGTATAGAGTGTAGGGTATAGAGTGTAGAGTGTAGGGTATAGAGTGTAGGGTATAGAGTGTAGGGTATAGAGTGTATGGTATAGAGTGTATGGTATAGAATGTAGAGTGTAGGATATAGAGTGTAGGGTATAGAGTGTAGAGTGTAGGGTATAGAGTGTAGGGTATAGAGTGAAGGGTATAGAGTGTAGGGTATAGAGTGTAGAGTGTAGTGTATAGATTGTAGGGTATAGAGTGTAGGGTATAGAGTGTATGGTATAGAGTGTAGGGTATAGAGTGTAGAGTGTAGTGTATAGAGTGTAGGGTATAGAGTGTAGGGTATAGAGTGTATGGTATAGAGTGTAGAGTGTAGGGATGAGAGTGTAGGCTATAGAGTGTAGGGTATAGAGTGTATGGTATAGAGTGTAGGGTATAGAGTGTATGGTATAGAGTGTAGGGTATAAAGTGTAGAGTGTATGTTATAGAGTGTAGGGTATAGAGTGTAGAGTGTAGGGTATAGAGTGTATGGTATTGAGTGTAGGGTGTAGAGTGTATGGTATAGAGTGTAGGGTATAGAGTGTAGAGTGTAGGGTATAGAGTGTAGGGTATAGAGTGTAGGGTATAAAGTGTAGGGTATAGAATGTAGAGTGTAGGGTATAGAGTGTAGGGTATAGAGTGTAGGGTATAGAGTGTAGAGTGTAGGGTATAGAGTGTAGGGTATAGAGTGTATGGTATAGAGTGTAGGGTATAGAGTGTAGGGTATAGAGTGTAGAGTGTAGGGTATAGAGTGTAGGGTATAGAGTGTAGAGTGTAGGGTATAGAGTGTAGGGTATAGAGTGTAGGGTATAGAGTGTAGGGTATAGAGTGTAGGGTATAGAGTGTAGAGTGTAGGGTATAGAGTGTAGAGTGTAGGGTATAGAGTGTAGGGTATAGAGTGTAGGGTAAAGAGTGTAGAATGTAGGGATTAGAGTGTAGGGTATAGAGTGTAGGGTGTAGGGTATAGAGTGTATGGTATAGAGTGTAGGGTATAGAGTGTAGGGTGTAGAGTGTAGGGTATAGAGTGTAGGGTATAGAGTGTAGGGTATAGAGTGTAGGGTATAGAGTGTAGAGTGTAAGGTATAGAGTGTAGATTGTAGGGTATAGAGTGAAGGGTCTAGAGTGTAGGGATTAGAGTGTAGGGTATAGAGTGTAGGGTGTAGAGTGTAGGGTATAGAGTGTAGAGTGTAGGGTATAGAGTGTATGGTATAGAGTGTAGGGTATAGAGTGTATGGTGTAGAGTGTAGGGTATAGAGTGTAGGGTATAGAGTGTAGGGTATAGAGTCTAGGGTATAGAGTGTAGGGAATAGAGTGTAGAGTGTAGGATATAGAGTGTAGTGTATAGAGTGTAGGGTATAGAGTGTAGGGTATAGAGTGTAGGGTATAGAGTGTAGGGTATAGATTGTAGAGTGTAGGCTATAGAGTGTAGGGTATAGAGTGTGGAGTGTAGGGTATACAGTGTAGGGTATAGAGTGTAGGGTATAGAGTGTAGAGTGTAGGGTATAGTGTGTAGGGTATAGAGTGCAGGGTGTAGAGTGTAGGGTATAGAGTGTAGGGTATAGAGTGTAGGGTATAAAGTGTAGAGTGTAGGGTATAGAGTGTATAGTGTAGGGTATAGAGTGTAGGGTATAGAGTGTAGGGTATAGAGTGTAGGGTATAGAGTGTAGAGTGTATGGTATAGAGTGTAGGGTATAGAGTGTATGTTATAGAGTGTAGGGTATAGAGTGTAGAGTGTAGGGTATAGAGTTTAGATTGTAGGGTATAGAGTGTAGGGTATAGAGTGTAAGGTATAGAGTGTAGGGTGTAGAGTGTAGGGTATAGAGTGTAGAGTATAGAGTGTAGGGTATAGAGTGTATGGTATAGAGTGTAGGGTATAGAGTGTATGGTATAGAGTGTAGGGTATAGAGTGTAGAGTGTAGGATATAGAGTGTAGGGTATAGAGTGTAGAGTGTAGGGTATAGAGTGTAGGGTATAGAGTGTAGGGTATAGAGTGTAGGGTGTAGGGATTAGATTGTAGTGTATAGAGTGTAGGGTATAGAGTGTAGAGTGTAGGGTATAGAGTGTAGGGTATAGAGTGTATGGTATAGAGTGTACGGCATAGAGTGTAGGGTATAGAGTGTAGGGTATAGAGTGTAGAGTGTAGGGTATAGAGTGTAGGGTAAAGAGTGTAGAGTGTAGGGTATAGAGTGTAGGGTATAGAGTGTAGGGTATAGAGTGTAGGGTATAGAGTGTAGAGTGTAGGGTATAGAGTGTAGAGTGTAGGGTATAGAGTGTAGGGTAAAGAGTGTAGAATGTAGGGATTAGAGTGTAGGGTATAGAGTGTAGGGTGTAGGGTATAGAGTGTATGGTATAGAGTGTAGGGTATAGAGTGTAGGGTGTAGAGTGTAGGGTATAGAGTGTAGGGTATAGAGTGTAGGGTATAGAGTGTAGGGTATAGAGTGTAGAGTGTAAGGTATAGAGTGTAGATTGTAGGGTATAGAGTGAAGGGTCTAGAGTGTAGAGTGTAGGGATTACAGTGTAGGGTATAGAGTGTAGGGTATAGAGTGTATGGTGTAGAGTGTAGGGTATAGAGTGTAGGGTATAGAGTGTAGGGTATAGAGTCTAGGGTATAGAGTGTAAGTAATAGAGTGTAGAGTGTAGGATATAGAGTGTAGTGTATAGAGTGTAGGGTATAGAGTGTAGGGTATAGAGTGTAGGGTATAGATTGTAGGGTATAGATTGTAGAGTGTAGGCTATAGAGTGTAGGGTATAGAGTGTGGAGTGTAGGGTATAGAGTGTAGGGTATAGAGTGTAGGGTATAGAGTGTAGGGTATAGTGTGTAGGGTATAGAGTGCAGGGTGTAGAGTGTAGGGTATAGAGTGTAGGGTATAGAGTGTAGGGTATAAAGTGTAGAGTGTAGGGTATAGAGTGTATAGTGTAGGGTATAGAGTTTAGGGTATAGAGTGTAGGGTATAGAGTGTAGGGTATAGAGTGTAGAGTGTATGGTATAGAGTGTAGGGTATAGAGTGTATGTTATAGAGTGTAGGGTATAGAGTGTAGAGTGTAGGGTATAGAGTTTAGATTGTAGGGTATAGAGTGTAGGGTATAGAGTGTAAGGTATAGAGTGTAGGGTGTAGAGTGTGGGGTATAGAGTGTAGAGTATAGAGTGTAGGGTATAGAGTGTATGGTATAGAGTGTAGGGTATAGAGTGTAGGGTATAGAGTGTAGAGTGTAGGATATAGAGTGTAGGGTATAGAGTGTAGAGTGTAGGGTATAGAGTGTAGGGTATAGAGTGTAGGGTATAGAGTGTAGGGTGTAGGGATTAGATTGTAGTGTATAGAGTGTAGGGTATAGAGTGTAGAGTGTAGGGTATAGAGTGTAGGGTATAGAGTGTATGGTATAGAGTGTACGGCATAGAGTGTAGGGTATAGAGTGTAGGGTATAGAGTGTAGAGTGTAGGGTATAGAGTGTAGGGTAAAGAGTGTAGAGTGTAGGGTATAGAGTGTAGGGTATAGAGTGTAAGGTATAGAGTGTAGGGTGTAGAGTGTGGGGTATAGAGTGTAGAGTATAGAGTGTAGGGTATAGAGTGTATGGTATAGAGTGTAGGGTATAGAGTGTAGGGTATAGAGTGTAGAGTGTAGGATATAGAGTGTAGGGTATAGAGTGTAGAGTGTAGGGTATAGAGTGTAGGGTATAGAGTGTAGGGTATAGAGTGTAGGGTGTAGGGATTAGATTGTAGTGTATAGAGTGTAGGGTATAGAGTGTAGAGTGTAGGGTATAGAGTGTAGGGTATAGAGTGTATGGTATAGAGTGTACGGCATAGAGTGTAGGGTATAGAGTGTAGGGTATAGAGTGTAGAGTGTAGGGTATAGAGTGTAGGGTAAAGAGTGTAGAGTGTAGGGTATAGAGTGTAGGGTATAGAGTGTAGGGTATAGAGTGTAGGGTATAGAGTGTAGAGTGTAGGCTATAGAGTGTAGGGTATAGAGTGTGGAGTGTAGGGTATACAGTGTAGGGTATAGAGTGTAGGGTATAGAGTGTAGAGTGTAGGGTATAGTGTGTAGGGTATAGAGTGCAGGGTGTAGAGTGTAGGGTATAGAGTGTAGGGTATAGAGTGTAGGGTATAAAGTGTAGAGTGTAGGGTATAGAGTGTATAGTGTAGGGTATAGAGTGTAGGGTATAGAGTGTAGGGTATAGAGTGTAGGGTATAGAATGTAGAGTGTATGGTATAGAGTGTAGGGTATAGAGTGTATGTTATAGAGTGTAGGGTATAGATTGTAGAGTGTAGGGTATAGAGTTTAGATTGTAGGGTATAGAGTGTAGGGTATAGAGTGTAAGGTATAGAGTGTAGGGTGTAGAGTGTAGGGTATAGAGTGAAGAGTATAGAGTGTAGGGTATAGAGTGTATGGCATAGAGTGTAGGGTATAGAGTGTATGGTATAGAGTGTAGGGTATAGAGTGTAGAGTGTAGGATATAGAGTGTAGGGTATAGAGTGTAGAGTGTAGGGTATAGAGTGTAGGGTACAGAGTGTAGGGTATAGAGTGTAGGGTGTAGGGATTAGATTGTAGTGTATAGAGTGTAGGGTATAGAGTGTAGGGTATAGAGTGTAGGGTATATAGTGTAGGGTATAGAGTGTAGGGTATAGAGTGAAGAGTGTAGGGTATAGAGTGTACGGTACAGAGTGCAGGGTGTACAGTGTAGGGTATAGAGTGCAGAGTGTAGGGTGTAGAGTGTAGGGTATAGAGTGTAGGGTATAGAGTGTAGGGTATAGAGTGTAGAGTGTAGGGTATAGAGTGTATAGTGTAGGGTATAGAGTGTAGGGTATAGAGTGTAGGGTATAGAGTGTAGGGTATAGAGTGTAGAGTATAGAGTGTAGGGTATAGAGTGTAGGGTAGAGAGTGTAGAGTGTAGGGATTAGAGTGTAGGGTATAGAGTGAAGGGTGTAGAGTGTAGGGTATAGAGTGTAGAGTGTAGGGTATAGAGTGTATGGTATAGAGTGTAGGGTATAGAGTGTAGGGTGTAGAGTGTAGGGTATAGAGTGTAGGGTATAGAGTGTAGGGTATAGAGTGTAGAGTGTAGGGTATAGAGTGTAGGGTATAGAGTGTAGGGTATAGAGTGTATGGTATAGAGTGTAGGGTATAGAGTGTAGAGTGTAGGGTATAAAGTGTAGGGTATAGAGTGTAGGGTATAGAGTGTAGGGTATAGAGTGTAGAGTGTAGGGATTAGAGTGTTGGGTATAGAGTGTAGGGTATAGAGTGTATGGATTAGAGTGTAGGGTATAGAGTGTAGGGTATAGAGTGTAGGGTATAGAGTGTAGGGTATAGAGTGTATGGTATAGAGTGTAGGGTATAAAGTGTAGAGTGTATGGTATAGAGTGTAGGGTATAGAGTGTAGAGTGTAGGGTATAGAGTGTATGGTATAGAGTTTAGGGTATGGAGTGTAGGGTATAGAGTGTAGGGCATAGAGTGTAGGGTATAGAGTGTAGGGTAAAGAGTGTAGAGTGTAGGGTATAGAGTGTAGGGTATAGAGTGTAAGGTATAGAGTGTAGGGTATAGAGTGAAGAGTGTAGGGTATAGAGTGTAGGGTACAGAGTGTATGGTATAGAGTGTACGGCATAGAGTGTAGGGTATAGAGTGTAGGGTATAGAGTGTAGAGTGTAGGGTATAGAGTGTAGGGTATAGAGTGTAGAGTGTAGGGTATAGAGTGTAGGGTATAGAGTGTAGGGTATAGAGTGTAGGGTATAGAGTGTAGGGTATAGAGTGTAGAGTGTAGGCTATAGAGTGTAGGGTATAGAGTGTGGAGTGTAGGGTATACAGTGTAGGGTATAGAGTGTAGGGTAGAGAGTGTAGAGTGTAGGGTATAGTGTGTAGGGTATAGAGTGCAGGGTGTAGAGTGTAGGGTATAGAGTGTAGGGTATTGAGTGTAGGGTATAAAGTGTAGAGTGTAGGGTATAGAGTGTATAGTGTAGGGTATAGAGTGTAGGGTATAGAGTGTAGGGTATAGAGTGTAGGGTATAGAGTGTAGAGTGTATGGTATAGAGTGTAGGGTATAGAGTGTATGTTATAGAGTGTAGGGTATAGATTGTAGAGTGTAGGGTATAGAGTTTAGATTGTAGGGTATAGAGTGTAGGGTATAGAGTGTAAGGTATAGAGTGTAGGGTGTAGAGTGTAGGGTGTAGAGTATAGAATGTAGGGTATAGAGTGTATGGCATAGAGTGTAGGGTATAGAGTGTATGGTATAGAGTGTAGGGTATAGAGAGTAGAGTGTAGGATATAGAGTGTAGGGTATAGAGTGTAGGGTATAGAGTGTAGGGTACAGAGTGTAGGGTATAGAGTGTAGGGTGTAGGGATTAGATTGTAGTGTATAGAGTGTAGGGTATAGAGTGTAGGGTATAGAGTGTAGGGTATATAGTGTAGGGTATAGAGTGTAGGGTATAGAGTGAAGAGTGTAGGGTATAGAGTGTAGGGTACAGAGTGCAGGGTGTACAGTGTAGGGTATAGAGTGCAGAGTGTAGGGTGTAGAGTGTAGGGTATAGAGTGTAGGGTATAGAGTGTAGGGTATAGAGTGTAGAGTGTAGGGTATAGAGTGTATAGTGTAGGTTATAGAGTGTAGGGTATAGAGTGTAGGGTATAGAGTGTAGGGTATAGAGTGTAGAGTATAGAGTGTAGGGTATAGAGTGTAGGGTAGAGAGTGTAGAGTGTAGGGATTAGAGTGTAGGGTATAGAGTGAAGGGTGTAGAGTGTAGGGTATAGAGTGTAGAGTGTAGGTTATAGAGTGTATGGTATAGAGTGTAGGGTATAGAGTGTAGGGTGTAGAGTGTAGGGTATACAGTGTAGGGTATAGAGTGTAGGGTATAGAGTGTAGAGTGTAGGGTATAGAGTGTAGGGTATAGAGTGTAGGGTATAGAGTGTATGGTATAGAGTGTAGGGTATAGAGTGTAGAGTGTAGGGTATAGAGTGTAGGGTATAGAGTGTAGGGTATAGAGTGTAGGGTATAGAGTGTAGAGTGTAGGGATTAGAGTGTAGGGTATAGAGTGTATGGTATAGAGTGTAGAGTGTAGGGATGAGAGTGTAGGGTATAGAGTGTAGGGTATAGAGTGTATGGTATAGAGTGTAGGGTATAGAGTGTATGGTATAGAGTGTAGGGTATAAAGTGTAGAGTGTATGTTATAGAGTGTAGGGTATAGAGTGTAGAGTGTAGGGTATAGAGTGTATGGTATTGAGTGTAGGGTGTAGAGTGTATGGTATAGAGTGTAGGGTATAGAGTGTAGAGTGTAGGGTATAGAGTGTAGGGTATAGAGTGTAGGGTATAAAGTGTAGGGTATAGAATGTAGAGTGTAGGGTATAGAGTGTAGGGTATAGAGTGTAGGGTATAGAGTGTAGAGTGTAGGGTATAGAGTGTAGGGTATAGAGTGTATGGTATAGAGTGTAGGGTATAGAGTGTAGGGTATAGAGTGTAGAGTGTAGGGTATAGAGTGTAGGGTATAGAGTGTAGAGTGTAGGGTATAGAGTGTAGGGTATAGAGTGTAGGGTATAGAGTGTAGGGTATAGAGTGTAGGGTATAGAGTGTAGAGTGTAGGGTATAGAGTGTAGAGTGTAGGGTATAGAGTGTAGGGTATAGAGTGTAGGGTAAAGAGTGTAGAATGTAGGGATTAGAGTGTAGGGTATAGAGTGTAGGGTGTAGGGTATAGAGTGTATGGTATAGAGTGTAGGGTATAGAGTGTAGGGTATAGAGTGTAGAGTGTAAGGTATAGAGTGTAGATTGTAGGGTATAGAGTGAAGGGTCTAGAGTGTAGAGTATAGGGATTAGAGTGTAGGGTATAGAGTGTAGGGTGTAGAGTGTAGGGTATAGAGTGTAGAGTGTAGGGTATAGAGTGTATGGTATAGAGTGTAGGGTATAGAGTGTATAGTGTAGAGTGTAGGGTATAGAGTGTAGGGTATAGAGTGTAGGGTATAGAGTCTAGGGTATAGAGTGTAGGGAATAGAGTGTAGAGTGTAGGATATAGAGTGTAGTGTATAGAGTGTAGGGTATAGAGTGTAGGGTATAAAGTGTAGGGTATAGAATGTAGAGTGTAGGGTATAGAGTGTAGGGTATAGAGTGTAGGGTATAGAGTGTAGAGTGTAGGGTATAGAGTGTAGGGTATAGAGTGTATGGTATAGAGTGTAGGGTATAGAGTGTAGGGTATAGAGTGTAGAGTGTAGGGTATAGAGTGTAGGGTATAGAGTGTAGAGTGTAGGGTATAGAGTGTAGGGTATAGAGTGTAGGGTATAGAGTGTAGGGTATAGAGTGTAGGGTATAGAGTGTAGAGTGTAGGGTATAGAGTGTAGAGTGTAGGGTATAGAGTGTAGGGTATAGAGTGTAGGGTAAAGAGTGTAGAATGTAGGGATTAGAGTGTAGGGTATAGAGTGTAGGGTGTAGGGTATAGAGTGTATGGTATAGAGTGTAGGGTATAGAGTGTAGGGTATAGAGTGTAGAGTGTAAGGTATAGAGTGTAGATTGTAGGGTATAGAGTGAAGGGTCTAGAGTGTAGAGTATAGGGATTAGAGTGTAGGGTATAGAGTGTAGGGTGTAGAGTGTAGGGTATAGAGTGTAGAGTGTAGGGTATAGAGTGTATGGTATAGAGTGTAGGGTATAGAGTGTATAGTGTAGAGTGTAGGGTATAGAGTGTAGGGTATAGAGTGTAGGGTATAGAGTCTAGGGTATAGAGTGTAGGGAATAGAGTGTAGAGTGTAGGATATAGAGTGTAGTGTATAGAGTGTAGGGTATAGAGTGTAGGGTATAGAGTGTAGGGTATAGAGTGTAGGGTATAGATTGTAGAGGGTAGGCTATAGAGTGTAGGGTATAGAGTGTGGAGTGTAGGGTATACAGTGTATGGTATAGAGTGTAGGGTATAGAGTGTAGAGTGTAGGGTATAGTGTGTAGGGTATAGAGTGCAGGGTGTAGAGTGTAGGGTATAGAGTGTAGGGTATAGAGTGTAGGGTATAAAGTGTAGAGTGTAGGGTATAGAGTGTATAGTGTAGGGTATAGAGTGTAGGGTATAGAGTGTAGGGTATAGAGTGTAGGGTATAGAGTGTAGAGTGTATGGTATAGAGTGTAGGGTATAGAGTGTATCTTATAGAGTGTAGGGTATAGAGTGTAGAGTGTAGGGTATAGAGTTTAGATTGTAGGGTATAGAGTGTAGGGTATAGAGTGTAAGGTATAGAGTGTAGGGTGTAGAGTGTAGGGTATAGAGTGTAGAGTATAGAGTGTAGGGTATAGAGTGTATGGTATAGAGTGTAGGGTATAGAGTGTATGGTATAGAGTGTAGGGTATAGAGTGTAGAGTGTAGGATATAGAGTGTAGGGTATAGAGTGTAGAGTGTAGGGTATAGAGTGTAGGGTATAGAGTGTAGGGTGTAGGGATTAGATTGTAGTGTATAGAGTGTAGGGTATAGAGTGTAGAGTGTAGGGTATAGAGTGTAGGGTATAGAGTGTATGGTATAGAGTGTACGGCATAGAGTGTAGGGTATAGAGTGTAGGGTATAGAGTGTAGAGTGTAGGGTATAGAGTGTAGGGTAAAGAGTGTAGAGTGTAGGGTATAGAGTGCAGGGTATAGAGTGTAGGGTATAGAGTGTAGGGTATAGAGTGTAGAGTGTAGGGTATAGAGTGTAGAGTGTAGGGTATAGAGTGTAGGGTATAGAGTGTAGGGTAAAGAGTGTAGAATGTAGGGATTAGAGTGTAGGGTATAGAGTGTAGGGTGTAGGGTATAGAGTGTATGGTATAGAGTGTAGGGTATAGAGTGTAGGGTGTAGAGTGTAGGGTATAGAGTGTAGGGTATAGAGTGTAGGGTATAGAGTGTAGAGTGTAAGGTATAGAGTGTAGATTGTAGGGTATAGAGTGAAGGGTCTAGAGTGTAGAGTGTAGGGATTAGAGTGTAGGGTATAGAGTGTAGGGTGTAGAGTGTAGGGTATAGAGTGTAGAGTGTAGGGTATAGAGTGTATGGTATAGAGTGTAGGGTATAGAGTGTATGGTGTAGAGTGTAGGGTATAGAGTGTAGGGTATAGAGTGTAGGGTATAGAGTCTAGGGTATAGAGTGTAGGGAATAGAGTGTAGAGTGTAGGATATAGAGTGTAGTGTATAGAGTGTAGGGTATAGAGTGTAGGGTATAGAGTGTAGGGTATAGAGTGTAGGGTATAGATTGTAGAGTGTAGGCTATAGAGTGTAGGGTATAGAGTGTGGAGTGTAGGGTATACAGTGTAGGGTATAGAGTGTAGGGTATAGAGTGTAGAGTGTAGGGTATAGTGTGTAGGGTATAGAGTGCAGGGTGTAGAGTGTAGGGTATAGAGTGTAGGGTATAGAGTGTAGGGTATAAAGTGTAGAGTGTAGGGTATAGAGTGTATAGTGTAGGGTATAGAGTGTAGGGTATAGAGTGTAGGGTATAGAGTGTAGGGTATAGAGTGTAGAGTGTATGGTATAGAGTGTAGGGTATAGAGTGTATGTTATAGAGTGTAGGGTATAGAGTGTAGAGTGTAGGGTATAGAGTTTAGATTGTAGGGTATAGAGTGTAGGGTATAGAGTGTAAGGTATAGAGTGTAGGGTGTAGAGTGTAGGGTTTAGAGTGTAGAGTATAGAGTGTAGGGTATAGAGTGTATGGTATAGAGTGTAGGGTATAGAGTGTATGGTATAGAGTGTAGGGTATAGAGTGTAGAGTGTAGGATATAGAGTGTAGGGTATAGAGTGTAGAGTGTAGGGTATAGAGTGTAGGGTATAGAGTGTAGGGTATAGAGTGTAGGGTGTAGGGATTAGATTGTAGTGTATAGAGTGTAGGGTATAGAGTGTAGAGTGTAGGGTATAGAGTGTAGGGTTTAGAGTGTATGGTATAGAGTGTACGGCATAGAGTGTAGGGTATAGAGTGTAGGGTATAGAGTGTAGAGTGTAGGGTATAGAGTGTAGGGTAAAGAGTGTAGAGTGTAGGGTATAGAGTGTAGGGTATAGAGTGTAGGGTATAGAGTGTAGGGTATAGAGTGTAGAGTGTAGGCTATAGAGTGTAGGGTATAGAGTGTGGAGTGTAGGGTATACAGTGTAGGGTATAGAGTGTAGGGTATAGAGTGTAGAGTGTAGGGTATAGTGTGTAGGGTATAGAGTGCAGGGTGTAGAGTGTAGGGTATAGAGTGTAGGGTATAGAGTGTAGGGTATAAAGTGTAGAGTGTAGGGTATAGAGTGTATAGTGTAGGGTATAGAGTGTAGGGTATAGAGTGTAGGGTATAGAGTGTAGAGTGTATGGTATAGAGTGTAGGGTATAGAGTGTATGCTATAGAGTGTAGGGTATAGATTGTAGAGTGTAGGGTATAGAGTTTAGATTGTAGGGTATAGAGTGTAGGGTATAGAGTGTAAGGTATAGAGTGTAGGGTGTAGAGTGTAGGGTATAGAGTGTAGAGTATAGAGTGTAGGGTATAGAGTGTATGGCATAGAGTGTAGGGTATAGAGTGTAGGGTATAGAGTGTAGGGTATATAGTGTAGGGTATAGAGTGTAGGGTATAGAGTGAAGAGTGTAGGGTATAGAGTGTACGGTACAGAGTGCAGGGTGTACAGTGTAGGGTATAGAGTGCAGAGTGTAGGGTGTAGAGTGTAGGGTATAGAGTGTAGGGTATAGAGTGTAGGGTATAGAGTGTAGAGTGTAGGGTATAGAGTGTATAGTGTAGGGTATAGAGTGTAGGGTATAGAGTGTAGGGTATAGAGTGTAGAGTATAGAGTGTAGGGTATAGAGTGTAGGGTAGAGAGTGTAGAGTGTAGGGATTAGAGTGTAGGGTATAGAGTGAAGGGTGTAGAGTGTAGGGTATAGAGTGTAGAGTGTAGGGTATAGAGTGTATGGTATAGAGTGTAGGGTATAGAGTGTAGGGTGTAGAGTGTAGGGTATAGAGTGTAGGGTATAGAGTGTAGGGTATAGAGTGTAGAGTGTAGGGTATAGAGTGTAGGGTATAGAGTGTAGGGTATAGAGTGTATGGTATAGAGTGTAGGGTATAGAGTGTAGAGTGTAGGGTATAAAGTGTAGGGTATAGAGTGTAGGGTATAGAGTGTAGGGTATAGAGTGTAGAGTGTAGGGATTAGAGTGTTGGGTATAGAGTGTAGGGTATAGAGTGTATGGATTAGAGTGTAGGGTATAGAGTGTAGGGTATAGAGTGTAGGGTATAGAGTGTAGGGTATAGAGTGTATGGTATAGAGTGTAGGGTATAAAGTGTAGAGTGTATGGTATAGAGTGTAGGGTATAGAGTGTAGAGTGTAGGGTATAGAGTGTATGGTATAGAGTTTAGGGTGTAGAGTGTATGGTATAGAGTGTAGGGTATAGAGTGTAGAGTGTAGGGTATAGAGTGTAGGGTATGGAGTGTAGGGTATAGAGTGTAGGGTATGGAGTGTAGGGTATAGAGTGTAGGGCATAGAGTGTAGGGTATAGAGTGTAGGGTAAAGAGTGTAGAGTGTAGGGTATAGAGTGTAGGGTATAGAGTGTAAGGTATAGAGTGTAGAGTATAGAGTGTAGGGTATAGAGTGAAGAGTGTAGGGTATAGAGTGTAGGGTACAGAGTGTATGGTATAGAGTGTACGGCATAGAGTGTAGGGTATAGAGTGTAGGGTATAGAGTGTATTGTGTAGGGTATAGAGTGTAGGGTATAGAGTGTAGAGTGTAGGGTATAGAGTGTAGGGTATAGAGTGTAGGGTATAGAGTGTAGGGTATAGAGTGTAGAGTGTAGGCTATAGAGTGTAGGGTATAGAGTGTGGAGTGTAGGGTATACAGTGTATGGTATAGAGTGTAGGGTAGAGAGTGTAGAGTGTAGGGTATAGTGTGTAGGGTATAGAGTGCAGGGTGTAGAGTGTAGGGTATAGAGTGTAGGGTATAGAGTGTAGGGTATAAAGTGTAGAGTGTAGGGTATAGAGTGTATAGTGTAGGGTATAGAGTGTAGGGTATAGAGTGTAGGGTAAAGAGTGTAGGGTATAGAGTGTAGAGTGTATGGTATAGAGTGTAGGGTATAGAGTGTATGTTATAGAGTGTAGGGTATAGATTGTAGAGTGTAGGGTATAGAGTTTAGATTGTAGGGTATAGAGTGTAGGGTATAGAGTGTAAGGTATAGAGTGTAGGGTGTAGAGTGTAGGGTGTAGAGTATAGAGTGTAGGGTATAGAGTGTATGGCATAGAGTGTAGGGTATAGAGTGTATGGTATAGAGTGTATGGTATAGAGTGTAGGGTATAGAGTGTAGAGTGTAGGATATAGAGTGTAGGGTATAGAGTGTAGAGTGTAGGGTATAGAGTGTAGGGTATAGAGTGTAGGGTGTAGGGATTAGATTGTAGTGTATAGAGTGTAGGGTATAGAGTGTAGAGTGTAGGGTATAGAGTGTAGGGTATAGAGTGTATGGTATAGAGTGTACGGCATAGAGTGTAGGGTATAGAGTGTAGGGTATAGAGTGTAGAGTGTAGGGTATAGAGTGTAGGGTAAAGAGTGTAGAGTGTAGGGTATAGAGTGCAGGGTATAGAGTGTAGGGTATAGAGTGTAGGGTATAGAGTGTAGAGTGTAGGGTATAGAGTGTAGAGTGTAGGGTATAGAGTGTAGGGTATAGAGTGTAGGGTAAAGAGTGTAGAATGTAGGGATTAGAGTGTAGGGTATAGAGTGTAGGGTGTAGGGTATAGAGTGTATGGTATAGAGTGTAGGGTATAGAGTGTAGGGTGTAGAGTGTAGGGTATAGAGTGTAGGGTATAGAGTGTAGGGTATAGAGTGTAGAGTGTAAGGTATAGAGTGTAGATTGTAGGGTATAGAGTGAAGGGTCTAGAGTGTAGAGTGTAGGGATTAGAGTGTAGGGTATAGAGTGTAGGGTGTAGAGTGTAGGGTATAGAGTGTAGAGTGTAGGGTATAGAGTGTATGGTATAGAGTGTAGGGTATAGAGTGTATGGTGTAGAGTGTAGGGTATAGAGTGTAGGGTATAGAGTGTAGGGTATAGAGTCTAGGGTGTAGAGTGTAGGGAATAGAGTGTAGAGTGTAGGATATAGAGTGTAGTGTATAGAGTGTAGGGTATAGAGTGTAGGGTATAGAGTGTAGGGTATAGAGTGTAGGGTATAGATTGTAGAGTGTAGGCTATAGAGTGTAGGGTATAGAGTGTGGAGTGTAGGGTATACAGTGTAGGGTATAGAGTGTAGGGTATAGAGTGTAGAGTGTAGGGTATAGTGTGTAGGGTATAGAGTGCAGGGTGTAGAGTGTAGGGTATAGAGTGTAGGGTATAGAGTGTAGGGTATAAAGTGTAGAGTGTAGGGTATAGAGTGTATAGTGTAGGGTATAGAGTGTAGGGTATAGAGTGTAGGGTATAGAGTGTAGGGTATAGAGTGTAGAGTGTATGGTATAGAGTGTAGGGTATAGAGTGTATGTTATAGAGTGTAGGGTATAGAGTGTAGAGTGTAGGGTATAGAGTTTAGATTGTAGGGTATAGAGTGTAGGGTATAGAGTGTAAGGTATAGAGTGTAGGGTGTAGAGTGTAGGGTTTAGAGTGTAGAGTATAGAGTGTAGGGTATAGAGTGTATGGTATAGAGTGTAGGGTATAGAGTGTATGGTATAGAGTGTAGGGTATAGAGTGTAGAGTGTAGGATATAGAGTGTAGGGTATAGAGTGTAGAGTGTAGGGTATAGAGTGTAGGGTATAGAGTGTAGGGTATAGAGTGTAGGGTGTAGGGATTAGATTGTAGTGTATAGAGTGTAGGGTATAGAGTGTAGAGTGTAGGGTATAGAGTGTAGGGTTTAGAGTGTATGGTATAGAGTGTACGGCATAGAGTGTAGGGTATAGAGTGTAGGGTATAGAGTGTAGAGTGTAGGGTATAGAGTGTAGGGTAAAGAGTGTAGAGTGTAGGGTATAGAGTGTAGGGTATAGAGTGTAGGGTATAGAGTGTAGGGTATAGAGTGTAGGGTATAGAGTGTAGAGTGTAGGCTATAGAGTGTAGGGTATAGAGTGTGGAGTGTAGGGTATACAGTGTAGGGTATAGAGTGTAGGGTATAGAGTGTAGAGTGTAGGGTATAGTGTGTAGGGTATAGAGTGCAGGGTGTAGAGTGTAGGGTATAGAGTGTAGGGTATAGAGTGTAGGGTATAAAGTGTAGAGTGTAGGGTATAGAGTGTATAGTGTAGGGTATAGAGTGTAGGGTATAGAGTGTAGGGTATAGAGTGTAGAGTGTATGGTATAGAGTGTAGGGTATAGAGTGTATGCTATAGAGTGTAGGGTATAGATTGTAGAGTGTAGGGTATAGAGTTTAGATTGTAGGGTATAGAGTGTAGGGTATAGAGTGTAAGGTATAGAGTGTAGGGTGTAGAGTGTAGGGTATAGAGTGTAGAGTATAGAGTGTAGGGTATAGAGTGTATGGCATAGAGTGTAGGGTATAGAGTGTAGGGTATAGAGTGTAGGGTATATAGTGTAGGGTATAGAGTGTAGGGTATAGAGTGAAGAGTGTAGGGTATAGAGTGTACGGTACAGAGTGCAGGGTGTACAGTGTAGGGTATAGAGTGCAGAGTGTAGGGTGTAGAGTGTAGGGTATAGAGTGTAGGGTATAGAGTGTAGGGTATAGAGTGTAGAGTGTAGGGTATAGAGTGTATAGTGTAGGGTATAGAGTGTAGGGTATAGAGTGTAGGGTATAGAGTGTAGAGTATAGAGTGTAGGGTATAGAGTGTAGGGTAGAGAGTGTAGAGTGTAGGGATTAGAGTGTAGGGTATAGAGTGAAGGGTGTAGAGTGTAGGGTATAGAGTGTAGAGTGTAGGGTATAGAGTGTATGGTATAGAGTGTAGGGTATAGAGTGTAGGGTGTAGAGTGTAGGGTATAGAGTGTAGGGTATAGAGTGTAGGGTATAGAGTGTAGAGTGTAGGGTATAGAGTGTAGGGTATAGAGTGTAGGGTATAGAGTGTATGGTATAGAGTGTAGGGTATAGAGTGTAGAGTGTAGGGTATAAAGTGTAGGGTATAGAGTGTAGGGTATAGAGTGTAGGGTATAGAGTGTAGAGTGTAGGGATTAGAGTGTTGGGTATAGAGTGTAGGGTATAGAGTGTATGGATTAGAGTGTAGGGTATAGAGTGTAGGGTATAGAGTGTAGGGTATAGAGTGTAGGGTATAGAGTGTATGGTATAGAGTGTAGGGTATAAAGTGTAGAGTGTATGGTATAGAGTGTAGGGTATAGAGTGTAGAGTGTAGGGTATAGAGTGTATGGTATAGAGTTTAGGGTGTAGAGTGTATGGTATAGAGTGTAGGGTATAGAGTGTAGAGTGTAGGGTATAGAGTGTAGGGTATGGAGTGTAGGGTATAGAGTGTAGGGTATGGAGTGTAGGGTATAGAGTGTAGGGCATAGAGTGTAGGGTATAGAGTGTAGGGTAAAGAGTGTAGAGTGTAGGGTATAGAGTGTAGGGTATAGAGTGTAAGGTATAGAGTGTAGAGTATAGAGTGTAGGGTATAGAGTGAAGAGTGTAGGGTATAGAGTGTAGGGTACAGAGTGTATGGTATAGAGTGTACGGCATAGAGTGTAGGGTATAGAGTGTAGGGTATAGAGTGTAGAGTGTAGGGTATAGAGTGTAGGGTATAGAGTGTAGAGTGTAGGGTATAGAGTGTAGGGTATAGAGTGTAGGGTATAGAGTGTAGGGTATAGAGTGTAGAGTGTAGGCTATAGAGTGTAGGGTATAGAGTGTGGAGTGTAGGGTATACAGTGTATGGTATAGAGTGTAGGGTAGAGAGTGTAGAGTGTAGGGTATAGTGTGTAGGGTATAGAGTGCAGGGTGTAGAGTGTAGGGTATAGAGTGTAGGGTATAGAGTGTAGGGTATAAAGTGTAGAGTGTAGGGTATAGAGTGTATAGTGTAGGGTATAGAGTGTAGGGTATAGAGTGTAGGGTATAGAGTGTAGGGTATAGAGTGTAGAGTGTATGGTATAGAGTGTAGGGTATAGAGTGTATGTTATAGAGTGTAGGGTATAGATTGTAGAGTGTAGGGTATAGAGTTTAGATTGTAGGGTATAGAGTGTAGGGTATAGAGTGTAAGGTATAGAGTGTAGGGTGTAGAGTGTAGGGTGTAGAGTATAGAGTGTAGGGTATAGAGTGTATGGCATAGAGTGTAGGGTATAGAGTGTATGGTATAGAGTGTAGGGTATAGATTGTAGAGTGTAGGGTATAGAGTTTAGATTGTAGGGTATAGAGTGTAGGGTATAGAGTGTAAGGTATAGAGTGTAGGGTGTAGAGTGTAGGGTGTAGAGTATAGAGTGTAGGGTATAGAGTGTATGGCATAGAGTGTAGGGTATAGAGTGTAGGGTATAGAGTGTATGGCATAGAGTGTAGGGTATAGAGTGTAGGGTATAGAGTGTAGGGTATAGAGTGTAAGGTATAGAGTGTAGGGTATAGAGTGTAGGGTATAGAGTGAAGAGTGTAGGGTATAGAGTGTAGGGTACAGAGTGTATGGTATAGAGTGTACGGCATAGAGTGTAGGGTATAGAGTGTAGGGTATAGAGTGTAGAGTGTAGGGTATAGAGTGTAGGGTATAGAGTGTAGAGTGTAGGGTATAGAGTGTAGGGTATAGAGTGTAGGGTATAGAGTGTAGAGTGTAGGCTATAGAGTGTAGGGTATAGAGTGTGGAGTGTAGGGTATACAGTGTAGGGTATAGAGTGTAGGGTAGAGAGTGTAGAGTGTAGGGTATAGTGTGTAGGGTATAGAGTGCAGGGTGTAGAGTGTAGGGTATAGAGTGTAGGGTATAGAGTGTAGGGTATAAAGTGTAGAGTGTAGGGTATAGAGTGTATAGTGTAGGGTATAGAGTGTAGGGTATAGAGTGTAGGGTATAGAGTGTAGGGTATAGAGTGTAGAGTGTATGGTATAGAGTGTAGGGTATAGAGTGTATGTTATAGAGTGTAGGGTATAGATTGTAGAGTGTAGGGTATAGAGTTTAGATTGTAGGGTATAGAGTGTAGGGTATAGAGTGTAAGGTATAGAGTGTAGGGTGTAGAGTGTAGGGTGTAGAGTATAGAGTGTAGGGTATAGAGTGTATGGCATAGAGTGTAGGGTATAGAGTGTATGGTATAGAGTGTAGGGTATAGAGTGTAGAGTGTAGGATATAGAGTGTAGGGTATACATTGTAGGGTATAGAGTGTAGGGTACAGAGTGTAGGGTATAGAGTGTAGGGTGCAAGGATTGGATTGTAGTGTATAGAGTGTAGGGTATAGAGTGTAGGGTATAGAGTGTAGGGTATATAGTGTAGGGTATAGAGTGTAGGGAATAGAGTGAAGAGTGTAGGGTATAGAGTGTAGGGTACAGAGTGCAGGGTGTACAGTGTAGGGTATAGAGTGCAGAGTGTAGGGTGTAGAGTGTAGGGTATAGAGTGTAGGGTATAGAGTGTAGGGTATAGAGTGTAGAGTGTAGGGTATAGAGTGTATAGTGTAGGGTATAGAGTGTAGGGTATAGAGTGTAAGGTATAGAGTGTAGGGTATAGAGTGTAGAGTATAGAGTGTAGGGTATAGAGTGTAGGGTAGAGAGTGTAGAGTGTAGGGATTAGAGTGTAGGGTATAGAGTGAAGGGTGTAGAGTGTAGGGTATAGAGTGTAGAGTGTAGGGTATAGAGTGTATGGTATAGAGTGTAGGGTATAGAGTGTAGGGTGTAGAGTGTAGGGTATAGAGTGTAGGGTATAGAGTGTAGGGTATAGAGTGTAGAGTGTAGGGTATAGAGTGTAGGGTATAGAGTGTAGGGTATAGAGTGTATGGTATAGAGTGTAGGGTATAGAGTGTAGAGTGTAGGGTATAGAGTGTAGGGTATAGAGTGTAGGGTATAGAGTGTAGGGTATAGAGTGTAGAGTGTAGGGATTAGAGTGTAGGGTATAGAGTGTAGGGTATAGAGTGTATGGATTAGAGTGTAGGGTATAGAGTGTAGGGTATAGAGTGTAGGGTATAGAGTGTAGGGTATAGAGTGTATGGTATAGAGTGTAGGGTATAAAGTGTAGAGTGTATGGTATAGAGTGTAGGGTATAGAGTGTAGAGTGTAGGGTATAGAGTGTAGGGTATGGAGTGTAGGGTATAGAGTGTAGGGCATAGAGTGTAGGGTATAGAGTGTAGGGTAAAGAGTGTAGAGTGTAGGGTATAGAGTGTAGGGTATAGAGTGTAAGGTATAGAGTGTAGGGTATAGAGTGTAGGGTATAGAGTGAATAGTGTAGGGTATAGAGTGTAGGGTACAGAGTGCAGGGTGTAGAGTGTAGGGTGTAGAGTGTAGGTTATAGAGTGTAGGGTATAGAGTGTAGGGGTTAGAGTGTAGAGTGTTGGGTATAGAGTGTAGAGTGTAGGGTATAGAGTGTAGGGTATAGAGTGTAGGTTATAAAGTGTAGGGTATAGAGTGTAGAGTGTAGGGTATAGAGTGTAGAGTGTAGGGTATAGAGTGTAGGGTATAGAGTGTAGGGTATAGAGTGTAGGGTAGAGAGTGTAGAGTGTAGGGTATAGAGTGTAGGGTATAGAGTGTAGGGTATAGAGTGTAGAGTGTAGGGATTAGAGTGTAGGGTATAGAGTGTAGGGTGTAGAGTGTAGGGTATAGAGTGTAGAGTGTAGGGTATAGAGTGTAGGGTATAGAGTGTAGGGTGTAGAGTGTAGGGTGTAGAGTGTAGGGTATAGAGTGTAGGGTATAGAGTGTAGAGTGTAGGGTATAGAGTGTAGGGTATAGAGTGTAGGGTATAGAGTGTATGGTATAGAGTGTAGGGTATAGAGTGTAGAGTGTAGGGTATAGAGTGTAGGGTATAGAGTGTAGAGTGTAGGGTATAGAGTGTAGGGTATAGAGTGTAGGGTATAGAGTGTAGGGTATAGAGTGTAGAGTGTAGTGTATAGATTGTAGGGTATAGAGTGTAGGGTATAGAGTGTATGGTATAGAGTGTAGGGTATAGAGTGTAGAGTGTAGTGTATAGAGTGTAGGGTATAGAGTGTAGGGTATAGAGTGTATGGTATAGAGTGTAGAGTGTAGGGATTAGAGTGTAGGGTATAGAGTGTAGGGTATAGAGTGTATGGTATAGAGTGTAGGGTATAGAGTGTATGGTATAGAGTGTAGAGTGTAGGGATTAGAGTGTAGGGTATAGAGTGTAGGGTATAGAGTGTATGGTATAGAGTGTACGGCATAGAGTGTAGGGTATAGAGTGTAGGGTATAGAGTGTAGAGTGTAGGGTATAGAGTGTAGGGTAAAGAGTGTAGAGTGTAGGGTATAGAGTGTAGGGTATAGAGTGTAGGGTATAGAGTGTAGGGTATAGAGTGTAGGGTATAGAGTGTAGAGTGTAGGCTATAGAGTGTAGGGTATAGAGTGTGGAGTGTAGGGTATACAGTGTAGGGTATAGAGTGTAGGGTATAGAGTGTAGAGTGTAGGGTATAGTGTGTAGGGTATAGAGTGCAGGGTGTAGAGTGTAGGGTATAGAGTGTAGGGTATAGAGTGTAGGGTATAAAGTGTAGAGTGTAGGGTATAGAGTGTATAGTGTAGGGTATAGAGTGTAGGGTATAGAGTGTAGGGTATAGAGTGTAGGGTATAGAATGTAGAGTGTATGGTATAGAGTGTAGGGTATAGAGTGTATGTTATAGAGTGTAGGGTATAGATTGTAGAGTGTAGGGTATAGAGTTTAGATTGTAGGGTATAGAGTGTAGGGTATAGAGTGTAAGGTATAGAGTGTAGGGTGTAGAGTGTAGGGTATAGAGTGAAGAGTATAGAGTGTAGGGTATAGAGTGTATGGCATAGAGTGTAGGGTATAGAGTGTATGGTATAGAGTGTAGGGTATAGAGTGTAGAGTGTAGGATATAGAGTGTAGGGTATAGAGTGTAGAGTGTAGGGTATAGAGTGTAGGGTACAGAGTGTAGGGTATAGAGTGTAGGGTGTAGGGATTAGATTGTAGTGTATAGAGTGTAGGGTATAGAGTGTAGGGTATAGAGTGTAGGGTATATAGTGTAGGGTATAGAGTGTAGGGTATAGAGTGAAGAGTGTAGGGTATAGAGTGTAGGGTACAGAGTGCAGGGTGTACAGTGTAGGGTATAGAGTGCAGAGTGTAGGGTGTAGAGTGTAGGGTATAGAGTGTAGGGTATAGAGTGTAGGGTATAGAGTGTAGAGTGTAGGGTATAGAGTGTATAGTGTAGGGTATAGAGTGTAGGGTATAGAGTGTAGGGTATAGAGTGTAGGGTATAGAGTGTAGAGTATAGAGTGTAGGGTATAGAGTGTAGGGTAGAGAGTGTAGAGTGTAGGGATTAAAGTGTAGGGTATAGAGTGAAGGGTGTAGAGTGTAGGGTATAGAGTGTAGAGTGTAGGGTATAGAGTGTATGGTATAGAGTGTAGGGTATAGAGTGTAGGGTGTAGAGTGTAGGGTATAGAGTGTAGGGTATAGAGTGTAGGGTATAGAGTGTAGAGTGTAGGGTATAGAGTGTAGGGTATAGAGTGTAGGGTATAGAGTGTATGGTATAGAGTGTAGGGTATAGAGTGTAGAGTGTAGGGTATAAAGTGTAGGGTATAGAGTGTAGGGTATAGAGTGTAGGGTATAGAGTGTAGAGTGTAGGGATTAGAGTGTTGGGTATAGAGTGTAGGGTATAGAGTGTATGGATTAGAGTGTAGGGTATAGAGTGTAGGGTATAGAGTGTAGGGTATAGAGTGTAGGGTATAGAGTGTATGGTATAGAGTGTAGGGTATAAAGTGTAGAGTGTATGGTATAGAGTGTAGGGTATAGAGTGTAGAGTGTAGGGTATAGAGTGTATGGTATAGAGTTTAGGGTGTAGAGTGTATGGTATAGAGTGTAGGGTATAGAGTGTAGAGTGTAGGGTATAGAGTGTAGGGTATGGAGTGTAGGGTATAGAGTGTAGGGCATAGAGTGTAGGGTATAGAGTGTAGGGTAAAGAGTGTAGAGTGTAGGGTATAGAGTGTAGGGTATAGAGTGTAAGGTATAGAGTGTAGGGTATAGAGTGTAGGGTATAGAGTGAAGAGTGTAGGGTATAGAGTGTAGGGTACAGAGTGTATGGTATAGAGTGTACGGCATAGAGTGTAGGGTATAGAGTGTAGGGTATAGAGTGTAGAGTGTAGGGTATAGAGTGTAGGGTATAGAGTGTAGAGTGTAGGGTATAGAGTGTAGGGTATAGAGTGTAGGGTATAGAGTGTAGGGTATAGAGTGTAGGGTATAGAGTGTAGAGTGTAGGCTATAGAGTGTAGGGTATAGAGTGTGGAGTGTAGGGTATACAGTGTAGGGTATAGAGTGTAGGGTAGAGAGTGTAGAGTGTAGGGTATAGTGTGTAGGGTATAGAGTGCAGGGTGTAGAGTGTAGGGTATAGAGTGTAGGGTATAGAGTGTAGGGTATAAAGTGTAGAGTGTAGGGTATAGAGTGTATAGTGTAGGGTATAGAGTGTAGGGTATAGAGTGTAGGGTATAGAGTGTAGGGTATAGAGTGTAGAGTGTATGGTATAGAGTGTAGGGTATAGAGTGTATGTTATAGAGTGTAGGGTATAGATTGTAGAGTGTAGGGTATAGAGTTTAGATTGTAGGGTATAGAGTGTAGGGTATAGAGTGTAAGGTATAGAGTGTAGGGTGTAGAGTGTAGGGTGTAGAGTATAAAATGTAGGGTATAGAGTGTATGGCATAGAGTGTAGGGTATAGAGTGTATGGTATAGAGTGTAGGGTATAGAGAGTAGAGTGTAGGATATAGAGTGTAGGGTATAGAGTGTAGGGTATAGAGTGTAGGGGTTAGAGTGTAGAGTGTTGGGTATAGAGTGTAGAGTGTAGGGTATAGAGTGTAGGGTATAGAGTGTAGGTTATAAAGTGTAGGGTATAGAGTGTAGAGTGTAGGGTATAGAGTGTAGAGTGTAGGGTATAGAGTGTAGGGTATAGAGTGTAGGGTATAGAGTGTAGGGTAGAGAGTGTAGAGTGTAGGGTATAGAGTGTAGGGTATAGAGTGTAGGGTATAGAGTGTAGAGTGTAGGGATTAGAGTGTAGGGTATAGAGTGTAAGGTGTAGAGTGTAGGGTATAGAGTGTAGAGTGTAGGGTATAGAGTGTAGGGTATAGAGTGTAGGGTGTAGAGTGTAGGGTGTAGAGTGTAGGGTATAGAGTGTAGGGTATAGAGTGTAGAGTGTAGGGTATAGAGTGTAGGGTATAGAGTGTAGGGTATAGAGTGTATGGTATAGAGTGTAGGGTATAGAGTGTAGAGTGTAGGGTATAGAGTGTAGGGTATAGAGTGTAGAGTGTAGGGTATAGAGTGTAGGGTATAGAGTGTAGGGTATAGAGTGTAGGGTATAGAGTGTAGAGTGTAGTGTATAGATTGTAGGGTATAGAGTGTAGGGTATAGAGTGTATGGTATAGAGTGTAGGGTATAGAGTGTAGAGTGTAGTGTATAGAGTGTAGGGTATAGAGTGTAGGGTATAGAGTGTATGGTATAGAGTGTAGAGTGTAGGGATTAGAGTGTAGGGTATAGAGTGTAGGGTATAGAGTGTATGGTATAGAGTGTAGGGTATAGAGTGTATGGTATAGAGTGTAGAGTGTAGGGATTAGAGTGTAGGGTATAGAGTGTAGGGTATAGAGTGTATGGTATAGAGTGTACGGCATAGAGTGTAGGGTATAGAGTGTAGGGTATAGAGTGTAGAGTGTAGGGTATAGAGTGTAGGGTAAAGAGTGTAGAGTGTAGGGTATAGAGTGTAGGGTATAGAGTGTAGGGTATAGAGTGTAGGGTATAGAGTGTAGGGTATAGAGTGTAGAGTGTAGGCTATAGAGTGTAGGGTATAGAGTGTGGAGTGTAGGGTATACAGTGTAGGGTATAGAGTGTAGGGTATAGAGTGTAGAGTGTAGGGTATAGTGTGTAGGGTATAGAGTGCAGGGTGTAGAGTGTAGGGTATAGAGTGTAGGGTATAGAGTGTAGGGTATAAAGTGTAGAGTGTAGGGTATAGAGTGTATAGTGTAGGGTATAGAGTGTAGGGTATAGAGTGTAGGGTATAGAGTGTAGGGTATAGAATGTAGAGTGTATGGTATAGAGTGTAGGGTATAGAGTGTATGTTATAGAGTGTAGGGTATAGATTGTAGAGTGTAGGGTATAGAGTTTAGATTGTAGGGTATAGAGTGTAGGGTATAGAGTGTAAGGTATAGAGTGTAGGGTGTAGAGTGTAGGGTATAGAGTGAAGAGTATAGAGTGTAGGGTATAGAGTGTATGGCATAGAGTGTAGGGTATAGAGTGTATGGTATAGAGTGTAGGGTATAGAGTGTAGAGTGTAGGATATAGAGTGTAGGGTATAGAGTGTAGAGTGTAGGGTATAGAGTGTAGGGTACAGAGTGTAGGGTATAGAGTGTAGGGTGTAGGGATTAGATTGTAGTGTATAGAGTGTAGGGTATAGAGTGTAGGGTATAGAGTGTAGGGTATATAGTGTAGGGTATAGAGTGTAGGGTATAGAGTGAAGAGTGTAGGGTATAGAGTGTAGGGTACAGAGTGCAGGGTGTACAGTGTAGGGTATAGAGTGCAGAGTGTAGGGTGTAGAGTGTAGGGTATAGAGTGTAGGGTATAGAGTGTAGGTTATAGAGTGTAGAGTGTAGGGTATAGAGTGTATAGTGTAGGGTATAGAGTGTAGGGTATAGAGTGTAGGGTATAGAGTGTAGGGTATAGAGTGTAGAGTATAGAGTGTAGGGTATAGAGTGTAGGGTAGAGAGTGTAGAGTGTAGGGATTAGAGTGTAGGGTATAGAGTGAAGGGTGTAGAGTGTAGGGTATAGAGTGTAGAGTGTAGGGTATAGAGTGTATGGTATAGAGTGTAGGGTATAGAGTGTAGGGTGTAGAGTGTAGGGTATAGAGTGTAGGGTATAGAGTGTAGGGTATAGAGTGTAGAGTGTAGGGTATAGAGTGTAGGGTATAGAGTGTAGGGTATAGAGTGTATGGTATAGAGTGTAGGGTATAGAGTGTAGAGTGTAGGGTATAAAGTGTAGGGTATAGAGTGTAGGGTATAGAGTGTAGGGTATAGAGTGTAGAGTGTAGGGATTAGAGTGTTGGGTATAGAGTGTAGGGTATAGAGTGTATGGATTAGAGTGTAGGGTATAGAGTGTAGGGTATAGAGTGTAGGGTATAGAGTGTAGGGTATAGAGTGTATGGTATAGAGTGTAGGGTATAAAGTGTAGAGTGTATGGTATAGAGTGTAGGGTATAGAGTGTAGAGTGTAGGGTATAGAGTGTATGGTATAGAGTTTAGGGTGTAGAGTGTATGGTATAGAGTGTAGGGTATAGAGTGTAGAGTGTAGGGTATAGAGTGTAGGGTATGGAGTGTAGGGTATAGAGTGTAGGGCATAGAGTGTAGGGTATAGAGTGTAGGGTAAAGAGTGTAGAGTGTAGGGTATAGAGTGTAGGGTATAGAGTGTAAGGTATAGAGTGTAGGGTATAGAGTGTAGGGTATAGAGTGAAGAGTGTAGGGTATAGAGTGTAGGGTACAGAGTGTATGGTATAGAGTGTACGGCATAGAGTGTAGGGTATAGAGTGTAGGGTATAGAGTGTAGAGTGTAGGGTATAGAGTGTAGGGTATAGAGTGTAGAGTGTAGGGTATAGAGTGTAGGGTATAGAGTGTAGGGTATAGAGTGTAGGGTATAGAGTGTAGGGTATAGAGTGTAGAGTGTAGGCTATAGAGTGTAGGGTATAGAGTGTGGAGTGTAGGGTATACAGTGTAGGGTATAGAGTGTAGGGTAGAGAGTGTAGAGTGTAGGGTATAGTGTGTAGGGTATAGAGTGCAGGGTGTAGAGTGTAGGGTATAGAGTGTAGGGTATAGAGTGTAGGGTATAAAGTGTAGAGTGTAGGGTATAGAGTGTATAGTGTAGGGTATAGAGTGTAGGGTATAGAGTGTAGGGTATAGAGTGTAGGGTATAGAGTGTAGAGTGTATGGTATAGAGTGTAGGGTATAGAGTGTATGTTATAGAGTGTAGGGTATAGATTGTAGAGTGTAGGGTATAGAGTTTAGATTGTAGGGTATAGAGTGTAGGGTATAGAGTGTAAGGTATAGAGTGTAGGGTGTAGAGTGTAGGGTGTAGAGTATAAAATGTAGGGTATAGAGTGTATGGCATAGAGTGTAGGGTATAGAGTGTATGGTATAGAGTGTAGGGTATAGAGAGTAGAGTGTAGGATATAGAGTGTAGGGTATAGAGTGTAGGGTATAGAGTGTAGGGTACAGAGTGTAGGGTATAGAGTGTAGGGTGTAGGGATTAGATTGTAGTGTATAGAGTGTAGGGTATAGAGTGTAGGGTATAGAGTGTAGGGTATATAGTGTAGGGTATAGAGTGTAGGGTATAGAGTGAAGAGTGTAGGGTATAGAGTGTAGGGTACAGAGTGCAGGGTGTACAGTGTAGGGTATAGAGTGCAGAGTGTAGGGTGTAGAGTGTAGGGTATAGAGTGTAGGGTATAGAGTGTAGGGTATAGAGTGTAGAGTGTAGGGTATAGAGTGTATAGTGTAGGTTATAGAGTGTAGGGTATAGAGTGTAGGGTATAGAGTGTAGGGTATAGAGTGTAGAGTATAGAGTGTAGGGTATAGAGTGTAGGGTAGAGAGTGTAGAGTGTAGGGATTAGAGTGTAGGGTATAGAGTGAAGGGTGTAGAGTGTAGGGTATAGAGTGTAGAGTGTAGGTTATAGAGTGTATGGTATAGAGTGTAGGGTATAGAGTGTAGGGTGTAGAGTGTAGGGTATACAGTGTAGGGTATAGAGTGTAGGGTATAGAGTGTAGAGTGTAGGGTATAGAGTGTAGGGTATAGAGTGTAGGGTATAGAGTGTATGGTATAGAGTGTAGGGTATAGAGTGTAGAGTGTAGGGTATAGAGTGTAGGGTATAGAGTGTAGGGTATAGAGTGTAGGGTATAGAGTGTAGAGTGTAGGGATTAGAGTGTAGGGTATAGAGTGTATGGTATAGAGTGTAGAGTGTAGGGATGAGAGTGTAGGGTATAGAGTGTAGGGTATAGAGTGTATGGTATAGAGTGTAGGGTATAGAGTGTATGGTATAGAGTGTAGGGTATAAAGTGTAGAGTGTATGTTATAGAGTGTAGGGTATAGAGTGTAGAGTGTAGGGTATAGAGTGTATGGTATTGAGTGTAGGGTGTAGAGTGTATGGTATAGAGTGTAGGGAATAGAGTGTAGAGTGTAGGGTATAGAGTGTAGGGTATAGAGTGTAGGGTATAAAGTGTAGGGTATAGAATGTAGAGTGTAGGGTATAGAGTGTAGGGTATAGAGTGTAGGGTATAGAGTGTAGAGTGTAGGGTATAGAGTGTAGGGTATAGAGTGTATGGTATAGAGTGTAGGGTATAGAGTGTAGGGTATAGAGTGTAGAGTGTAGGGTATAGAGTGTAGGGTATAGAGTGTAGAGTGTAGGGTATAGAGTGTAGGGTATAGAGTGTAGGGTATAGAGTGTAGGGTATAGAGTGTAGGGTATAGAGTGTAGAGTGTAGGGTATAGAGTGTAGAGTGTAGGGTATAGAGTGTAGGGTATAGAGTGTAGGGTAAAGAGTGTAGAATGTAGGGATTAGAGTGTAGGGTATAGAGTGTAGGGTGTAGGGTATAGAGTGTATGGTATAGAGTGTAGGGTATAGAGTGTAGGGTATAGAGTGTAGAGTGTAAGGTATAGAGTGTAGATTGTAGGGTATAGAGTGAAGGGTCTAGAGTGTAGAGTGTAGGGATTAGAGTGTAGGGTATAGAGTGTAGGGTGTAGAGTGTAGGGTATAGAGTGTAGAGTGTAGGGTATAGAGTGTATGGTATAGAGTGTAGGGTATAGAGTGTATAGTGTAGAGTGTAGGGTATAGAGTGTAGGGTATAGAGTGTAGGGTATAGAGTCTAGGGTATAGAGTGTAGGGAATAGAGTGTAGAGTGTAGGATATAGAGTGTAGTGTATAGAGTGTAGGGTATAGAGTGTAGGGTATAGAGTGTAGGGTATAGAGTGTAGGGTATAGATTGTAGAGGGTAGGCTATAGAGTGTAGGGTATAGAGTGTGGAGTGTAGGGTATACAGTGTAGGGTATAGAGTGTAGGGTATAGAGTGTAGAGTGTAGGGTATAGTGTGTAGGGTATAGAGTGCAGGGTGTAGAGTGTAGGGTATAGAGTGTAGGGTATAGAGTGTAGGGTATAAAGTGTAGAGTGTAGGGTATAGAGTGTATAGTGTAGGGTATAGAGTGTAGGGTATAGAGTGTAGGGTATAGAGTGTAGGGTATAGAGTGTAGAGTGTATGGTATAGAGTGTAGGGTATAGAGTGTATGTTATAGAGTGTAGGGTATAGAGTGTAGAGTGTAGGGTATAGAGTTTAGATTGTAGGGTATAGAGTGTAGGGTATAGAGTGTAAGGTATAGAGTGTAGGGTGTAGAGTGTAGGGTATAGAGTGTAGAGTATAGAGTGTAGGGTATAGAGTGTATGGTATAGAGTGTAGGGTATAGAGTGTATGGTATAGAGTGTAGGGTATAGAGTGTAGAGTGTAGGATATAGAGTGTAGGGTATAGAGTGTAGAGTGTAGGGTATAGAGTGTAGGGTATAGAGTGTAGGGTGTAGGGATTAGATTGTAGTGTATAGAGTGTAGGGTATAGAGTGTAGAGTGTAGGGTATAGAGTGTAGGGTATAGAGTGTATGGTATAGAGTGTACGGCATAGAGTGTAGGGTATAGAGTGTAGGGTATAGAGTGTAGAGTGTAGGGTATAGAGTGTAGGGTAAAGAGTGTAGAGTGTAGGGTATAGAGTGCAGGGTATAGAGTGTAGGGTATAGAGTGTAGGGTATAGAGTGTAGAGTGTAGGGTATAGAGTGTAGAGTGTAGGGTATAGAGTGTAGGGTATAGAGTGTAGGGTAAAGAGTGTAGAATGTAGGGATTAGAGTGTAGGGTATAGAGTGTAGGGTGTAGGGTATAGAGTGTATGGTATAGAGTGTAGGGTATAGAGTGTAGGGTGTAGATTGTAGGGTATAGAGTGTAGGGTATAGAGTGTAGGGTATAGAGTGTAGGGTATAGAGTGTAGAGTGTAAGGTATAGAGTGTAGATTGTAGGGTATAGAGTGAAGGGTCTAGAGTGTAGAGTGTAGGGATTAGAGTGTAGGGTATAGAGTGTAGGGTGTAGAGTGTAGGGTATAGAGTGTAGAGTGTAGGGTATAGAGTGTATGGTATAGAGTGTAGGGTATAGAGTGTATGGTGTAGAGTGTAGGGTATAGAGTGTAGGGTATAGAGTGTAGGGTATAGAGTCTAGGGTATAGAGTGTAGGGAATAGAGTGTAGAGTGTAGGATATAGAGTGTAGTGTATAGAGTGTAGGGTATAGAGTGTAGGGTATAGAGTGTAGGGTATAGAGTGTAGGGTATAGATTGTAGAGTGTAGGCTATAGAGTGTAGGGTATAGAGTGTGGAGTGTAGGGTATACAGTGTAGGGTATAGAGTGTAGGGTATAGAGTGTAGAGTGTAGGGTATAGTGTGTAGGGTATAGAGTGCAGGGTGTAGAGTGTAGGGTATAGAGTGTAGGGTATAGAGTGTAGGGTATAAAGTGTAGAGTGTAGGGTATAGAGTGTATAGTGTAGGGTATAGAGTGTAGGGTATAGAGTGTAGGGTATAGAGTGTAGGGTATAGAGTGTAGAGTGTATGGTATAGAGTGTAGGGTATAGAGTGTATGTTATAGAGTGTAGGGTATAGAGTGTAGAGTGTAGGGTATAGAGTTTAGATTGTAGGGTATAGAGTGTAGGGTATAGAGTGTAAGGTATAGAGTGTAGGGTGTAGAGTGTAGGGTTTAGAGTGTAGAGTATAGAGTGTAGGGTATAGAGTGTATGGTATAGAGTGTAGGGTATAGAGTGTATGGTATAGAGTGTAGGGTATAGAGTGTAGAGTGTAGGATATAGAGTGTAGGGTATAGAGTGTAGAGTGTAGGGTATAGAGTGTAGGGTATAGAGTGTAGGGTATAGAGTGTAGGGTGTAGGGATTAGATTGTAGTGTATAGAGTGTAGGGTATAGAGTGTAGAGTGTAGGGTATAGAGTGTAGGGTTTAGAGTGTATGGTATAGAGTGTACGGCATAGAGTGTAGGGTATAGAGTGTAGGGTATAGAGTGTAGAGTGTAGGGTATAGAGTGTAGGGTAAAGAGTGTAGAGTGTAGGGTATAGAGTGTAGGGTATAGAGTGTAGGGTATAGAGTGTAGGGTATAGAGTGTAGGGTATAGAGTGTAGAGTGTAGGCTATAGAGTGTAGGGTATAGAGTGTGGAGTGTAGGGTATACAGTGTAGGGTATAGAGTGTAGGGTATAGAGTGTAGAGTGTAGGGTATAGTGTGTAGGGTATAGAGTGCAGGGTGTAGAGTGTAGGGTATAGAGTGTAGGGTATAGAGTGTAGGGTATAAAGTGTAGAGTGTAGGGTATAGAGTGTATAGTGTAGGGTATAGAGTGTAGGGTATAGAGTGTAGGGTATAGAGTGTAGAGTGTATGGTATAGAGTGTAGGGTATAGAGTGTATGCTATAGAGTGTAGGGTATAGATTGTAGAGTGTAGGGTATAGAGTTTAGATTGTAGGGTATAGAGTGTAGGGTATAGAGTGTAAGGTATAGAGTGTAGGGTGTAGAGTGTAGGGTATAGAGTGTAGAGTATAGAGTGTAGGGTATAGAGTGTATGGCATAGAGTGTAGGGTATAGAGTGTAGGGTATAGAGTGTAGGGTATATAGTGTAGGGTATAGAGTGTAGGGTATAGAGTGAAGAGTGTAGGGTATAGAGTGTACGGTACAGAGTGCAGGGTGTACAGTGTAGGGTATAGAGTGCAGAGTGTAGGGTGTAGAGTGTAGGGTATAGAGTGTAGGGTATAGAGTGTAGGGTATAGAGTGTAGAGTGTAGGGTATAGAGTGTATAGTGTAGGGTATAGAGTGTAGGGTATAGAGTGTAGGGTATAGAGTGTAGAGTATAGAGTGTAGGGTATAGAGTGTAGGGTAGAGAGTGTAGAGTGTAGGGATTAGAGTGTAGGGTATAGAGTGAAGGGTGTAGAGTGTAGGGTATAGAGTGTAGAGTGTAGGGTATAGAGTGTATGGTATAGAGTGTAGGGTATAGAGTGTAGGGTGTAGAGTGTAGGGTATAGAGTGTAGGGTATAGAGTGTAGGGTATAGAGTGTAGAGTGTAGGGTATAGAGTGTAGGGTATAGAGTGTAGGGTATAGAGTGTATGGTATAGAGTGTAGGTTATAGAGTGTAGAGTGTAGGGTATAAAGTGTAGGGTATAGAGTGTAGGGTATAGAGTGTAGGGTATAGAGTGTAGAGTGTAGTGATTAGAGTGTTGGGTATAGAGTGTAGGGTATAGAGTGTATGGATTAGAGTGTAGGGTATAGAGTGTAGGGTATAGAGTGTAGGGTATAGAGTGTAGGGTATAGAGTGTATGGTATAGAGTGTAGGGTATAAAGTGTAGAGTGTATGGTATAGAGTGTAGGGTATAGAGTGTAGAGTGTAGGGTATAGAGTGTATGGTATAGAGTTTAGGGTGTAGAGTGTATGGTATAGAGTGTAGGGTATAGAGTGTAGAGTGTAGGGTATAGAGTGTAGGGTATGGAGTGTAGGGTATAGAGTGTAGGGTATGGAGTGTAGGGTATAGAGTGTAGGGCATAGAGTGTAGGGTATAGAGTGTAGGGTAAAGAGTGTAGAGTGTAGGGTATAGAGTGTAGGGTATAGAGTGTAAGGTATAGAGTGTAGAGTATAGAGTGTAGGGAATAGAGTGAAGAGTGTAGGGTATAGAGTGTAGGGTACAGAGTGTATGGTATAGAGTGTACGGCATAGAGTGTAGGGTATAGAGTGTAGGGTATAGAGTGTAGAGTGTAGGGTATAGAGTGTAGGGTATAGAGTGTAGAGTGTAGGGTATAGAGTGTAGGGTATAGAGTGTAGGGTATAGAGTGTAGGGTATAGAGTGTAGAGTGTAGGCTATAGAGTGTAGGGTATAGAGTGTGGAGTGTAGGGTATACAGTGTATGGTATAGAGTGTAGGGTAGAGAGTGTAGAGTGTAGGGTATAGTGTGTAGGGTATAGAGTGCAGGGTGTAGAGTGTAGGGTATAGAGTGTAGGGTATAGAGTGTAGGGTATAAAGTGTAGAGTGTAGGGTATAGAGTGTATAGTGTAGGGTATAGAGTGTAGGGTATAGAGTGTAGGGTATAGAGTGTAGGGTATAGAGTGTAGAGTGTATGGTATAGAGTGTAGGGTATAGAGTGTATGTTATAGAGTGTAGGGTATAGATTGTAGAGTGTAGGGTATAGAGTTTAGATTGTAGGGTATAGAGTGTAGGGTATAGAGTGTAAGGTATAGAGTGTAGGGTGTAGAGTGTAGGGTGTAGAGTATAGAGTGTAGGGTATAGAGTGTATGGCATAGATTGTAGGGTATAGAGTGTATGGTATAGAGTGTAGGGTATAGATTGTAGAGTGTAGGGTATAGAGTTTAGATTGTAGGGTATAGAGTGTAGGGTATAGAGTGTAAGGTATAGAGTGTAGGGTGTAGAGTGTAGGGTGTAGAGTATAGAGTGTAGGGTATAGAGTGTATGGCATAGAGTGTAGGGTATAGAGTGTAGGGTATAGAGTGTATGGCATAGAGTGTAGGGTATAGAGTGTAGGGTATAGAGTGTAGGGTATAGAGTGTAAGGTATAGAGTGTAGGGTATAGAGTGTAGGGTATAGAGTGAAGAGTGTAGGGTATAGAGTGTAGGGTACAGAGTGTATGGTATAGAGTGTACGGCATAGAGTGTAGGGTATAGAGTGTAGGGTATAGAGTGTAGAGTGTAGGGTATAGAGTGTAGGGTATAGAGTGTAGAGTGTAGGGTATAGAGTGTAGGGTATAGAGTGTAGGGTATAGAGTGTAGAGTGTAGGCTATAGAGTGTAGGGTATAGAGTGTGGAGTGTAGGGTATACAGTGTAGGGTATAGAGTGTAGGGTAGAGAGTGTAGAGTGTAGGGTATAGTGTGTAGGGTATAGAGTGCAGGGTGTAGAGTGTAGGGTATAGAGTGTAGGGTATAGAGTGTAGGGTATAAAGTGTAGAGTGTAGGGTATAGAGTGTATAGTGTAGGGTATAGAGTGTAGGGTATAGAGTGTAGGGTATAGAGTGTAGGGTATAGAGTGTAGAGTGTATGGTATAGAGTGTAGGGTATAGAGTGTATGTTATAGAGTGTAGGGTATAGATTGTAGAGTGTAGGGTATAGAGTTTAGATTGTAGGGTATAGAGTGTAGGGTATAGAGTGTAAGGTATAGAGTGTAGGGTGTAGAGTGTAGGGTGTAGAGTATAGAGTGTAGGGTATAGAGTGTATGGCATAGAGTGTAGGGTATAGAGTGTATGGTATAGAGTGTAGGGTATAGAGTGTAGAGTGTAGGATATAGAGTGTAGGGTATAGATTGTAGGGTATAGAGTGTAGGGTACAGAGTGTAGGGTATAGAGTGTAGGGTGTAGGGATTGGATTGTAGTGTATAGAGTGTAGGGTATAGAGTGTAGGGTATAGAGTGTAGGGTATATAGTGTAGGGTATAGAGTGTAGGGTATAGAGTGAAGAGTGTAGGGTATAGAGTGTAGGGTACAGAGTGCAGGGTGTACAGTGTAGGGTATAGAGTGCAGAGTGTAGGGTGTAGAGTGTAGGGTATAGAGTGTAGGGTATAGAGTGTAGGGTATAGAGTGTAGAGTGTAGGGTATAGAGTGTATAGTGTAGGGTATAGAGTGTAGGGTATAGAGTGTAGGGTATAGAGTGTAGGGTATAGAGTGTAGAGTATAGAGTGTAGGGTATAGAGTGTAGGGTAGAGAGTGTAGAGTGTAGGGATTAGAGTGTAGGGTATAGAGTGAAGGGTGTAGAGTGTAGGGTATAGAGTGTAGAGTGTAGGGTATAGAGTGTATGGTATAGAGTGTAGGGTATAGAGTGTAGGGTGTAGAGTGTAGGGTATAGAGTGTAGGGTATAGAGTGTAGGGTATAGAGTGTAGAGTGTAGGGTATAGAGTGTAGGGTATAGAGTTTAGGGTATAGAGTGTATGGTATAGAGTGTAGGGTATAGAGTGTAGAGTGTAGGGTATAGAGTGTAGGGTATAGAGTGTAGGGTATAGAGTGTAGGGTATAGAGTGTAGAGTGTAGGGATTAGAGTGTAGGGTATAGAGTGTAGGGTATAGAGTGTATGGATTAGAGTGTAGGGTATAGAGTGTAGGGTATAGAGTGTAGGGTATAGAGTGTAGGGTATAGAGTGTATGGTATAGAGTGTAGGGTATAAAGTGTAGAGTGTATGGTATAGAGTGTAGGGTATAGAGTGTAGAGTGTAGGGTATAGAGTGTAGGGTATGGAGTGTAGGGTATAGAGTGTAGGGCATAGAGTGTAGGGTATAGAGTGTAGGGTAAAGAGTGTAGAGTGTAGGGTATAGAGTGTAGGGTATAGAGTGTAAGGTATAGAGTGTAGGGTATAGAGTGTAGGGTATAGAGTGAATAGTGTAGGGTATAGAGTGTAGGGTACAGAGTGCAGGGTGTAGAGTGTAGGGTGTAGAGTGTAGGTTATAGAGTGTAGGGTATAGAGTGTAGGGGTTAGAGTGTAGAGTGTTGGGTATAGAGTGTAGAGTGTAGGGTATAGAGTGTAGGGTATAGAGTGTAGGTTATAAAGTGTAGGGTATAGAGTGTAGAGTGTAGGGTATAGAGTGTAGAGTGTAGGGTATAGAGTGTAGGGTATAGAGTGTAGGGTATAGAGTGTAGGGTAGAGAGTGTAGAGTGTAGGGTATAGAGTGTAGGGTATAGAGTGTAGGGTATAGAGTGTAGAGTGTAGGGATTAGAGTGTAGGGTATAGAGTGTAGGGTGTAGAGTGTAGGGTATAGAGTGTAGAGTGTAGGGTATAGAGTGTAGGGTATAGAGTGTAGGGTGTAGAGTGTAGGGTGTAGAGTGTAGGGTATAGAGTGTAGGGTATAGAGTGTAGAGTGTAGGGTATAGAGTGTAGGGTATAGAGTGTAGGGTATAGAGTGTATGGTATAGAGTGTAGGGTATAGAGTGTAGAGTGTAGGGTATAGAGTGTAGGGTATAGAGTGTAGAGTGTAGGGTATAGAGTGTAGGGTATAGAGTGTAGGGTATAGAGTGTAGGGTATAGAGTGTAGAGTGTAGTGTATAGATTGTAGGGTATAGAGTGTAGGGTATAGAGTGTATGGTATAGAGTGTAGGGTATAGAGTGTAGAGTGTAGTGTATAGAGTGTAGGGTATAGAGTGTAGGGTATAGAGTGTATGGTATAGAGTGTAGAGTGTAGGGATTAGAGTGTAGGGTATAGAGTGTAGGGTATAGAGTGTATGGTATAGAGTGTAGGGTATAGAGTGTATGGTATAGAGTGTAGGGTATAAAGTGTAGAGTGTATGTTATAGATTGTATTGTGTCTTCAGGTTTCTTGGTGGTGTGTGAACATGATCATACAGACTTGTTCACTGTGCAAGTAGCCCATGTGTTCCTGTTTCCATAATTGTTCTCTTGTGTCTACAAGACTGGGGAGTTCCACCACTCCTCTTGGGCTATCTGCACAAAAGCTGTTCTACCCTGTATGCACACATGGATTGTTCCTCTCTGAACCCTGTTCACACAGGTTATATACAGATGATCAGGTTTTTAAATACATCAGATAGGGATTGCATACATTAGTTAGGACTGCTCTGATAAGGGTATACCGTGAAGATTGGTAGAGCAGCTTAGTATACATTTTTTGCAAAAAACGTATCAACCAAATACCCTGTTTTTTACATCTTTTACTAGCACTTGCGGATTACTGCAACATTTTTTCAAACTGAGTGTTTTTGGTTTTACTACTCTCTTTTGTGTCTTCAGGTTTCTTGGTGGTGTGTGAACATGATCATACAGACTTGTTCACTGTGCAAGTAGCCCATGTGTTCCTGTTTCCATAATTGTTCTCTTGTGTCTACAAGACTGGGGAGTTCCACCACTCCTCTTGGGCTATCTGCACAAAAGCTGTTCTACCCTGTATGCACACATGGATTGTTCCTCTCTGAACCCTGTTCACACAGGTTATATACAGATGATCAGGTTTTTAAATACATCAGATAGGGATTGCATACATTAGTTAGGACTGCTCTGATAAGGGTATACCGTGAAGATTGGTAGAGCAGCTTAGTATACATTTTTTGCAAAAAACGTATCAACCAAATACCCTGTTTTTTACATCTTTTACTTGCACTTGCGGATTACTGCAACATTTTTTCAAACTGAGTGTTTTTGGTTTTACCACTCTCTTTTGTGTCTTCAGGTTTCTTGGTGGTGTGTGAACATGATCATACAGACTTGTTCACTGTGCAAGTAGCCCATGTGTTCCTGTTTCCATAATTGTTCTCTTGTGTCTACAAGACTGGGGAGTTCCACCACTCCTCTTGGGCTATCTGCACAAAAGCTGTTCTACCCTGTATGCACACATGGATTGTTCCTCTCTGAACCCTGTTCACACAGGTTATATACAGATGATCAGGTTTTTAAATACATCAGATAGGGATTGCATACATTAGTTAGGACTGCTCTGATAAGGGTATACCGTGAAGATTGGTAGAGCAGCTTAGTATACATTTTTTGCAAAAAACGTATCAACCAAATACCCTGTTTTTTACATCTTTTACTAGCACTTGCGGATTACTGCAACATTTTTTCAAACTGAGTGTTTTTGGTTTTACTACTCTCTTTTGTGTCTTCAGGTTTCTTGGTGGTGTGTGAACATGATCATACAGACTTGTTCACTGTGCAAGTAGCCCATGTGTTCCTGTTTCCATAATTGTTCTCTTGTGTCTACAAGACTGGGGAGTTCCACCACTCCTCTTGGGCTATCTGCACAAAAGCTGTTCTACCCTGTATGCACACATGGATTGTTCCTCTCTGAACCCTGTTCACACAGGTTATATACAGATGATCAGGTTTTTAAATACATCAGATAGGGATTGCATACATTAGTTAGGACTGCTCTGATAAGGGTATACCGTGAAGATTGGTAGAGCAGCTTAGTATACATTTTTTGCAAAAAACGTATCAACCAAATACCCTGTTTTTTACATCTTTTACTAGCACTTGCGGATTACTGCAACATTTTTTCAAACTGAGTGTTTTTGGTTTTACTACTCTCTTTTGTGTCTTCAGGTTTCTTGGTGGTGTGTGAACATGATCATACAGACTTGTTCACTGTGCAAGTAGCCCATGTGTTCCTGTTTCCATGTATGTTATAGAGTGTAGGGTATAGAGTGTAGAGTGTAGGGTATAGAGTGTATGGTATTGAGTGTAGGGTGTAGAGTGTATGGTATAGAGTGTAGGGTATAGAGTGTAGAGTGTAGGGTATAGAGTGTAGAGTGTAGGGTATAGAGTGTAGGGTATAGAGTGTAGGGTATAGAGTGTAGGGTATAGAATGTAGAGTGTAGGGTATAGAGTGTAGGGTATAGAGTGTAGAGTGTAGGGCATAGAGTGTAGGGTATAGAGTGTAGGGTATAGAGTGTAGGGTATAGAGTGTAGAGTGTAGGGTATAGAGTGTAGGGTATAGAGTGTAGGGTATAGAGTGTAGGGTATAGAGTGTAGAGTGTAGGGTATAGAGTGTAGGGTATAGAGTGTAGGGTATAGAGTGTAGGGTATAGAGTGTAGGGTATAGAGTGTAGAATGTAGGAATTAGAGTGTAGGGTATAGAGTGTAGGGTGTAGAGTGTAGGATGTAGAGTGTAGGGTATAGAGTGTATGGTATAGAGTGTAGGGTATAGAGTGTAGAGTGTAAGGTATAGAGTGTAGATTGTAGGGTATAGAGTGAAGGGTATAGAGTGTAGAGTGTAGGGTATAGAGTGTATGGTATAGAGTGTAGGGTATAGAGTGTATGGTGTAGAGTCTAGGGTATAGAGTGTAGGGAATAGAGTGTAGAGTGTAGAGTGTACGATATAGAGTGTAGTGTATAGAGTGTAGGGTATAGAGTGTAGGGTATAGAGTGTAGGGTATAGAGTGTAGGGTATAGATTGTAGAGTGTAGGCTATAGAGTGTAGGGTATAGAGTGTGGAGTGTAGGGTATACAGTGTAGGGTATAGAGTGTAGGGTATAGAGTGTAGAGTGTAGGGTATAGTGTGTAGGGTGTAGAGTGTAGGGTATAAAGTGTAGAGTGTAGGGTATAGAGTGTATAGTGTAGGGTATAGAGTGTAGGGTATAGAGTGTAGGGTATAGAGTGTAGGGTATAGAGTGTAGAGTGTATGGTATAGAGTGTAGGGTATAGAGTGTAGAGTGTAGTGTATAGATTGTAGGGTATAGAGTGTAGGGTATAGAGTGTATGGTATAGAGTGTAGGGTATAGAGTGTAGAGTGTAGTGTATAGAGTGTAGGGAATAGAGTGTAGGGTATAGAGTGTATGGTATAGAGTGTAGAGTGTAGGGATTAGAGTGTAGGGTATAGAGTGTAGGGTATAGAGTGTATGGTATAGAGTGTAGGGTATAGAGTGTATGGTATAGAGTGTAGGGTATAAAGTGTAGAGTGTATGTTATAGAGTGTAGGGTATAGAGTGTAGAGTGTAGGGTATAGAGTGTATGGTATTGAGTGTAGGGTGTAGAGTGTATGGTATAGAGTGTAGGGTATAGAGTGTAGAGTGTAGGGTATAGAGTGTAGGGTATAGAGTGTAGGGTATAGAATGTAAAGTGTAGGGTATAGAGTGTAGGGTATAGAGTGTAGGGTATAGAGTGTAGAGTGTAGGGTATAGAGTGTAGGGTATAGAGTGTATGGTATAGAGTGTAGGGCATAGAGTGTAGGGTATAGAGTGTAGGGTATAGAGTGTAGAGTGTAGGGTATAGAGTGTAGGGTATAGAGGGTAGAGTGTAGGGTATAGAGTGTAGGGTATAAAGTGTAGGGTGTATGTTATAGAGTGTAGGGTATAGAGTGTAGAGTGTAGGGTATAGAGTGTATGGTATTGAGTGTAGGGTGTAGAGTGTATGGTAAAGAGTGTAGGGTATAGAGTGTAGACTGTAGGGTATAGAGTGTAGGGTATAGAGTGTAGGGTATAGAGTGTAGGGTATAGAATGTAGAGTGTAGGGTATAGAGTGTAGGGTATAGAGTGTAGGGTATAGAGTGTAGAGTGTAGGGCATAGAGTGTAGGGTATAGAGTGTAGAGTGTAGGGTATAGAGTGTAGGGTATAGAGTGTAGAGTGTAGGGTATAGAGTGTAGGGTATAGAGTGTAGGGTATAGAGTGTAGGGTATAGAGTGTAGGGTATAGAGTGTAGAGTGTAGGGTATAGAGTGTAGAGTGTAGGGTATAGAGTGTAGGGTATAGAGTGTAGGGTATAGAGTGTAGGGTATAGAGTGTAGAATGTAGGGATTAGAGTGTAGGGTATAGAGTGTAGGGTGTAGAGTGTAGGGTATAGAGTGTAGAGTGTAGGGTATAGAGTGTATGGTATAGAGTGTAGGGTATAGAGTGTAGGGTGTAGAGTGTAGGGTATAGAGTGTAGGGTATAGAGTGTAGGGTATAGAGTGTAGGGTATAGAGTGTAGAGTGTAAGGTATAGAGTGTAGATTGTAGGGTATAGAGTGAAGGGTATAGAGTGTAGAGTTTAGGGATTAGAGTGTAGGGTATAGAGTGTAGGGTGTAGAGTGTAGGGTGTAGAGTGTAGGGTATAGAGTGTAGAGTGTAGGGTGTAGAGTGTAGGGTATAGAGTGTAGGGTATAGAGTGTAGGGTGTAGAGTGTAGGGTATAGAGTGTAGGGTATAGAGTGTAGGGTATAGAGTGTAGGGTATAGAGTGTAGGGAATAGAGTGTAGAGTGTAGAGTGTAGGATATAGAGTGTAGTGTATAGAGTGTAGGGTATAGAGTGTAGGGTATAGAGTGTAGGGTATAGAGTGTAGGGTATAGATTGTAGAGTGTAGGCTATAGAGTGTAGGGTATAGAGTGTGGAGTGTAGGGTATACAGTGTAGGGTATAGAGTGTAGGGTATAGAGTGTAGAGTGTAGGGTATAGTGTGTAGGGTATAGAGTGCAGGGTGTAGAGTGTAGGGTATAGAGTGTAGGGTATAGAGTGTAGGGTATAGAGTGTAGGGTATAGAGTGTAGGGTATAAAGTGTAGAGTGTAGGGTATAGAGTGTATAGTGTAGGGTATAGAGTGTAGGGTATAGAGTGTAGGGTATAGAGTGTAGGGTATAGAGTGTACAGTGTATGGTATAGAGTGTAAGGTATAGAGTGTATGTTATAGAGTGTAGGGTATAGAGTGTAGAGTGTAGGGTATATAGTTTAGATTGTAGGGTATAGAGTGTAGGGTATAGAGTGTAAGGTATAGAGTGTAGAGTATAGAGTGTAGGGTATAGAGTGTATGGTATAGAGTGTAGGGTACAGAGTGTATGGTATAGAGTGTAGGGTATAGAGTGTAGAGTGTAGGATATAGAGTGTAGGGTATAGAGTGTAGAGTGTAGGGTATAGAGTGTAGGGTATAGAGTGTAGGGTATAGAGTGTAGGGTGTAGGGATTAGATTGTAGTGTATAGAGTGTAGGGTATAGAGTGTAGAGTGTAGGGTATAGAGTGTAGGGTATAGAGTGTAGGGTATAGAGTGTAGGGTATAGAGTGTAGAGTGTAGGGTGTAGAGTGTAGGGTATAGAGTGTAGGGTATAGAGTGTAGGGTATAGAGTGTAGAGTGTAGGGTATAGAGTGTAGGGTATAGAGTGTAGGGTATAGAGTGTAGGGTATAGAGTGTAGAGTGTAGGGTATAGAGTGTAGAGTGTAGGGTATAGAGTGTAGGGTATAGAGTGTAGGGTATAGAGTGTAGGGTGTAGAGTGTAGGGTATAGACTGTAGGGTATAGAGTGTAGGGTATAGAGTGTAGGGTATAGATTGTAGAGTGTAGGCTATAGAGTGTAGGGTATAGAGTGTAGAGTGTAGGGTATAGAGTGTAGGGTATAGAGTGTAGGGTATAGAGTGCAGAGTGTAGGGTATAGTGTGTATGGTATAGAGTGCAGGGTGTAGAGTGTAGGGTATAGAGTGTAGGGTATAGAGTGTAGGGTATAAAGTGTAGAGTGTAGGGTATAGAGTGTATAGTTTAGGGTATAGAGTGTAGAGTATAGAGTGTAGGGTATAGAGTGTAGGGTATAGAGTCTAGAGTGTAGGGTATAGAGTGTATGCAATAGAGTGTATAGTGTAGAGTGTATGGTATAGAGTGTAGGGTATAGAGTGTAGAGTGTATGGTATAGAGTGTAGGGTATAGAGTGTAGGGTATAGAGTGTATGTTATAGAGTGTAGGGTATAGAGTGTAGAGTGTAGGGTATACAGTTTAGATTGTAGGGTATAGAGTGTAGGGTATAGAGTGTAAGGTATAGAGTGTATGGTATAGAGTGTAGGGTATAGAGTGTATGGTATAGAGTGTAGGGTATAGAGTGTAGAGTGTAGGATATAGAGTGTAGGGTATAGAGTGTAGAGTGTAGGGTATAGAGTGTAGGGTATAGAGTGTAGGGTATAGAGTGTAGAGTGTTGGGATTAGAGTGTAGGGTACAGAGTGTAGGGTATAGAGTGTAGAGTGTAGGGTATAGAGTGTAGGGTATAGAGTGTAGGGTATAGAGTGTAGAGTGTAGGGTATAGAGTGTAGGGTATAGAGTGTAGGGTATAGAGTGTAGGGCATAGAGTGTAGGGTATAGAATGTAGGGTATAGATTGTAGAGTGTAGGGTATAGAGTGTAGGGTATAGAGTGTAGGGTATAGAGTGTAGGGTATAGATTGTAGAGTGTAGGGTATAGAGTGTAGGGTATAGAGTGTAGAGTATAGAGTGTAGGGTATAGATTGTAGAGTGTAGGGTATAGAGTGTAGGGTATAGAGTGTAGGGTATAGAGTGTAGGGTATAGAGTGTAGGGTATAGATTGTGGAGTGTAGGGTATAGAGTGTAGGGTATAGAGTGTAGGGTATAGAGTGTAGGGTATAGAGTGTAGGGTATAGAGTGTAGAGTGTAGGGTATAGAGTGTAGGGTATAGAGGGTAGAGTGTAGGGTATAGAGTGTAGGGTATAGAGTGTAGGGTATAGAGTGTAGCGCATAGAGTGTAGGGTATAGAGTGTAGGGTATAGAGTGTAGAGTGTAGGGTATAGAGTGTAGGATATAGAGTGTAGAGTGTAGGGTATAGAGTGTAGGGTATAGAGTGTAGGGTATAGAGTGTAGAGTATAGAGTGTAGGGTATAGAGTGTAGAGTGTAGGGTATAGAGTGTAGAGTGTAGGGTATAAAGTGTAGGTTATAGAGTGTAGGGTATAGAGTGTAGAGTGTAGGGTATAGAGTGTATAGTGTAGGGTATAGAGTGTATGGTATAGAGTGTAGGGTATAGAGTGTAGGGTGTAGAGTGTAGGCTATAGAGTGTAGGGTATAGAGTGTAGGGTATAGAGTGTAGGGTATAGAGTGTAGGGAATAGAGTGTAGAGTGTAAGGTATAGAGTGTAGAGTGTAGGGTATAGAGTGTATGGTATAGAGTGTAGGGTATAGAGTGTATGGATTAGAGTGTAGGGTATAGAGTGTAGGGTATAGAGTGTAGGGTATAGAGTGTAGGGTATAGAGTGTAGAGTGTAGGGTATAGAGTGTAGGGTATAGAGTGTAAGGTATAGAGTGTAGGGCATAGAGTGTAGGGTATAGAGTGTAGGGTATAGAGTGTAGAGTGTATGGCATAGAGTGTAGGGTATAGAGTGTAGGGTATAGAGTGTAGAGTGTAGGGTATAGAGTGTAGGGTATAGAGTGTAGGGTATAGAGTGTAGGGTATAGAGTGTAGGGCATAGAGTGTAGGGTATAGAGTGTAGTGTATAGAGTGTAGAGTGTAGGGTATAGAGTGTAGGGTATAGAGTGTAGGGTATCGAGTGTAGAGTGTAGGGTATATAGTGTAGGGTATAGAGTGTAGGGCATAGAGTGTAGGGTATAGAGTGTAGTGTATAGAGTGTAGAGTGTAGGGTATAGAGTGTAGGGTATAGAGTGTAGGGTATAGAGTGTAGAGCTTAGGGTATAGAGTGTAGAGCGTAGGGTATAGAGTGTAGGGTATAGAGTGCAGAGTGTAGGGTATAGAGTGTAGAGTGTAGGGTATAGAGTGTAGGGTATAGAGTGTAGGGTAGAGAGTGTAGAGTGTAGGGTATAGAGTGTAGGGTATAGAGTGTAGGGTGTAGAGTGTAGGGTATAGAGTGTAGAGAGTAGGGTATAGAGTGTATGGTATAGAGTGTAGGGTATAGAGTGTAGGGTGTAGAGTGTAGGGTATAGAGTGTAGGGCATAGAGTGTAGGGTATAGAGTGTAGGGTGTAGAGTGTAGGGTATAGAGTGTAGAGTGTAGGGTATAGAGTGTATGGTATAGAGTGTAGGGTATAGAGTGTAGGGTGTAGAGTGTAGAGTATAGAGTGTAGGGCATAGAGTGTAGGGTATAGAGTGTAGGGTATAGAGTGTAGAGTGTAGGGTATAGAATGTATGGTATAGAGTGTAGGGTATAGAGTGTAGGGTATAGGGTGTAGGGCAAAGCGTGTAGGGTATAGAGTGTAGAGTGTAGGGTATAGAGTGTATGCAATAGAGTGTATAGTGTAGAGTGTATGGTATAGAGTGTAGGGTATAGAGTGTAGAGTGTATGGTATAGAGTGTAGGGTATAGAGTGTAGGGTATAGAGTGTAGGGCATAGAGTGTATGTTATAGAGTGTAGGGTATAGAGTGTAGAGTGTAGGGTATACAGTTTAGATTGTACTGTATAGAGTGTAGGGTATAGAGTGTAGGGTATAGAGTGTAGGGTATAGAGTGTAGAGTGTAGGGTATAGAGTGTAGGGTATAGAGTGTAAGGTATAGAGTGTAGGGCATAGAGTGTAGGGTATAGAGTGTACGGTATAGAGTGTAGAGTGTATGGCATAGAGTGTAGGGTATAGAGTGTAGGGTATAGAGTGTAGAGTGTAGGGTATAGAGTGTAGGGTATAGAGTGTAGGGTATAGAGTGTAGGGTATAGAGTGTAGGGCATAGAGTGTAGGGTATAGAGTGTAGTGTATAGAGTGTAGAGTGTAGGGTATAGAGTGTAGGGTATAGAGTGTAGGGTATCGAGTGTAGAGTGTAGGGTATATAGTGTAGGGTATAGAGTGTAGGGCATAGAGTGTAGGGTATAGAGTGTAGTGTATAGAGTGTAGAGTGTAGGGTATAGAGTGTAGGGTATAGAGTGTAGGGTATAGAGTGTAGAGCGTAGGGTATAGAGTGTAGAGCGTAGGGTATAGAGTGTAGGGTATAGAGTGTAGGGTATAGAGTGTAGGGTATAGAGTGCAGAGTGTAGGGTATAGAGTGTAGAGTGTAGGGTATAGAGTGTAGGGTATAGAGTGTAGGGTATAGAGTGTAGGGTAGAGAGTGTAGAGTGTAGGGTATAGAGTGTAGGGTATAGAGTGTAGGGTGTAGAGTGTAGGGTATAGAGTGTAGAGTGTAGGGTATAGAGTGTATGGTATAGAGTGTAGGGTATAGAGTGTAGGGTGTAGAGTGTAGGGTATAGAGTGTAGGGCATAGAGTGTAGGGTATAGAGTGTAGGGTGTAGAGTGTAGGGTATAGAGTGTAGAGTGTAGGGTATAGAGTGTATGGTATAGAGTGTAGGGTATAGAGTGTAGGGCGTAGAGTGTAGAGTATAGATTGTAGGGCATAGAGTGTAGGGTATAGAGTGTAGGGTATAGAGTGTAGAGTGTAGGGTATAGAATGTATGGTATAGAGTGTAGGGTATAGAGTGTAGGGCAAAGAGTGTAGGGTATAGAGTGTAGGGTATAGAGTGTATGGTATAGAGTGTAGGGTATAGAGTGTAGGGAATAGAGTGTAGAGTGTAAGGTATAGAGTGTAGAGTGTAGGGTATAGAGTGTAGGGTATAGACTGTAGGGTATAGAGTGTAGGGTATAGAGTGTAGGGTATAGATTGTAGAGTGTAGGCTATAGAGTGTAGGATATAGAGTGTAGAGTGTAGGGTATAGAGTGTAGTGTATAGAGTGTAGGGTATAGAGTGTAGAGTGTAGGGTATAGTGTGTAGGGTATAGAGTGCAGGATGTAGAGTGTAGGGTATAGAGTGTAGGGTATAGAGTGTAGGGTATAAAGTGTAGAGTGTAGCGTATAGAGTGTATAGTGTAGGGTATAGAGTGTAGGGTATAGAGTGTAGGGCATAGAGTGTAGGGTATAGAGTGTAGGGTATAGAGTGTAGAGTGTAGGGTATAGAGTGTAGGGTATAGAGTGTAGGGTATAGAGTGTAGGGTAGAGAGTGTAGAGTGTAGGGTATAGAGTGTAGGGTATAGAGTGTAGGGTATAGAGTGTAGAGTATAGAGTGTAGGGTATAGAGTGTAGAGTGTAGGGTATAGAGTGTAGAGTGTAGGGTATAGAGTGTAGGGTATAGAGTGTAGGGTATAGAGTGTAGAGTGTAGGGAATAGAGTGTAGAGTGTAGGGTATAGAGTGTATGGTATAGAGTGTAGGGTATAGAGTGTAGGGTGTAGAGTGTAGGCTATAGAGTGTAGGGTATAGAGTGTAGGGTATAGAGTGTAGGGAATAGAGTGTAGAGTGTAAGGTATAGAGTGTAGAGTGTAGGGTATAGAGTGTATGGTACAGAGTGTAGGGTATAGAGTGTAGAGTGTAGGGTATAGAGTGTAGGGTATAGAGTGTAAGGTATAGAGTGTAGGGCATAGAGTGTAGGGTATAGAGTGTAGGGTATAGAGTGTAGAGTGTATGGCATAGAGTGCAGGGTATAGAGTGTAGGGTATAGAGTGTAGAGTGTAGGGTATAGAGTGTAGGGTATAGAGTGTAGGGTATAGAGTGTAGGGCATAGAGTGTAGGGTATAGAGTGTAGTGTATAGAGTGTAGAGTGTAGGGTATAGAGTGTAGGGTATAGAGTGTAGAGTGTAGGGTATATAGTGTAGGGTATAGAGTGTAGGGCATAGAGTGTAGGGTATAGAGTGTAGTGTATAGAGTGTAGAGTGTAGGGTATAGAGTGTAGGGTATAGAGTGTAGGGTATAGAATGTAGAGCGTAGGGTATAGAGTGTAGGGTATAGAGTGTAGGGTATAGAGTGTAGGGTATAGAGTGTAGGGTATAGAGTGCAGAGTGTAGGGTATAGAGTGTAGAGTGTAAGGTATAGAGTGTAGGGTATAGAGTGTAGGGTATAGAGTGTAGGGTATAGAGTGCAGAGTGTAGGGTATAGAGTGTAGAGTGTAGGGTATAGAGTGTAGGGTATAGAGTGTAGGGTATAGAGTGTAGGGTAGAGAGTGTAGAGTGTAGGGTATAGAGTGTAGGGTATAGAGTGTAGCGCATAGAGTGTAGGGTATAGAGTGTAGGGTATAGAGTGTAGAGTGTAGGGTATAGAGTGTAGGGTATAGAGTGTAGAGTGTAGGGTATAGAGTGTAGGGTATAGAGTGTAGAGTGTAGGGTATAGAGTGTAGAGTGTAGGGTATAGAGTGTAGAGTGTAGGGTATAGAGTGTATGGTATAGAGTGTAGGGTGTAGAGTGTAGGCTATAGAGTGTAGGGTATAGAGTGTAGGGTATAGAGTGTAGGGTATAGAGTGTAGGGAATAGAGTGTAGAGTGTAAGGTATAGAGTGTAGAGTGTAGGGTATAGAGTGTATGGTATAGAGTGTAGCGTATAGAGTGTAGGGATTAGAGTGTAGGGTATAGAGTGTAGTGTATAGAGTGTAGGGTATAGAGTGTAGGGTATAGAGTGTAGAGTGTAGGGTATAGAGTGTAGGGTATAGAGTGTAAGGTATAGAGTGTAGGGCATAGAGTGTAGGGTATAGAGTGTAGGGTATAGAGTGTAGAGTGTATGGCATAGAGTGTAGGGTATAGAGTGTAGGGTATAGAGTGTAGAGTGTAGGGTATAGAGTGTAGGGTATAGAGTGTAGGGTATAGAGTGTAGGGTATAGAGTGTAGTGTATAGAGTGTAGAGTGTAGGGTATAGAGTGTAGGGTATAGAGTGTAGGGTATCGAGTGTAGAGTGTAGGGTATATAGTGTAGGGTATAGAGTGTAGGGCATAGAGTGTAGGGTATAGAGTGTAGTGTATAGAGTGTAGAGTGTAGGGATTAGAGTGTAGGGTATAGAGTGTAGGGTATAGAGTGTAGAGCGTAGGGTATAGAGTGTAGAGCGTAGGGTATAGAGTGTAGGGTATAGAGTGTAGGGTATAGAGTGTAGGGTATAGAGTGCAGAGTGTAGGGTATAGAGTGTAGAGTGTAGGGTATAGAGTGTAGGGTATAGAGTGGAGGGTAGAGAGTGTAGAGTGTAGGGTATAGAGTGTAGGGTATAGAGTGTAGGGTGTAGAGTGTAGGGTATAGAGTGTAGAGTGTAGGGTATAGAGTGTATGGTATAGAGTGTAGGGTATAGAGTGTAGGATGTAGAGTGTAGGGTATAGAGTGTAGGGCATAGAGTGTAGGGTATAGAGTGTAGGGTGTAGAGTGTAGGGTATAGAGTGTAGAGTGTAGGGTATAGAGTGTATGGTATAGAGTGTAGGGTATAGAGTGTAGGGTGTAGAGTGTAGAGTATAGAGTGTAGGGCATAGAGTGTAGGGTATAGAGTGTAGGGTATAGAGTGTAGAGTGTAGGGTATAGAATGTATGGTATAGAGTGTAGGGTATAGAGTGTAGGGCAAAGAGTGTAGGGTATAGAGTGTAGGGTATAGAGTGTATGGTATAGAGTGTAGGGTATAGAGTGTAGGGAATAGAGTGTAGAGTGTAAGGTATAGAGTGTAGAGTGTAGGGTATAGAGTGTAGGGTATAGACTGTAGGGTATAGAGTGTAGGGTATAGAGTGTAGGGTATAGATTGTAGAGTGTAGGCTATAGAGTGTAGGGTATAGAGTGTAGAGTGTAGGGTATAGAGTGTAGGGTATAGAGTGTAGAGTGTAGGGTATAGTGTGTAGGGTATAGAGTGCAGGATGTAGAGTGTAGGGTATAGAGTGTAGGGTATAGAGTGTAGGGTATAAAGTGTAGAGTGTAGCGTATAGAGTGTATAGTGTAGGGTATAGAGTGTAGGGTATAGAGTGTAGGGCATAGAGTGTAGGGTATAGAGTGTAGGGTATAGAGTGTAGAGTGTAGGGTATAGAGTGTAGGGTATAGAGTGTAGGGTATAGAGTGTAGGGTAGAGAGTGTAGAGTGTAGGGTATAGAGTGTAGGGTATAGAGTGTAGAGTATAGAGTGTAGGGTATAGAGTGTAGAGTGTAGGGTATAGAGTGTAGAGTGTAGGGTATAGAGTGTAGGGTATAGAGTGTAGGGTATAGAGTGTAGGGTATAGAGTGTAGAGTGTAGGGTATAGAGTGTATGGTATAGAGTGTAGGGTATAGAGTGTAGGGTGTAGAGTGTAGGCTATAGAGTGTAGGGTATAGAGTGTAGGGTATAGAGTGTAGGGAATAGAGTGTAGAGTGTAAGGTATAGAGTGTAGAGTGTAGGGTATAGAGTGTATGGTATAGAGTGTAGGGTATAGAGTGTAGGGATTAGAGTGTAGGGTATAGAGTGTAGGGTATATAGTGTAGGGTATAGAGTATAGAGTGTAGGGTATAGAGTGTAGGGTATAGAGTGTAAGGTATAGAGTGTAGGGCATAGAGTGTAGGGTATAGAGTGTAGGGTATAGAGTGTAGAGTGTATGGCATAGAGTGTAGGGTATAGAGTGTAGGGTATAGAGTGTAGAGTGTAGGGTATAGAGTGTAGGGTATAGAGTGTAGGGTATAGAGTGTAGGGCATAGAGTGTAGGGTATAGAGTGTAGTGTATAGAGTGTAGAGTGTAGGGTATAGAGTGTAGGGTATAGAGTGTAGGGTATAGAGTGTAGAGTGTAGGGTATATAGTGTAGGGTATAGAGTGTAGGGCATAGAGTGTAGGGTATAGAGTGTAGTGTATAGAGTGTAGAGTGTAGGGTATAGAGTGTAGGGTATAGAGTGTAGGGTATAGAATGTAGAGCGTAGGGTATAGAGTGTAGGGTATAGAGTGTAGGGTATAGAGTGTAGGGTATAGAGTGCAGATTGTAGGGTATAGAGTGTAGAGTGTAAGGTATAGAGTGTAGGGTATAGAGTGTAGGGTATAGAGTGTAGGGTAGAGAGTGTAGAGTGTAGGGTATAGAGTGTAGGGTATAAAGTGTAGGGTGTAGAGTGTAAGGTATAGAGTGTAGAGTGTAGGGTATAGAGTGTATGGTATAGAGTGTAGGGTATAGAGTGTAGGGTGTAGAGTGTAGGGTATAGAGTGTAGGGCATAGAGTGTAGGGTATAGAGTGTAGGGTGTAGAGTGTAGGGTATAGAGTGTAGAGTGTAGGGTATAGAGTGTATGGTATAGAGTGTAGGGTATAGAGTGTAGGGTGTAGAGTGTAGGGTATAGAGTGTAGGGCATAGAGTGTAGGGTATAGAGTGTAGGGTATAGAGTGTAGAGTGTAGGGTATAGAATGTATGGTATAGAGTGTAGGGTATAGAGTGTAGGGTATAGAGTGTAGGGCAAAGAGTGTAGGGTATAGAGTGTAGGGTATAGAGTGTATGGTATAGAGTGTAGGATATAGAGTGTAGGGAATAGAGTGTAGAGTGTAGGGTATAGAGTGTAGGGTATAGAGTGTAGGGTATAGAGTGTAGAGTGTAGGGTATAGAGTGTAGAGTGTAGGGTATAGAGTGTATGGTATAGAGTGTAGGGTATAGAGTGTAGGGTGTAGAGTGTAGGCTATAGAGTGTAGGATATAGAGTGTAGGGTATAGAGTGTAGGGTATAGAGTGTAGGGAATAGAGTGTAGAGTGTAGGATATAGAGTGTAGAGTGTAGGGTATATAGTGTAGGGTATAGAGTGTAGGGCATAGAGTGTAGGGTATAGAGTGTAGTGTATAGAGTGTAGAGTGTAGGGTATAGAGTGTAGGGTATAGAGTGTAGGGTATAGAATGTAGAGCGTAGGGTATAGAGTGTAGGGTATAGAGTGTAGGGTATAGAGTGTAGGGTATAGAGTGTAGGGTATAGAGTGTATGGTATAGAGTGCAGAGTGTAGGGTATAGAGTGTAGAGTGTAAGGTATAGAGTGTAGGGTATAGAGTGTAGGGTATAGAGTGTAGGGTAGAGAGTGTAGAGTGTAGGGTATAGAGTGTAGGGTATAGAGTGTAGGGTGTAGAGTGTAGGGTATAGAGTGTAGAGTGTAGGGTATAGAGTGTATGGTATAGAGTGTAGGGTATAGAGTGTAGGGTGTAGAGTGTAGGGTATAGAGTGTAGAGTGTAGAGTGTAGACTGTAGGGTATAGAGTGTAGGGTATAGAGTGTAGGGTATAGAATGTAGAGTGTAGGGTATAGAGTGTAGGGTATAGAGTGTAGGGTATAGAGTGTAGAGTGTAGGGCATAGAGTGTAGGGTATAGAGTGTAGAGTGTAGGGTATAGAGTGTAGGGTATAGAGTGTAGAGTGTAGGGTATAGAGTGTAGGGTATAGAGTGTAGGGTATAGAGTGTAGGGTATAGAGTGTAGGGTATAGAGTGTAGAGTGTAGGGTATAGAGTGTAGAGTGTAGGGTATAGAGTGTAGGGTATAGAGTGTAGGGTATAGAGTGTAGGGTATAGAGTGTAGAATGTAGGGATTAGAGTGTAGGGTATAGAGTGTAGGGTGTAGAGTGTAGGGTATAGAGTGTAGAGTGTAGGGTATAGAGTGTATGGTATAGAGTGTAGGGTATAGAGTGTAGGGTGTAGAGTGTAGGGTATAGAGTGTAGGGTATAGAGTGTAGGGTATAGAGTGTAGGGTATAGAGTGTAGAGTGTAAGGTATAGAGTGTAGATTGTAGGGTATAGAGTGAAGGGTATAGAGTGTAGAGTTTAGGGATTAGAGTGTAGGGTATAGAGTGTAGGGTGTAGAGTGTAGGGTGTAGAGTGTAGGGTATAGAGTGTAGAGTGTAGGGTGTAGAGTGTAGGGTATAGAGTGTAGGGTATAGAGTGTAGGGTGTAGAGTGTAGGGTATAGAGTGTAGGGTATAGAGTGTAGGGTATAGAGTGTAGGGTATAGAGTGTAGGGAATAGAGTGTAGAGTGTAGAGTGTAGGATATAGAGTGTAGTGTATAGAGTGTAGGGTATAGATTGTAGAGTGTAGGCTATAGAGTGTAGGGTATAGAGTGTGGAGTGTAGGGTATACAGTGTAGGGTATAGAGTGTAGGGTATAGAGTGTAGAGTGTAGGGTATAGTGTGTAGGGTATAGAGTGCAGGGTGTAGAGTGTAGGGTATAGAGTGTAGGGTATAGAGTGTAGGGTATAGAGTGTAGGGTATAGAGTGTAGGGTATAAAGTGTAGAGTGTAGGGTATAGAGTGTATAGTGTAGGGTATAGAGTGTAGGGTATAGAGTGTAGGGTATAGAGTGTAGGGTATAGAGTGTACAGTGTATGGTATAGAGTGTAAGGTATAGAGTGTATGTTATAGAGTGTAGGGTATAGAGTGTAGAGTGTAGGGTATATAGTTTAGATTGTAGGGTATAGAGTGTAGGGTATAGAGTGTAAGGTATAGAGTGTAGAGTATAGAGTGTAGGGTATAGAGTGTATGGTATAGAGTGTAGGGTACAGAGTGTATGGTATAGAGTGTAGGGTATAGAGTGTAGAGTGTAGGATATAGAGTGTAGGGTATAGAGTGTAGAGTGTAGGGTATAGAGTGTAGGGTATAGAGTGTAGGGTATAGAGTGTAGGGTGTAGGGATTAGATTGTAGTGTATAGAGTGTAGGGTATAGAGTGTAGAGTGTAGGGTATAGAGTGTAGGGTATAGAGTGTAGGGTATAGAGTGTAGGGTATAGAGTGTAGAGTGTAGGGTGTAGAGTGTAGGGTATAGAGTGTAGGGTATAGAGTGTAGGGTATAGAGTGTAGGGTATAGAGTGTAGAGTGTAGGGTATAGAGTGTAGAGTGTAGGGTATAGAGTGTAGGGTATAGAGTGTAGGGTATAGAGTGTAGGGTGTAGAGTGTAGGGTATAGACTGTAGGGTATAGAGTGTAGGGTATAGAGTGTAGGGTATAGATTGTAGAGTGTAGGCTATAGAGTGTAGGGTATAGAGTGTAGAGTGTAGGGTATAGAGTGTAGGGTATAGAGTGTAGGGTATAGAGTGCAGAGTGTAGGGTATAGTGTGTATGGTATAGAGTGCAGGGTGTAGAGTGTAGGGTATAGAGTGTAGGGTATAGAGTGTAGGGTATAAAGTGTAGAGTGTAGGGTATAGAGTGTATAGTTTAGGGTATAGAGTGTAGAGTATAGAGTGTAGGGTATAGAGTGTAGGGTATAGAGTCTAGAGTGTAGGGTATAGAGTGTATGCAATAGAGTGTATAGTGTAGAGTGTATGGTATAGAGTGTAGGGTATAGAGTGTAGAGTGTATGGTATAGAGTGTAGGGTATAGAGTGTAGGGTATAGAGTGTATGTTATAGAGTGTAGGGTATAGAGTGTAGAGTGTAGGGTATACAGTTTAGATTGTAGGGTATAGAGTGTAGGGTATAGAGTGTAAGGTATAGAGTGTATGGTATAGAGTGTAGGGTATAGAGTGTATGGTATAGAGTGTAGGGTATAGAGTGTAGAGTGTAGGATATAGAGTGTAGGGTATAGAGTGTAGAGTGTAGGGTATAGAGTGTAGGGTATAGAGTGTAGGGTATAGAGTGTAGAGTGTTGGGATTAGAGTGTAGGGTACAGAGTGTAGGGTATAGAGTGTAGAGTGTAGGGTATAGAGTGTAGGGTATAGAGTGTAGGGTATAGAGTGTAGAGTGTAGGGTATAGAGTGTAGGGTATAGAGTGTAGGGTATAGAGTGTAGGGCATAGAGTGTAGGGTATAGAATGTAGGGTATAGATTGTAGAGTGTAGGGTATAGAGTGTAGGGTATAGAGTGTAGGGTATAGAGTGTAGGGTATAGATTGTAGAGTGTAGGGTATAGAGTGTAGGGTATAGAGTGTAGAGTATAGAGTGTAGGGTATAGATTGTAGAGTGTAGGGTATAGAGTGTAGGGTATAGAGTGTAGGGTATAGAGTGTAGGGTATAGAGTGTAGGGTATAGATTGTGGAGTGTAGGGTATAGAGTGTAGGGTATAGAGTGTAGGGTATAGAGTGTAGGGTATAGAGTGTAGGGTATAGAGTGTAGAGTGTAGGGTATAGAGTGTAGGGTATAGAGGGTAGAGTGTAGGGTATAGAGTGTAGGGTATAGAGTGTAGGGTATAGAGTGTAGCGCATAGAGTGTAGGGTATAGAGTGTAGGGTATAGAGTGTAGAGTGTAGGGTATAGAGTGTAGGATATAGAGTGTAGAGTGTAGGGTATAGAGTGTAGGGTATAGAGTGTAGGGTATAGAGTGTAGAGTATAGAGTGTAGGGTATAGAGTGTAGAGTGTAGGGTATAGAGTGTAGAGTGTAGGGTATAAAGTGTAGGTTATAGAGTGTAGGGTATAGAGTGTAGAGTGTAGGGTATAGAGTGTATAGTGTAGGGTATAGAGTGTATGGTATAGAGTGTAGGGTATAGAGTGTAGGGTGTAGAGTGTAGGCTATAGAGTGTAGGGTATAGAGTGTAGGGTATAGAGTGTAGGGTATAGAGTGTAGGGAATAGAGTGTAGAGTGTAAGGTATAGAGTGTAGAGTGTAGGGTATAGAGTGTATGGTATAGAGTGTAGGGTATAGAGTGTATGGATTAGAGTGTAGGGTATAGAGTGTAGGGTATAGAGTGTAGGGTATAGAGTGTAGGGTATAGAGTGTAGAGTGTAGGGTATAGAGTGTAGGGTATAGAGTGTAAGGTATAGAGTGTAGGGCATAGAGTGTAGGGTATAGAGTGTAGGGTATAGAGTGTAGAGTGTATGGCATAGAGTGTAGGGTATAGAGTGTAGGGTATAGAGTGTAGAGTGTAGGGTATAGAGTGTAGGGTATAGAGTGTAGGGTATAGAGTGTAGGGTATAGAGTGTAGGGCATAGAGTGTAGGGTATAGAGTGTAGTGTATAGAGTGTAGAGTGTAGGGTATAGAGTGTAGGGTATAGAGTGTAGGGTATCGAGTGTAGAGTGTAGGGTATATAGTGTAGGGTATAGAGTGTAGGGCATAGAGTGTAGGGTATAGAGTGTAGTGTATAGAGTGTAGAGTGTAGGGTATAGAGTGTAGGGTATAGAGTGTAGGGTATAGAGTGTAGAGCTTAGGGTATAGAGTGTAGAGCGTAGGGTATAGAGTGTAGGGTATAGAGTGCAGAGTGTAGGGTATAGAGTGTAGAGTGTAGGGTATAGAGTGTAGGGTATAGAGTGTAGGGTAGAGAGTGTAGAGTGTAGGGTATAGAGTGTAGGGTATAGAGTGTAGGGTGTAGAGTGTAGGGTATAGAGTGTAGAGAGTAGGGTATAGAGTGTATGGTATAGAGTGTAGGGTATAGAGTGTAGGGTGTAGAGTGTAGGGTATAGAGTGTAGGGCATAGAGTGTAGGGTATAGAGTGTAGGGTGTAGAGTGTAGGGTATAGAGTGTAGAGTGTAGGGTATAGAGTGTATGGTATAGAGTGTAGGGTATAGAGTGTAGGGTGTAGAGTGTAGAGTATAGAGTGTAGGGCATAGAGTGTAGGGTATAGAGTGTAGGGTATAGAGTGTAGAGTGTAGGGTATAGAATGTATGGTATAGAGTGTAGGGTATAGAGTGTAGGGTATAGGGTGTAGGGCAAAGCGTGTAGGGTATAGAGTGTAGAGTGTAGGGTATAGAGTGTATGCAATAGAGTGTATAGTGTAGAGTGTATGGTATAGAGTGTAGGGTATAGAGTGTAGAGTGTATGGTATAGAGTGTAGGGTATAGAGTGTAGGGTATAGAGTGTAGGGCATAGAGTGTATGTTATAGAGTGTAGGGTATAGAGTGTAGAGTGTAGGGTATACAGTTTAGATTGTACTGTATAGAGTGTAGGGTATAGAGTGTAGGGTATAGAGTGTAGGGTATAGAGTGTAGAGTGTAGGGTATAGAGTGTAGGGTATAGAGTGTAAGGTATAGAGTGTAGGGCATAGAGTGTAGGGTATAGAGTGTACGGTATAGAGTGTAGAGTGTATGGCATAGAGTGTAGGGTATAGAGTGTAGGGTATAGAGTGTAGAGTGTAGGGTATAGAGTGTAGGGTATAGAGTGTAGGGTATAGAGTGTAGGGCATAGAGTGTAGGGTATAGAGTGTAGTGTATAGAGTGTAGAGTGTAGGGTATAGAGTGTAGGGTATAGAGTGTAGGGTATCGAGTGTAGAGTGTAGGGTATATAGTGTAGGGTATAGAGTGTAGGGCATAGAGTGTAGGGTATAGAGTGTAGTGTATAGAGTGTAGAGTGTAGGGTATAGAGTGTAGGGTATAGAGTGTAGGGTATAGAGTGTAGAGCGTAGGGTATAGAGTGTAGAGCGTAGGGTATAGAGTGTAGGGTATAGAGTGTAGGGTATAGAGTGTAGGGTATAGAGTGCAGAGTGTAGGGTATAGAGTGTAGAGTGTAGGGTATAGAGTGTAGGGTATAGAGTGTAGGGTATAGAGTGTAGGGTAGAGAGTGTAGAGTGTAGGGTATAGAGTGTAGGGTATAGAGTGTAGGGTGTAGAGTGTAGGGTATAGAGTGTAGAGTGTAGGGTATAGAGTGTATGGTATAGAGTGTAGGGTATAGAGTGTAGGGTGTAGAGTGTAGGGTATAGAGTGTAGGGCATAGAGTGTAGGGTATAGAGTGTAGGGTGTAGAGTGTAGGGTATAGAGTGTAGAGTGTAGGGTATAGAGTGTATGGTATAGAGTGTAGGGTATAGAGTGTAGGGCGTAGAGTGTAGAGTATAGATTGTAGGGCATAGAGTGTAGGGTATAGAGTGTAGGGTATAGAGTGTAGAGTGTAGGGTATAGAATGTATGGTATAGAGTGTAGGGTATAGAGTGTAGGGCAAAGAGTGTAGGGTATAGAGTGTAGGGTATAGAGTGTATGGTATAGAGTGTAGGGTATAGAGTGTAGGGAATAGAGTGTAGAGTGTAAGGTATAGAGTGTAGAGTGTAGGGTATAGAGTGTAGGGTATAGACTGTAGGGTATAGAGTGTAGGGTATAGAGTGTAGGGTATAGATTGTAGAGTGTAGGCTATAGAGTGTAGGATATAGAGTGTAGAGTGTAGGGTATAGAGTGTAGTGTATAGAGTGTAGGGTATAGAGTGTAGAGTGTAGGGTATAGTGTGTAGGGTATAGAGTGCAGGATGTAGAGTGTAGGGTATAGAGTGTAGGGTATAGAGTGTAGGGTATAAAGTGTAGAGTGTAGCGTATAGAGTGTATAGTGTAGGGTATAGAGTGTAGGGTATAGAGTGTAGGGCATAGAGTGTAGGGTATAGAGTGTAGGGTATAGAGTGTAGAGTGTAGGGTATAGAGTGTAGGGTATAGAGTGTAGGGTATAGAGTGTAGGGTAGAGAGTGTAGAGTGTAGGGTATAGAGTGTAGGGTATAGAGTGTAGGGTATAGAGTGTAGAGTATAGAGTGTAGGGTATAGAGTGTAGAGTGTAGGGTATAGAGTGTAGAGTGTAGGGTATAGAGTGTAGGGTATAGAGTGTAGGGTATAGAGTGTAGAGTGTAGGGAATAGAGTGTAGAGTGTAGGGTATAGAGTGTATGGTATAGAGTGTAGGGTATAGAGTGTAGGGTGTAGAGTGTAGGCTATAGAGTGTAGGGTATAGAGTGTAGGGTATAGAGTGTAGGGAATAGAGTGTAGAGTGTAAGGTATAGAGTGTAGAGTGTAGGGTATAGAGTGTATGGTACAGAGTGTAGGGTATAGAGTGTAGAGTGTAGGGTATAGAGTGTAGGGTATAGAGTGTAAGGTATAGAGTGTAGGGCATAGAGTGTAGGGTATAGAGTGTAGGGTATAGAGTGTAGAGTGTATGGCATAGAGTGCAGGGTATAGAGTGTAGGGTATAGAGTGTAGAGTGTAGGGTATAGAGTGTAGGGTATAGAGTGTAGGGTATAGAGTGTAGGGCATAGAGTGTAGGGTATAGAGTGTAGTGTATAGAGTGTAGAGTGTAGGGTATAGAGTGTAGGGTATAGAGTGTAGAGTGTAGGGTATATAGTGTAGGGTATAGAGTGTAGGGCATAGAGTGTAGGGTATAGAGTGTAGTGTATAGAGTGTAGAGTGTAGGGTATAGAGTGTAGGGTATAGAGTGTAGGGTATAGAATGTAGAGCGTAGGGTATAGAGTGTAGGGTATAGAGTGTAGGGTATAGAGTGTAGGGTATAGAGTGTAGGGTATAGAGTGCAGAGTGTAGGGTATAGAGTGTAGAGTGTAAGGTATAGAGTGTAGGGTATAGAGTGTAGGGTATAGAGTGTAGGGTATAGAGTGCAGAGTGTAGGGTATAGAGTGTAGAGTGTAGGGTATAGAGTGTAGGGTATAGAGTGTAGGGTATAGAGTGTAGGGTAGAGAGTGTAGAGTGTAGGGTATAGAGTGTAGGGTATAGAGTGTAGCGCATAGAGTGTAGGGTATAGAGTGTAGGGTATAGAGTGTAGAGTGTAGGGTATAGAGTGTAGGGTATAGAGTGTAGAGTGTAGGGTATAGAGTGTAGGGTATAGAGTGTAGAGTGTAGGGTATAGAGTGTAGAGTGTAGGGTATAGAGTGTAGAGTGTAGGGTATAGAGTGTATGGTATAGAGTGTAGGGTGTAGAGTGTAGGCTATAGAGTGTAGGGTATAGAGTGTAGGGTATAGAGTGTAGGGTATAGAGTGTAGGGAATAGAGTGTAGAGTGTAAGGTATAGAGTGTAGAGTGTAGGGTATAGAGTGTATGGTATAGAGTGTAGCGTATAGAGTGTAGGGATTAGAGTGTAGGGTATAGAGTGTAGTGTATAGAGTGTAGGGTATAGAGTGTAGGGTATAGAGTGTAGAGTGTAGGGTATAGAGTGTAGGGTATAGAGTGTAAGGTATAGAGTGTAGGGCATAGAGTGTAGGGTATAGAGTGTAGGGTATAGAGTGTAGAGTGTATGGCATAGAGTGTAGGGTATAGAGTGTAGGGTATAGAGTGTAGAGTGTAGGGTATAGAGTGTAGGGTATAGAGTGTAGGGTATAGAGTGTAGGGTATAGAGTGTAGTGTATAGAGTGTAGAGTGTAGGGTATAGAGTGTAGGGTATAGAGTGTAGGGTATCGAGTGTAGAGTGTAGGGTATATAGTGTAGGGTATAGAGTGTAGGGCATAGAGTGTAGGGTATAGAGTGTAGTGTATAGAGTGTAGAGTGTAGGGATTAGAGTGTAGGGTATAGAGTGTAGGGTATAGAGTGTAGAGCGTAGGGTATAGAGTGTAGAGCGTAGGGTATAGAGTGTAGGGTATAGAGTGTAGGGTATAGAGTGTAGGGTATAGAGTGCAGAGTGTAGGGTATAGAGTGTAGAGTGTAGGGTATAGAGTGTAGGGTATAGAGTGGAGGGTAGAGAGTGTAGAGTGTAGGGTATAGAGTGTAGGGTATAGAGTGTAGGGTGTAGAGTGTAGGGTATAGAGTGTAGAGTGTAGGGTATAGAGTGTATGGTATAGAGTGTAGGGTATAGAGTGTAGGATGTAGAGTGTAGGGTATAGAGTGTAGGGCATAGAGTGTAGGGTATAGAGTGTAGGGTGTAGAGTGTAGGGTATAGAGTGTAGAGTGTAGGGTATAGAGTGTATGGTATAGAGTGTAGGGTATAGAGTGTAGGGTGTAGAGTGTAGAGTATAGAGTGTAGGGCATAGAGTGTAGGGTATAGAGTGTAGGGTATAGAGTGTAGAGTGTAGGGTATAGAATGTATGGTATAGAGTGTAGGGTATAGAGTGTAGGGCAAAGAGTGTAGGGTATAGAGTGTAGGGTATAGAGTGTATGGTATAGAGTGTAGGGTATAGAGTGTAGGGAATAGAGTGTAGAGTGTAAGGTATAGAGTGTAGAGTGTAGGGTATAGAGTGTAGGGTATAGACTGTAGGGTATAGAGTGTAGGGTATAGAGTGTAGGGTATAGATTGTAGAGTGTAGGCTATAGAGTGTAGGGTATAGAGTGTAGAGTGTAGGGTATAGAGTGTAGGGTATAGAGTGTAGAGTGTAGGGTATAGTGTGTAGGGTATAGAGTGCAGGATGTAGAGTGTAGGGTATAGAGTGTAGGGTATAGAGTGTAGGGTATAAAGTGTAGAGTGTAGCGTATAGAGTGTATAGTGTAGGGTATAGAGTGTAGGGTATAGAGTGTAGGGCATAGAGTGTAGGGTATAGAGTGTAGGGTATAGAGTGTAGAGTGTAGGGTATAGAGTGTAGGGTATAGAGTGTAGGGTATAGAGTGTAGGGTAGAGAGTGTAGAGTGTAGGGTATAGAGTGTAGGGTATAGAGTGTAGAGTATAGAGTGTAGGGTATAGAGTGTAGAGTGTAGGGTATAGAGTGTAGAGTGTAGGGTATAGAGTGTAGGGTATAGAGTGTAGGGTATAGAGTGTAGGGTATAGAGTGTAGAGTGTAGGGTATAGAGTGTATGGTATAGAGTGTAGGGTATAGAGTGTAGGGTGTAGAGTGTAGGCTATAGAGTGTAGGGTATAGAGTGTAGGGTATAGAGTGTAGGGAATAGAGTGTAGAGTGTAAGGTATAGAGTGTAGAGTGTAGGGTATAGAGTGTATGGTATAGAGTGTAGGGTATAGAGTGTAGGGATTAGAGTGTAGGGTATAGAGTGTAGGGTATATAGTGTAGGGTATAGAGTATAGAGTGTAGGGTATAGAGTGTAGGGTATAGAGTGTAAGGTATAGAGTGTAGGGCATAGAGTGTAGGGTATAGAGTGTAGGGTATAGAGTGTAGAGTGTATGGCATAGAGTGTAGGGTATAGAGTGTAGGGTATAGAGTGTAGAGTGTAGGGTATAGAGTGTAGGGTATAGAGTGTAGGGTATAGAGTGTAGGGCATAGAGTGTAGGGTATAGAGTGTAGTGTATAGAGTGTAGAGTGTAGGGTATAGAGTGTAGGGTATAGAGTGTAGGGTATAGAGTGTAGAGTGTAGGGTATATAGTGTAGGGTATAGAGTGTAGGGCATAGAGTGTAGGGTATAGAGTGTAGTGTATAGAGTGTAGAGTGTAGGGTATAGAGTGTAGGGTATAGAGTGTAGGGTATAGAATGTAGAGCGTAGGGTATAGAGTGTAGGGTATAGAGTGTAGGGTATAGAGTGTAGGGTATAGAGTGCAGATTGTAGGGTATAGAGTGTAGAGTGTAAGGTATAGAGTGTAGGGTATAGAGTGTAGGGTATAGAGTGTAGGGTAGAGAGTGTAGAGTGTAGGGTATAGAGTGTAGGGTATAAAGTGTAGGGTGTAGAGTGTAAGGTATAGAGTGTAGAGTGTAGGGTATAGAGTGTATGGTATAGAGTGTAGGGTATAGAGTGTAGGGTGTAGAGTGTAGGGTATAGAGTGTAGGGCATAGAGTGTAGGGTATAGAGTGTAGGGTGTAGAGTGTAGGGTATAGAGTGTAGAGTGTAGGGTATAGAGTGTATGGTATAGAGTGTAGGGTATAGAGTGTAGGGTGTAGAGTGTAGGGTATAGAGTGTAGGGCATAGAGTGTAGGGTATAGAGTGTAGGGTATAGAGTGTAGAGTGTAGGGTATAGAATGTATGGTATAGAGTGTAGGGTATAGAGTGTAGGGTATAGAGTGTAGGGCAAAGAGTGTAGGGTATAGAGTGTAGGGTATAGAGTGTATGGTATAGAGTGTAGGATATAGAGTGTAGGGAATAGAGTGTAGAGTGTAGGGTATAGAGTGTAGGGTATAGAGTGTAGGGTATAGAGTGTAGAGTGTAGGGTATAGAGTGTAGAGTGTAGGGTATAGAGTGTATGGTATAGAGTGTAGGGTATAGAGTGTAGGGTGTAGAGTGTAGGCTATAGAGTGTAGGATATAGAGTGTAGGGTATAGAGTGTAGGGTATAGAGTGTAGGGAATAGAGTGTAGAGTGTAGGATATAGAGTGTAGAGTGTAGGGTATATAGTGTAGGGTATAGAGTGTAGGGCATAGAGTGTAGGGTATAGAGTGTAGTGTATAGAGTGTAGAGTGTAGGGTATAGAGTGTAGGGTATAGAGTGTAGGGTATAGAATGTAGAGCGTAGGGTATAGAGTGTAGGGTATAGAGTGTAGGGTATAGAGTGTAGGGTATAGAGTGTAGGGTATAGAGTGTAGGGTATAGAGTGCAGAGTGTAGGGTATAGAGTGTAGAGTGTAAGGTATAGAGTGTAGGGTATAGAGTGTAGGGTATAGAGTGTAGGGTAGAGAGTGTAGAGTGTAGGGTATAGAGTGTAGGGTATAGAGTGTAGGGTGTAGAGTGTAGGGTATAGAGTGTAGAGTGTAGGGTATAGAGTGTATGGTATAGAGTGTAGGGTATAGAGTGTAGGGTGTAGAGTGTAGGGTATAGAGTGTAGAGTGTAGAGTGTAGGGTATAGAGTGTAGGGTGTAGAGTGTAGGGTATAGAGTGTAGAGTGTAGGGTATAGAGTGTATGGTATAGAGTGTAGGGTATAGAGTGTAGGGTGTAGAGTGTAGGGTATAGAGTGTAGGGCATAGAGTGTAGGGTATAGAGTGTAGGGTATAGAGTGTAGAGTGTAGGGTATAGAATGTATGGTATAGAGTGTAGGGTATAGAATGTATGGTATAGAGTGTAGGGTATAGAGTGTAGGGTATAGAGTGTAGGGTATAGAGTGCAGAGTGTAGGGTATAGAGTGTAGAGTGTAAGGTATAGAGTGTAGGGTATAGAGTGTAGGGTATAGAGTGTAGGGTAGAGAGTGTAGAGTGTAGGGTATAGATTGTAGGGTATAGAGTGTAGGGTGTAGAGTGTAGGGTATAGAGTGTAGAGTGTAGGGTATAGAGTGTATGGTATAGAGTGTAGGGTATAGAGAGTAGGGTGTAGAGTGTAGGGTATAGAGTGTAGGGCATAGAGTGTAGGGTATAGAGTGTAGGGTGTAGAGTGTAGGGTATAGAGTGTAGAGTGTAGGGTATAGAGTGTATGGTATAGAGTGTAGGGTATAGAGTGTAGGGTGTAGAGTGTAGGGTATAGAGTGTAGGGCATAGAGTGTAGGGTATAGAGTGTAGGGTATAGAGTGTAGAGTGTAGGGTATAGAATGTATGGTATAGAGTGTAGGGTATAGAGTGTAGGGTATAGAGTGTAGGGCAAAGAGTGTAGGGTATAGAGTGTAGGGTATAGAGTGTATGGTATAGAGTGTAGGGTATAGATTGTAGGGAATAGAGTGTAGAGTGTAGGGTATAGAGTGTAGGGTATAGAGTGTAGGGTATAGAGTGTAGAGTGTAGGGTATAGAGTGTAGGGTATAGAGTGCATGGTATAGAGTGTAGGGTATAGAGTGTAGGATGTAGAGTGTAGGCTATAGAGTGTAGGGTATAGAGTGTAGGGTATAGAGTGTAGGGTATAGAGTGTAGGGAATAGAGTGTAGAGTGTAAGGTATAGAGTGTAGAGTGTAGGGTATAGAGTGTAGGGTATAGACTGTAGGGTATAGAGTGTAGGGTATAGAGTGTAGGGTATAGATTGTAGAGTGTAGGCTATAGAGTGTAGGGTATAGAGTGTAGAGTGTAGGGTATAGAGTGTAGGGTATAGAGTGTAGGGTATAGAGTGTAGAGTGTAGGGTATAGTGTGTAGGGTATAGAGTGCAGGGTGTAGAGTGTAGGGTATAGAGTGTAGGGTATAGAGTGTGGGGTATAGAGTGTAGGGTAGAGAGTGTAGGGTATAGAGTGTAAAGTGTAGGGTATATAGTGTAGGGTATAGAGTGTAGGGCATAGAGTGTAGGGTATAGAGTGTAGTGTATAGAGTGTAGAGTGTAGGGTATAGAGTGTAGGGTATAGAGTGTAGGGTATAGAGTGTAGAGCGTAGGGTATAGAGTGTAGGGTATATAGTGTAGGGTATAGAGTGTAGGGTATAGAGTGCAGAGTGTAGGGTATAGAGTGTAGAGTGTAGGGTATAGAGTGTAGGGTATAGAGTGTAGGGTAGAGAGTGTAGAGTGTAGGGTATAGAGTGTAGGGTATAGAGTGTAGGGTGTAGAGTGTAGGGTATAGAGTGTAGAGTGTAGGGTATAGAGTGTATGGTATAGAGTGTAGGGTATAGAGTGTAGGGTGTAGAGTGTAGGGTATAGAGTGTAGTGCATAGAGTGTAGGGTATAGAGTGTAGGGTGTAGAGTGTAGGGTATAGAGTGTAGAGTGTAGGCTATAGAGTGTATGGTATAGAGTGTAGGGTATAGAGTGTAGGGTGTAGAGTGTAGGGTATAGAGTGTAGGGCATAGAGTGTAGGGTATAGAGTGTAGGGTATAGAGTGTAGAGTGTAGGGTATAGAATGTATGGTATAGAGTGGAGGGTATAGAGTGTAGGGTATAGAGTGTAGGGCAAAGAGTGTAGGGTATAGAGTGTAGGGTATAGAGTGTATGGTATAGAGTGTAGGGTATAGAGTGTAGGGAATAGAGTGTAGAGTGTAAGGTATAGAGTGTAGAGTGTAGGGTATAGAGTGTAGGGTATAGACTGTAGGGTATAGAGTGTAGGGTATAGAGTGTAGGGTATAGATTGTAGAGTGTAGGCTATAGAGTGTAGGGTATAGAGTGTAGAGTGTAGGGTATAGAGTGTAGGGTATAGAGTGTAGGGTATAGAGTGTAGAGTGTAGGGTATAGTGTGTAGGGTATAGAGTGCAGGGTGTAGAGTGTAGGGTATAAAGTGTAGAGTGTAGCGTATAGAGTGTATAGTGTAGGGTATAGAGTGTAGGGTATAGAGTGTAGGGCATAGAGTGTAGGGTATAGAGTGTAGTGTATAGAGTGTAGAGTGTAGGGTATAGAGTGTAGGGTATAGAGTGTAGGGTATAGAGTGTAGGGTAGAGAGTGTAGAGTGTAGGGTATAGAGTAAAGGGTATAGAGTGTAGAATGTAGGGATTAGAGTGTAGGGTATAGAGTGTAGTGTGTAGAGTGTAGGGTATAGAGTGTAGGGTATAAAGTGTAGAGTGTAGGGTATAGAGTGTAGAGTGTAGGGTATAGAGTGTAGGGTATAGAGTGTAGGGCATAGAGTGTAGGGTATAGAGTGTAGGGTATAGAGTGTAGAGTGTAGGGTATAGAGTGTAGGGTATAGAGTGTAGGTTATAGAGTGTAGGGTAGAGAGTGTAGAGTGTAGGGTATAGAGTAAAGGGTATAGAGTGTAGAATGTAGGGATTAGAGTGTAGGGTATAGAGTGTAGGGTGTAGAGTGTAGGGTATAGAGTGTAGAGTATAGAGTGTAGGGTATAGAGTGTAGGGTATAGAGTGTAGGGAATAGAGTGTAGAGTGTAAGGTATAGAGTGTAGAGTGTAGGGTATAGAGTGTAGGGTATAGACTGTAGGGTATAGAGTGTAGGGTATAGAGTGTAGGGTATAGATTGTAGAGTGTAGGCTATAGAGTGTAGGGTATAGAGTGTAGAGTGTAGGGTATAGAGTGTAGGGTATAGAGTGTAGGGTATAGAGTGTAGAGTGTAGGGTATAGTGTGTAGGGTATAGAGTGCAGGGTGTAGAGTGTAGGGTATAGAGTGTAGGGTATAGAGTGTGGGGTATAGAGTGTAGGGTAGAGAGTGTAGGGTATAGAGTGTAAAGTGTAGGGTATATAGTGTAGGGTATAGAGTGTAGGGCATAGAGTGTAGGGTATAGAGTGTAGTGTATAGAGTGTAGAGTGTAGGGTATAGAGTGTAGAGCGTAGGGTATAGAGTGTAGGGTATATAGTGTAGGGTATAGAGTGTAGGGTATAGAGTGCAGAGTGTAGGGTATAGAGTGTAGAGTGTAGGGTATAGAGTGTAGGGTATAGAGTGTAGGGTAGAGAGTGTAGAGTGTAGGGTATAGAGTGTAGGGTATAGAGTGTAGGGTGTAGAGTGTAGGGTATAGAGTGTAGAGTGTAGGGTATAGAGTGTATGGTATAGAGTGTAGGGTATAGAGTGTAGGGTGTAGAGTGTAGGGTATAGAGTGTAGTGCATAGAGTGTAGGGTATAGAGTGTAGGGTGTAGAGTGTAGGGTATAGAGTGTAGAGTGTAGGCTATAGAGTGTATGGTATAGAGTGTAGGGTATAGAGTGTAGGGTGTAGAGTGTAGGGTATAGAGTGTAGGGCATAGAGTGTAGGGTATAGAGTGTAGGGTATAGAGTGTAGAGTGTAGGGTATAGAATGTATGGTATAGAGTGGAGGGTATAGAGTGTAGGGTATAGAGTGTAGGGCAAAGAGTGTAGGGTATAGAGTGTAGGGTATAGAGTGTATGGTATAGAGTGTAGGGTATAGAGTGTAGGGAATAGAGTGTAGAGTGTAAGGTATAGAGTGTAGAGTGTAGGGTATAGAGTGTAGGGTATAGACTGTAGGGTATAGAGTGTAGGGTATAGAGTGTAGGGTATAGATTGTAGAGTGTAGGCTATAGAGTGTAGGGTATAGAGTGTAGAGTGTAGGGTATAGAGTGTAGGGTATAGAGTGTAGGGTATAGAGTGTAGAGTGTAGGGTATAGTGTGTAGGGTATAGAGTGCAGGGTGTAGAGTGTAGGGTATAAAGTGTAGAGTGTAGCGTATAGAGTGTATAGTGTAGGGTATAGAGTGTAGGGTATAGAGTGTAGGGCATAGAGTGTAGGGTATAGAGTGTAGTGTATAGAGTGTAGAGTGTAGGGTATAGAGTGTAGGGTATAGAGTGTAGGGTAGAGAGTGTAGGGTAGAGAGTGTAGAGTGTAGGGTATAGAGTAAAGGGTATAGAGTGTAGAATGTAGGGATTAGAGTGTAGGGTATAGAGTGTAGTGTGTAGAGTGTAGGGTATAGAGTGTAGGGTATAAAGTGTAGAGTGTAGGGTATAGAGTGTAGAGTGTAGGGTATAGAGTGTAGGGTATAGAGTGTAGGGCATAGAGTGTAGGGTATAGAGTGTAGGGTATAGAGTGTAGGGTATAGAGTGTAGGGTATAGAGTGTAGGTTATAGAGTGTAGGGTATAGAGTGTAGAGTGTAGGGTATAGAGTAAAGGGTTTAGAGTGTAGAATGTAGGGATTAGAGTGTAGGGTATAGAGTGTAGGGTGTAGAGTGTAGGGTATAGAGTGTAGAGTATAGAGTGTAGGGTATAGAGTGTAGGGTATAGAGTGTAGGGAATAGAGTGTAGAGTGTAAGGTATAGAGTGTAGAGTGTAGGGTATAGAGTGTAGGGTATAGAGTGTAGATTGTAGGGATTAGAGTGTAGGGTATAGAGTGTAGGGTGTAGAGTGTAGGGTATAGAGTGTAGAGTGTAGGGTATAGAGTGTATGGTATAGAGTGTAGGGTATAGAGTGTAGGGTGTAGAGTGTAGGGTATAGAGTGTAGGGTATAGAGTGTATGGTATAGAGTGTAGGGTATAGAGTGTAGGGAATAGAGTGTAGAGTGTAAGATATAGAGTGTAGAGTGTAGGGTATAGACTGTAGGGTATAGAGTGTAGGGTATAGAGTGTAGGGTATAGATTGTAGAGTGTAGGCTATAGAGTGTAGGGTATAGAGTGTAGAGTGTAGGGTATGGAGTGTAGGGTATAGAGTGTAGGGTATAGAGTGTAGAGTGTAGGGTATAGTGTGTAGGGTATAAAGTGCAGGGTGTAGAGTGTAGGTATAGAGTGTAGGGTATAGAATGTAGGGTATAAAGTGTAGAGTGTAGGGTATAGAGTGTATAGTGTAGGGTATAGAGTGTAGGGTATAGAGTGTAGGGTATAGAGTGTAGGGTATAGAGTGTAGAGTGTAGGGTATAGAGTGTATGCTATAGAGTGTATGGTGTAGAGTGTATGGTATAGAGTGTAGGGTATAGAGGGTAGAGTGTATGGTATAGAGTGTAGGGTATAGAGTGTAGGGTATAGAGTGTATGTTATAGAGTGTAGGGTATAGAGTGTAGAGTGTAGGGTATACAGTTTAGATTGTAGGGTATAGAGTGTAGGGTATAGAGTGTAATGTATATAGTGTATGGTATAGAGTGTAGGGTATAGAGTGTATGGTATAGAGTGTAGGGTATAGAGTGTAGAGTGTAGGATATAGAGTGTAGGGTATAGAGTGTAGAGTGTAGGGTATAGAGTGTAGGGTATAGAGTGTAGGGTATAGAGTGTAGAGTGTAGGGATTAGAGTGTAGGGTATACAGTGTAGGGTATAGAGTGTAGAGTGTAGGGTATAGAGTGTAGGGTATAGAGTGTAGGGTATAGAGTGTAGAGTGTAGGGTATAGAGTGTAGGGTATAGAGTGTAGGGTATAGATTGTAGAGTGTAGGGTATAGAGTGTAGGGTATAGAGTGTAGGGTATAGAGTGTAGGGTATAGAGTGTAGAGTGTAGGGTATAGAGTGTAGGGTATAGAGTGTAGGGTATAGAGTGTAGGGCATAGAGTGTAGGGTATAGAGTGTAGGGTATAGTGTGTAGGGTATAGAGTGTAGGGTATAGATTGTAGAGTGTAGGGTATAGAGTGTGGGGTATAGAGTGTAGGGTATAGAGTGTAGAGTGTAGGGTATAGAGTGTAGGGTATAGAGTGTAGGGCATAGAGTGTAGGGTATAGAGTGTAGGGTATAGAGTGTAGAGTGTAGGGTATAGAGTGTAGGGTATAGAGTGTAGAGTGTAGGGTATAGAGTGTAGGGTAAAGAGTGTAGGGTATAGAGTGTAGAGTGTAGGGTATAGAGTGTAGGGTATAGAGTGTAGGGTATAGAGTGTGGGGTATAAAGTGTAGGGTATAGAGTGTAGAGTGTAGGGTATAGAGTGTAGAGTGTAGGGTATAGAGTGTAGGGTATAGAGTGTAGAATGTAGGGATTAGAGTGTAGGGTATAGAGTGTAGAGTGTAGGGTATAGAGTGTAGGGTATAGAGTGTAGGGCATAGAGTGTAGGGCATAGAGTGTAGGGTATAGAGTGTAGGGTATAGAGTGTGGGGTATAGAGTGTAGGGTATAGAGTGTAGAGTGTAGGGTAGAGAGTGTAGAGTGTAGGGTATAGAGTAAAGGGTATAGAGTGTAGAATGTAGGGATTAGAGTGTAGGGTATAGAGTGTAGAGTGTAGGGTATAGAGTGTAGGGTATAGAGTGTAGGGCATAGAGTGTAGGGTATAGAGTGTAGGGTATAGAGTGTAGAGTGTAGGGTATAGAGTGTAGGGTATAGAGTGTAGGGTATAGAGTGTAGGGTAGAGAGTGTAGAGTGTAGGGTATAGAGTAAAGGGTATAGAGTGTAGAATGTAGGGATTAGAGTGTAGGGTATAGAGTGTAGGGTGTAGAGTGTAGGGTATAGAGTGTAGGGTATAGAGTGTAGGGTATAAAGTGTAGGGTATAGAGTGTAGGGAATAGAGTGTAGAGTGTAAGGTATAGAGTGTAGAGTGTAGGGTATAGAGTGTAGGGTATAGAGTGTAGGGTATAGAGTGTAGAGTGTAGGGTATAGAGTGTAGGGTGTAGAGTGTAGGGTATAGAGAGTAGAGTGTAGGGTATAGAGTGTATGGTATAGAGTGAAGGGGATAGAGTGTAGGGTATAGAGTGTAGGGTATAGAGTGTAGGGCATAGAGTGTAGGGTATAGAGTGTAGGGTATAGAGTGTAGAGTGTAGGGTATAGAGTGTAGGGTATAGAGTGTAGGGAATAGAGTGTAAAGTGTAAGGTATAGAGTGTAGAGTGTAGGGTATAGAGTGTATGGTATAGAGTGTAGGGTATAGAGTGTAGGGATTAGAGTGTAGGGTATAGAGTGTAGGGTATAGAGTGTAGAGTGTAGGGTATAGAGTGTAGGGTATAGAGTGTAAGGTATAGAGTGTAGGGCATAGAGTGTAGGGTATAGAGTGTAGGGTATAGAGTGTAGAGTGTATGGCATAGAGTGTAGGGTATAGAGTGTAGGGTATAGAGTGTAGAGTGTAGGGTATAGAGTGTAGGGTATAGAGTGTAGGGTATAGAGTGTAGGGTATAAAGTGTAGGGCATAGAGTGTAGGGTATAGAGTGTAGTGTATAGAGTGTAGAGTGTAGGGTATAGTGTGTAGGGTATAGAGTGTAGGGTATCGAGTGTAGAGTGTAGGGTATATAGTGTAGGGTATAGAGTGTAGGGCATAGAGTGTAGGGTATAGAGTGTAGTGTATAGAGTGTAGAGTGTAGGGTATAGAGTGTAGGGTATAGAGTGTAGGGTATAGAGTGTAGAGCGTAGGGTATAGAGTGCAGAGCGTAGGGTATAGAGTGTAGGGTATAGAGTGTAGGGTATAGAGTGAAGAGTGTAGGGTATAGAGTGTAGAGTGTAGGGTATAGAGTGTAGGGTATAGAGTGTAGGGTAGAGAGTGTAGAGTGTAGGGTATAGAGTGTAGGGTATAGAGTGTAGCGCATAGAGTGTAGGGTATAGAGTGTAGGGTATAGAGTGTAGAGTGTAGGGTATAGAGTGTAGGGTATAGAGTGTAGAGTGTAGGGTATAGAGTGTAGGGTATAGAGTGTAGAGTATAGAGTGTAGGGTATAGAGTGTAGAGTGTAGGGTATAGAGTGTAGAGTGTAGGGTATAGAGTGTAGAGTGTAGGGTATAGAGTGTATGGTATAGAGTGTAGGGTATAGAGTGTAGGGTGTAGAGTGTAGGGTATAGAGTGTAGGGCATAGAGTGTAGGGTATAGAGTGTAGGGTATAGAGTGTAGAGTGTAGGGTATAGAATGTATGGTATAGAGTGTAGGGTATAGAGTGTAGGGTATAGAGTGTAGGGTATAGAGTGTAGAGTGTAGGGTATAGAGTGAAGGGTATAAAGTGTAGGGTATAGAGTGTAGGGTATAGAGTGTAGGGTATAGAGTGTAGGGTATAGATTGTAGAGTGTAGGGTATAGATTGTAGGGAATAGAGTGTAGAGTGTAGGGTATAGAGTGTAGGGTATAGAGTGTAGGGTATAGAGTGTAGAGTGTAGGGTATAGAGTGTAGAGTGTAGGGTATAGAGTGCATGGTATAGAGTGTAGGGTATAGAGTGTAGGATGTAGAGTGTAGGCTATAGAGTGTAGGGTATAGAGTGTAGGGTATAGAGTGTAGGGTATAGAGTGTAGGGAATAGAGTGTAGAGTGTAAGGTATAGAGTGTAGAGTGTAGGGTATAGAGTGTAGGGTATAGACTGTAGGGTATAGAGTGTAGGGTATAGAGTGTAGGGTATAGATTGTAGAGTGTAGGCTATAGAGTGTAGGGTATAGAGTGTAGAGTGTAGGGTATAGAGTGTAGGGTATAGAGTGTAGGGTATAGAGTGTAGAGTGTAGGGTATAGTGTGTAGGGTATAGAGTGCAGGGTGTAGAGTGTAGGGTATAGAGTGTAGGGTATAGACTGTAGGGTATAGAGTGTAGGGTATAGAGTGTAGGGTATAGATTGTAGAGTGTAGGCTATAGAGTGTAGGGTATAGAGTGTAGAGTGTAGGGTATAGAGTGTAGGGTATAGAGTGTAGGGTATAGAGTGTAGAGTGTAGGGTATAGTGTGTAGGGTATAGAGTGCAGGGTGTAGAGTGTAGGGTATAAAGTGTAGAGTGTAGCGTATAGAGTGTATAGTGTAGGGTATAGAGTGTAGGGTATAGAGTGTAGGGCATAGAGTGTAGGGTATATAGTGTAGTGTATAGAGTGTAGAGTGTAGGGTATAGAGTGTAGGGTATAGAGTGTAGGGTATAGAGTGTAGGGTAGAGAGTGTAGAGTGTAGGGTATAGAGTAAAGGGTATAGAGTGTAGAATGTAGGGATTAGAGTGTAGGGTATAGAGTGTAGTGTGTAGAGTGTAGGGTATAGAGTGTAGGGTATAAAGTGTAGAGTGTAGGGTATAGAGTGTAGAGTGTAGGGTATAGAGTGTAGGGTATAGAGTGTAGGGCATAGAGTGTAGGGTATAGAGTGTAGGGTATAGAGTGTAGAGTGTAGGGTATAGAGTGTAGGGTATAGAGTGTAGGTTATAGAGTGTAGGGTAGAGAGTGTAGAGTGTAGGGTATAGAGTAAAGGGTATAGAGTGTAGAATGTAGGGATTAGAGTGTAGGGTATAGAGTGTAGGGTGTAGAGTGTAGGGTATAGAGTGTAGAGTATAGAGTGTAGGGTATAGAGTGTAGGGTATAGAGTGTAGGGAATAGAGTGTAGAGTGTAAGGTATAGAGTGTAGAGTGTAGGGTATAGAGTGTAGGGTATAGACTGTAGGGTATAGAGTGTAGGGTATAGAGTGTAGGGTATAGATTGTAGAGTGTAGGCTATAGAGTGTAGGGTATAGAGTGTAGAGTGTAGGGTATAGAGTGTAGGGTATAGAGTGTAGGGTATAGAGTGTAGAGTGTAGGGTATAGTGTGTAGGGTATAGAGTGCAGGGTGTAGAGTGTAGGGTATAGAGTGTAGGGTATAGAGTGTGGGGTATAGAGTGTAGGGTAGAGAGTGTAGGGTATAGAGTGTAAAGTGTAGGGTATATAGTGTAGGGTATAGAGTGTAGGGCATAGAGTGTAGGGTATAGAGTGTAGTGTATAGAGTGTAGAGTGTAGGGTATAGAGTGTAGGGTATAGAGTGTAGGGTATAGAGTGTAGAGCGTAGGGTATAGAGTGTAGGGTATATAGTGTAGGGTATAGAGTGTAGGGTATAGAGTGCAGAGTGTAGGGTATAGAGTGTAGAGTGTAGGGTATAGAGTGTAGGGTATAGAGTGTAGGGTAGAGAGTGTAGAGTGTAGGGTATAGAGTGTAGGGTATAGAGTGTAGGGTGTAGAGTGTAGGGTATAGAGTGTAGAGTGTAGGGTATAGAGTGTATGGTATAGAGTGTAGGGTATAGAGTGTAGGGTGTAGAGTGTAGGGTATAGAGTGTAGTGCATAGAGTGTAGGGTATAGAGTGTAGGGTGTAGAGTGTAGGGTATAGAGTGTAGAGTGTAGGCTATAGAGTGTATGGTATAGAGTGTAGGGTATAGAGTGTAGGGTGTAGAGTGTAGGGTATAGAGTGTAGGGCATAGAGTGTAGGGTATAGAGTGTAGGGTATAGAGTGTAGAGTGTAGGGTATAGAATGTATGGTATAGAGTGGAGGGTATAGAGTGTAGGGTATAGAGTGTAGGGCAAAGAGTGTAGGGTATAGAGTGTAGGGTATAGAGTGTATGGTATAGAGTGTAGGGTATAGAGTGTAGGGAATAGAGTGTAGAGTGTAAGGTATAGAGTGTAGAGTGTAGGGTATAGAGTGTAGGGTATAGACTGTAGGGTATAGAGTGTAGGGTATAGAGTGTAGGGTATAGATTGTAGAGTGTAGGCTATAGAGTGTAGGGTATAGAGTGTAGAGTGTAGGGTATAGAGTGTAGGGTATAGAGTGTAGGGTATAGAGTGTAGAGTGTAGGGTATAGTGTGTAGGGTATAGAGTGCAGGGTGTAGAGTGTAGGGTATAAAGTGTAGAGTGTAGCGTATAGAGTGTATAGTGTAGGGTATAGAGTGTAGGGTATAGAGTGTAGGGCATAGAGTGTAGGGTATAGAGTGTAGTGTATAGAGTGTAGAGTGTAGGGTATAGAGTGTAGGGTATAGAGTGTAGGGTATAGAGTGTAGGGTAGAGAGTGTAGAGTGTAGGGTATAGAGTAAAGGGTATAGAGTGTAGAATGTAGGGATTAGAGTGTAGGGTATAGAGTGTAGGGTATAGAGTGTAGGGTATAGAGTGTAGGGTATAGAGTGTAGAGTGTAGGGTATAGTGTGTAGGGTATAGAGTGCAGGGTGTAGAGTGTAGGGTATAAAGTGTAGAGTGTAGCGTATAGAGTGTATAGTGTAGGGTATAGAGTGTAGGGTATAGAGTGTAGGGCATAGAGTGTAGGGTATAGAGTGTAGTGTATAGAGTGTAGAGTGTAGGGTATAGAGTGTAGGGTATAGAGTGTAGGGTATAGAGTGTAGGGTAGAGAGTGTAGAGTGTAGGGTATAGAGTAAAGGGTATAGAGTGTAGAATGTAGGGATTAGAGTGTAGGGTATAGAGTGTAGTGTGTAGAGTGTAGGGTATAGAGTGTAGGGTATAAAGTGTAGAGTGTAGGGTATAGAGTGTAGAGTGTAGGGTATAGAGTGTAGGGTATAGAGTGTAGGGCATAGAGTGTAGGGTATAGAGTGTAGGGTATAGAGTGTAGAGTGTAGGGTATAGAGTGTAGGGTATAGAGTGTAGGTTATAGAGTGTAGGGTAGAGAGTGTAGAGTGTAGGGTATAGAGTAAAGGGTATAGAGTGTAGAATGTAGGGATTAGAGTGTAGGGTATAGAGTGTAGGGTGTAGAGTGTAGGGTATAGAGTGTAGAGTATAGAGTGTAGGGTATAGAGTGTAGGGTATAGAGTGTAGGGAATAGAGTGTAGAGTGTAAGGTATAGAGTGTAGAGTGTAGGGTATAGAGTGTAGGGTATAGACTGTAGGGTATAGAGTGTAGGGTATAGAGTGTAGGGTATAGATTGTAGAGTGTAGGCTATAGAGTGTAGGGTATAGAGTGTAGAGTGTAGGGTATAGAGTGTAGGGTATAGAGTGTAGGGTATAGAGTGTAGAGTGTAGGGTATAGTGTGTAGGGTATAGAGTGCAGGGTGTAGAGTGTAGGGTATAGAGTGTAGGGTATAGAGTGTGGGGTATAGAGTGTAGGGTAGAGAGTGTAGGGTATAGAGTGTAAAGTGTAGGGTATATAGTGTAGGGTATAGAGTGTAGGGCATAGAGTGTAGGGTATAGAGTGTAGTGTATAGAGTGTAGAGTGTAGGGTATAGAGTGTAGGGTATAGAGTGTAGGGTATAGAGTGTAGAGCGTAGGGTATAGAGTGTAGGGTATATAGTGTAGGGTATAGAGTGTAGGGTATAGAGTGCAGAGTGTAGGGTATAGAGTGTAGAGTGTAGGGTATAGAGTGTAGGGTATAGAGTGTAGGGTAGAGAGTGTAGAGTGTAGGGTATAGAGTGTAGGGTATAGAGTGTAGGGTGTAGAGTGTAGGGTATAGAGTGTAGAGTGTAGGGTATAGAGTGTATGGTATAGAGTGTAGGGTATAGAGTGTAGGGTGTAGAGTGTAGGGTATAGAGTGTAGTGCATAGAGTGTAGGGTATAGAGTGTAGGGTGTAGAGTGTAGGGTATAGAGTGTAGAGTGTAGGCTATAGAGTGTATGGTATAGAGTGTAGGGTATAGAGTGTAGGGTGTAGAGTGTAGGGTATAGAGTGTAGGGCATAGAGTGTAGGGTATAGAGTGTAGGGTATAGAGTGTAGAGTGTAGGGTATAGAATGTATGGTATAGAGTGGAGGGTATAGAGTGTAGGGTATAGAGTGTAGGGCAAAGAGTGTAGGGTATAGAGTGTAGGATATAGAGTGTATGGTATAGAGTGTAGGGTATAGAGTGTAGGGAATAGAGTGTAGAGTGTAAGGTATAGAGTGTAGAGTGTAGGGTATAGAGTGTAGGGTATAGACTGTAGGGTATAGAGTGTAGGGTATAGAGTGTAGGGTATAGATTGTAGAGTGTAGGCTATAGAGTGTAGGGTATAGAGTGTAGAGTGTAGGGTATAGAGTGTAGGGTATAGAGTGTAGGGTATAGAGTGTAGAGTGTAGGGTATAGTGTGTAGGGTATAGAGTGCAGGGTGTAGAGTGTAGGGTATAAAGTGTAGAGTGTAGCGTATAGAGTGTATAGTGTAGGGTATAGAGTGTAGGGTATAGAGTGTAGGGCATAGAGTGTAGGGTATAGAGTGTAGTGTATAGAGTGTAGAGTGTAGGGTATAGAGTGTAGGGTATAGAGTGTAGGGTATAGAGTGTAGGGTAGAGAGTGTAGAGTGTAGGGTATAGAGTAAAGGGTATAGAGTGTAGAATGTAGGGATTAGAGTGTAGGGTATAGAGTGTAGTGTGTAGAGTGTAGGGTATAGAGTGTAGGGTATAAAGTGTAGAGTGTAGGGTATAGAGTGTAGAGTGTAGGGTATAGAGTGTAGGGTATAGAGTGTAGGGCATAGAGTGTAGGGTATAGAGTGTAGGGTATAGAGTGTAGAGTGTAGGGTATAGAGTGTAGGGTATAGAGTGTAGGTTATAGAGTGTAGGGTATAGAGTGTAGAGTGTAGGGTATAGAGTAAAGGGTATAGAGTGTAGAATGTAGGGATTAGAGTGTAGGGTATAGAGTGTAGGGTGTAGAGTGTAGGGTATAGAGTGTAGAGTATAGAGTGTAGGGTATAGAGTGTAGGGTATAGAGTGTAGGGAATAGAGTGTAGAGTGTAAGGTATAGAGTGTAGAGTGTAGGGTATAGAGTGTAGGGTATAGAGTGTAGATTGTAGGGATTAGAGTGTAGGGTATAGAGTGTAGGGTGTAGAGTGTAGGGTATAGAGTGTAGAGTGTAGGGTATAGAGTGTATGGTATAGAGTGTAGGGTATAGAGTGTAGGGTGTAGAGTGTAGGGTATAGAGTGTAGGGTATAGAGTGTATGGTATAGAGTGTAGGGTATAGAGTGTAGGGAATAGAGTGTAGAGTGTAAGATATAGAGTGTAGAGTGTAGGGTATAGACTGTAGGGTATAGAGTGTAGGGTATAGAGTGTAGGGTATAGATTGTAGAGTGTAGGCTATAGAGTGTAGGGTATAGAGTGTAGAGTGTAGGGTATGGAGTGTAGGGTATAGAGTGTAGGGTATAGAGTGTAGAGTGTAGGGTATAGTGTGTAGGGTATAGAGTGCAGGGTGTAGAGTGTAGGTATAGAGTGTAGGGTATAGAATGTAGGGTATAAAGTGTAGAGTGTAGGGTATAGAGTGTATAGTGTAGGGTATAGAGTGTAGGGTATAGAGTGTAGGGTATAGAGTGTAGGGTATAGAGTGTAGAGTGTAGGGTATAGAGTGTATGCTATAGAGTGTATGGTGTAGAGTGTATGGTATAGAGTGTAGGGTATAGAGGGTAGAGTGTATGGTATAGAGTGTAGGGTATAGAGTGTAGGGTATAGAGTGTATGTTATAGAGTGTAGGGTATAGAGTGTAGAGTGTAGGGTATACAGTTTAGATTGTAGGGTATAGAGTGTAGGGTATAGAGTGTAATGTATATAGTGTATGGTATAGAGTGTAGGGTATAGAGTGTATGGTATAGAGTGTAGGGTATAGAGTGTAGAGTGTAGGATATAGAGTGTAGGGTATAGAGTGTAGAGTGTAGGGTATAGAGTGTAGGGTATAGAGTGTAGGGTATAGAGTGTAGAGTGTAGGGATTAGAGTGTAGGGTATACAGTGTAGGGTATAGAGTGTAGAGTGTAGGGTATAGAGTGTAGGGTATAGAGTGTAGGGTATAGAGTGTAGAGTGTAGGGTATAGAGTGTAGGGTATAGAGTGTAGGGTATAGATTGTAGAGTGTAGGGTATAGAGTGTAGGGTATAGAGTGTAGGGTATAGAGTGTAGGGTATAGAGTGTAGAGTGTAGGGTATAGAGTGTAGGGTATAGAGTGTAGGGTATAGAGTGTAGGGCATAGAGTGTAGGGTATAGAGTGTAGGGTATAGTGTGTAGGGTATAGAGTGTAGGGTATAGATTGTAGAGTGTAGGGTATAGAGTGTGGGGTATAGAGTGTAGGGTATAGAGTGTAGAGTGTAGGGTATAGAGTGTAGGGTATAGAGTGTAGGGCATAGAGTGTAGGGTATAGAGTGTAGGGTATAGAGTGTAGAGTGTAGGGTATAGAGTGTAGGGTATAGAGTGTAGAGTGTAGGGTATAGAGTGTAGGGTAAAGAGTGTAGGGTATAGAGTGTAGAGTGTAGGGTATAGAGTGTAGGGTATAGAGTGTAGGGTATAGAGTGTGGGGTATAGAGTGTAGGGTATAGAGTGTAGAGTGTAGGGTATAGAGTGTAGAGTGTAGGGTATAGAGTGTAGGGTATAGAGTGTAGAATGTAGGGATTAGAGTGTAGGGTATAGAGTGTAGAGTGTAGGGTATAGAGTGTAGGGTATAGAGTGTAGGGCATAGAGTGTAGGGCATAGAGTGTAGGGTATAGAGTGTAGGGTATAGAGTGTGGGGTATAGAGTGTAGGGTATAGAGTGTAGAGTGTAGGGTAGAGAGTGTAGAGTGTAGGGTATAGAGTAAAGGGTATAGAGTGTAGAATGTAGGGATTAGAGTGTAGGGTATAGAGTGTAGAGTGTAGGGTATAGAGTGTAGGGTATAGAGTGTAGGGCATAGAGTGTAGGGTATAGAGTGTAGGGTATAGAGTGTAGAGTGTAGGGTATAGAGTGTAGGGTATAGAGTGTAGGGTATAGAGTGTAGGGTAGAGAGTGTAGAGTGTAGGGTATAGAGTAAAGGGTATAGAGTGTAGAATGTAGGGATTAGAGTGTAGGGTATAGAGTGTAGGGTGTAGAGTGTAGGGTATAGAGTGTAGGGTATAGAGTGTAGGGTATAAAGTGTAGGGTATAGAGTGTAGGGAATAGAGTGTAGAGTGTAAGGTATAGAGTGTAGAGTGTAGGGTATAGAGTGTAGGGTATAGAGTGTAGGGTATAGAGTGTAGAGTGTAGGGTATAGAGTGTAGGGTGTAGAGTGTAGGGTATAGAGAGTAGAGTGTAGGGTATAGAGTGTATGGTATAGAGTGAAGGGGATAGAGTGTAGGGTATAGAGTGTAGGGTATAGAGTGTAGGGCATAGAGTGTAGGGTATAGAGTGTAGGGTATAGAGTGTAGAGTGTAGGGTATAGAGTGTAGGGTATAGAGTGTAGGGAATAGAGTGTAAAGTGTAAGGTATAGAGTGTAGAGTGTAGGGTATAGAGTGTATGGTATAGAGTGTAGGGTATAGAGTGTAGGGATTAGAGTGTAGGGTATAGAGTGTAGGGTATAGAGTGTAGGGTATAGAGTGTAGGGTATAGAGTGTAGAGTGTAGGGTATAGAGTGTAGGGTATAGAGTGTAAGGTATAGAATGTAGGGCATAGAGTGTAGGGTATAGAGTGTAGGGTATAGAGTGTAGAGTGTATGGCATAGAGTGTAGGGTATAGAGTGTAGGGTATAGAGTGTAGAGTGTAGGGTATAGAGTGTAGGGTATAGAGTGTAGGGTATAGAGTGTAAGGTATAGAGTGTAGGGCATAGAGTGTAGGGTATAGAGTGTAGGGTATAGAGTGTAGAGTGTATGGCATAGAGTGTAGGGTATAGAGTGTAGGGTATAGAGTGTAGAGTGTAGGGTATAGAGTGTAGGGTATAGAGTGTAGGGTATAGAGTGTAGGGTATAAAGTGTAGGGCATAGAGTGTAGAGTGTAAGGTATAGAGTGTAGAGTGTAGGGTATAGAGTGTATGGTATAGAGTGTAGGGTATAGAGTGTAGGGATTAGAGTGTAGGGTATAGAGTGTAGGGTATAGAGTGTAGGGTATAGAGTGTAGGGTATAGAGTGTAAAGTGTAGGGTATAGAGTGTAGGGTATAGAGTGTAAGGTATAGAGTGTAGGGCATAGAGTGTAGGGTATAGAGTGTAGGGTATAGAGTGTAGAGTGTATGGCATAGAGTGTAGGGTATAGAGTGTAGGGTATAGAGTGTAGAGTGTAGGGTATAGAGTGTAGGGTATAGAGTGTAGGGTATAGAGTGTAAGGTATAGAGTGTAGGGCATAGAGTGTAGGGTATAGAGTGTAGGGTATAGAGTGTAGAGTGTATGGCATAGAGTGTAGGGTATAGAGTGTAGGGTATAGAGTGTAGAGTGTAGGGTATAGAGTGTAGGGTATAGAGTGTAGGGTATAGAGTGTAGGGTATAAAGTGTAGGGCATAGAGTGTAGGGTATAGAGTGTAGTGTATAGAGTGTAGAGTGTAGGGTATAGTGTGTAGGGTATAGAGTGTAGGGTATCGAGTGTAGAGTGTAGGGTATATAGTGTAGGGTATAGAGTGTAGGGCATAGAGTGTAGGGTATAGAGTGTAGTGTATAGAGTGTAGAGTGTAGGGTATAGAGTGTAGGGTATAGAGTGTAGGGTATAGAGTGTAGAGCGTAGGGTATAGAGTGTAGAGCGTAGGGTATAGAGTGTAGGGTATAGAGTGTAGGGTATAGAGTGTAGGGTATAGAGTGAAGAGTGTAGGGTATAGAGTGTAGAGTGTAGGGTATATAGTGTAGGGTATAGAGTGTAGGGCATAGAGTGTAGGGTATAGAGTGTAGTGTATAGAGTGTAGAGTGTAGGGTATAGAGTGTAGGGTATAGAGTGTAGGGTATAGAGTGTAGAGCGTAGGGTATAGAGTGTAGAGCGTAGGGTATAGAGTGTAGGGTATAGAGTGTAGGGTATAGAGTGTAGGGTATAGAGTGAAGAGTGTAGGGTATAGAGTGTAGAGTGTAGGGTATAGAGTGTAGGGTATAGAGTGTAGGGTATAGAGTGTAGGGTAGAGAGTGTAGAGTGTAGGGTATAGAGTGTAGGGTATAGAGTGTAGCGCATAGAGTGTAGGGTATAGAGTGTAGGGTATAGAGTGTAGAGTGTAGGGTATAGAGTGTAGGGTATAGAGTGTAGAGTGTAGGGTATAGAGTGTAGGGTATAGAGTGTAGAGTATAGAGTGTAGGGTATAGAGTGTAGAGTGTAGGGTATAGAGTGTAGAGTGTAGGGTATAGAGTGTAGAGTGTAGGGTATAGAGTGTATGGTATAGAGTGTAGGGTATAGAGTGTAGGGTGTAGAGTGTAGGCTATAGAGTGTAGGGTATAGAGTGTAGGGTATAGAGTGTAGGGTATAGAGTGTAGGGAACAGAGTGTAGAGTGTAAGGTATAGAGTGTAGAGTGTAGGGTATAGAGTGTATGGTATAGAGTGTAGGGTATAGAGTGTAGGGATTAGAGTGTAGGGTATAGAGTGTAGGGTATAGAGTGTAGGGTATAGAGTGTAGGGTATAGAGTGTAGAGTGTAGGGTATAGAGTGTAGGGTATAGAGTGTAAGGTATAGAGTGTAGGGCATAGAGTGTAGGGTATAGAGTGTAGGTTATAGAGTGTAGAGTGTATGGCATAGAGTGTAGGGTATAGAGTGTAGGGTATAGAGTGTAGAGTGTAGGGTATAGAGTGTAGGGTATAGAGTGTAGGGTATAGAGTGTAGGGCATAGAGTGTAGGGTATAGAGTGTAGTGTATAGAGTGTAGAGTGTAGGGTATAGAGTGTAGGGTATAGAGTGTAGGGTATCGAGTGTAGAGTGTAGGGTATATAGTGTAGGGTATAGAGTGTAGGGCATAGAGTGTAGGGTATAGAGTGTAGTGTATAGAGTGTAGAGTGTAGGGTATAGAGTGTAGGGTATAGAGTGTAGGGTATAGAGTGTAGAGCGTAGGGTATAGAGTGTAGAGCGTAGGGTATAGAGTGTAGGGTATAGAGTGTAGGGTATAGAGTGTAGGGTATAGAGTGCAGAGTGTAGGGTATAGAGTGTAGAGTGTAGGGTATAGAGTGTAGGGTATAGAGTGTAGGGTAGAGAGTGTAGAGTGTAGGGTATAGAGTGTAGGGTATAGAGTGTAGGGTGTAGAGTGTAGGGTATAGAGTGTAGAGTGTAGGGTATAGAGTGTATGGTATAGAGTGTAGGGTATAAAGTGTAGGGTGTAGAGTGTAGGGTATAGAGTGTAGGGCATAGAGTGTAGGGTATAGAGTGTAGGGTGTAGAGTGTAGGGTATAGAGTGTAGAGTGTAGGGTATAGAGTGTATGGTATAGAGTGTAGGGTATAGAGTGTAGGGCGTAGAGTGTAGAGTATAGATTGTAGGGCATAGAGTGTAGGGTATAGAGTGTAGGGTATAGAGTGTAGAGTGTAGGGTATAGAATGTATGGTATAGAGTGTAGGGTATAGAGTGTAGGGCAAAGAGTGTAGGGTATAGAGTGTAGGGTATAGAGTGTATGGTATAGAGTGTAGGGTATAGAGTGTAGGGAATAGAGTGTAGAGTGTAAGGTATAGAGTGTAGAGTGTAGGGTATAGAGTGTAGGGTATAGACTGTAGGGTATAGAGTGTAGGGTATAGAGTGTAGGGTATAGATTGTAGAGTGTAGGCTATAGAGTGTAGGGTATAGAGTGTAGAGTGTAGGGTATAGAGTGTAGGGTATAGAGTGTAGGGTATAGAGTGTAGAGTGTAGGGTATAGAGTGCAGGATGTAGAGTGTAGGGTATAGAGTGTAGGGTATAGAGTGTAGGGTATAAAGTGTAGAGTGTAGCATATAGAGTGTATAGTGTAGGGTATAGAGTGTAGGGTATAGAGTGTAGGGCATAGAGTGTAGGGTATAGAGTGTAGGGTATAGAGTGTAGAGTGTAGGGTATAGAGTGTAGGGTATAGAGTGTAGGGTAGAGAGTGTAGAGTGTAGGGTATAGAGTGTAGGGTATAGAGTGTAGGGTATAGAGTGTAGAGTATAGAGTGTAGGGTATAGAGTGTAGAGTGTAGGGTATAGAGTGTAGAGTGTAGGGTATAGAGTGTAGGGTATAGAGTGTAGGGTATAGAGTGTAGAGTGTAGGGTATAGAGTGTAGAGTGTAGGGTATAGAGTGTATGGTATAGAGTGTAGGGTATAGAGTGTAGGGTGTAGGCTATAGAGTGTAGGGTATAGAGTGTAGGGTATAGAGTGTAGGGAATAGAGTGTAGAGTGTAAGATATAGAGTGTAGAGTGTAGGGTATAGAGTGTATGGTATAGAGTGTAGGGTATAGAGTGTAGGGATTAGAGTGTAGGGTATAGAGTGTAGGGTATAGAGTGTAGGGTATAGAGTGTAGAGTGTAGGGTATAGAGTGTAGGGTATAGAGTGTAAGGTATAGAGTGTAGGGCATAGAGTGTAGGGTATAGAGTGTAGGGTATAGAGTGTAGAGTGTATGGCATAGAGTGCAGGGTATAGAGTGTAGGGTATAGAGTGTAGAGTGTAGGGTATAGAGTGTAGGGTATAGAGTGTAGGGTATAGAGTGTAGGGCATAGAGTGTAGGGTATAGAGTGTAGTGTATAGAGTGTAGAGTGTAGGGTATAGAGTGTAGGGTATAGAGTGTAGGGTATAGAGTGTAGAGTGTAGGGTATATAGTGTAGGGTATAGAGTGTAGGGCATAGAGTGTAGGGTATAGAGTGTAGTGTATAGAGTGTAGAGTGTTGGGTATAGAGTGTAGGGTATAGAGTGAAGGGTATAGAATGTAGAGCGTAGGGTATAGAGTGTAGGGTATAGAGTGTAGGGTATAGAGTGTAGGGTATAGAGTGTAGGGTATAGAGTGTAGGGTATAGAGTGCAGAGTGTAGGGTATAGAGTGTAGAGTGTAAGGTATAGAGTGTAGGGTATAGAGTGTAGGGTATAGAGTGTAGGGTATAGAGTGTAGGGTATAGAGTGCAGAGTGTAGGGTATAGAGTGTAGAGTGTAGGGTATAGAGTGTAGGGTATAGAGTGTAGGGTATAGAGTGTATGGTAGAGAGTGTAGAGTGTAGGGTATAGAGTGTAGGGTATAGAGTGTAGCGCATAGAGTGTAGGGTATAGAGTGTAGGGTATAGAGTGTAGAGTGTAGGGTATAGAGTGTAGGGTATAGAGTGTAGAGTGTAGGGTATAGAGTGTAGGGTATAGAGTGTAGAGTATAGAGTGTAGGGTATAGAGTGTAGAGTGTAGGGTATAGAGTGTAGAGTGTAGGGTATAGAGTGTAGAGTGTAGGGTATAGAGTGTATGGTATAGAGTGTAGGGTATAGAGTGTAGGGTATAGAGTGTAGGGTATAGAGTGTAGGGTATAGAGTGTAGGGTATAGAGTGTAGGGAATAGAGTGTAGAGTGTAAGGTATAGAGTGTAGAGTGTAGGGTATAGAGTGTATGGTATAGAGTGTAGGGTATAGAGTGTAGGGATTAGAGTGTAGGGTATAGAGTGTAGGGTATAGAGTGTAGGGTATAGAGTGTAGGGTATAGAGTGTAGAGTGTAGGGTATAGAGTGTAGGGTATAGTGTGTAAGGTATAGAGTGTAGGGCATAGAGTGTAGGGTATAGAGTGTAGGGTATAGAGTGTAGAGTGTATGGCATAGAGTGTAGGGTATAGAGTGTAGGGTATAGAGTGTAGAGTGTAGGGTATAGAGTGTAGGGTATAGAGTGTAGGGTATAGAGTGTAGGGTATAGAGTGTAGTGTATAGAGTGTAGGGTATAGTGTGTAGGGTATAGAGTGTAGGGTATCGAGTGTAGAGTGTAGGGTATATAGTGTAGGGTATAGAGTGTAGGGCATAGAGTGTAGGGTATAGAGTGTAGTGTATAGAGTGTAGAGTGTAGGGATTAGAGTGTAGGGTATAGAGTGTAGGGTATAGAGTGTAGAGTGTAGGGTATAGAGTGTAGGGAATAGAGTGTAGGGTATAGAGTGTAGGGTGTAGAGTGTAGGGTATAGAGTGTAGAGTGTAGGGTATAGAGTGTATGGTATAGAGTGTAGGGTATAGAGTGTAGGGCGTAGAGTGTAGAGTATAGATTGTAGGGCATAGAGTGTAGGGTATAGAGTGTAGGGTATAGAGTGTAGAGTGTAGGGTATAGAATGTATGGTATAGAGTGTAGGGTATAGAGTGTAGGGCAAAGAGTGTAGGGTATAGAGTGTAGGGTATAGAGTGTATGGTATAGAGTGTAGGGTATAGAGTGTAGGGAATAGAGTGTAGAGTGTAAGGTATAGAGTGTAGAGTGTAGGGTATAGAGTGTAGGGTATAGACTGTAGGGTATAGAGTGTAGGGTATAGAGTGTAGGGTATAGATTGTAGAGTGTAGGCTATAGAGTGTAGGGTATAGAGTGTAGAGTGTAGGGTATAGAGTGTAGGGTATAGAGTGTAGGGTATAGAATGTAGAGTGTAGGGTATAGTGTGTAAGGTATAGAGTGCAGGATGTAGAGTGTAGGGTATAGAGTGTAGGGTATAGAGTGTAGGGTATAAAGTGTAGAGTGTAGCGTATAGAGTGTATAGTGTAGGGTATAGAGTGTAGGGTATAGAGTGTAGGGCATAGAGTGTAGGGTATAGAGTGTAGGGTATAGAGTGTAGAGTGTAGGGTATAGAGTGTAGGGTATAGAGTGTAGGGTAGAGAGTGTAGAGTGTAGGGTATAGAGTGTAGGGTATAGAGTGTAGGGTATAGAGTGTAGGGCGTAGAGTGTAGAGTATAGATTGTAGGGCATAGAGTGTAGGGTATAGAGTGTAGGGTATAGAGTGTAGAGTGTAGGGTATAGAATGTATGGTATAGAGTGTAGGGTATAGAGTGTAGGGCAAAGAGTGTAGGGTATAGAGTGTAGGGTATAGAGTGTAGGGTATAGAGTGTAGGGTATAGAGTGTAGGGAATAGAGTGTAGAGTGTAAGGTATAGAGTGTAGAGTGTAGGGTATAGAGTGTAGGGTATAGACTGTAGGGTATAGAGTGTAGGGTATAGAGTGTAGGGTATAGATTGTAGAGTGTAGGCTATAGAGTGTAGGGTATAGAGTGTAGAGTGTAGGGTATAGAGTGTAGGGTATAGAGTGTAGGGTATAGAGTGTAGAGTGTAGGGTATAGTGTGTAGGGTATAGAGTGCAGGATGTAGAGTGTAGGGTATAGAGTGTAGGGTATAAAGTGTAGAGTGTAGCGTATAGAGTGTATAGTGTAGGGTATAGAGTGTAGGGTATAGAGTGTAGGGCATAGAGTGTAGGGTATAGAGTGTAGGGTATAGAGTGTAGAGTGTAGGGTATAGAGTGTAGGGTATAGAGTGTAGGGTATAGAGTGTAGGGTAGAGAGTGTAGAGTGTAGGGTATAGAGTGTAGGGTATAGAGTGTAGGGTATAGAGTGTAGAGTATAGAGTGTAGGGTATAGAGTGTAGAGTGTAGGGTATAGAGTGTAGAGTGTAGGGTATAGAGTGTAGGGTATAGAGTGTAGGGTATAGAGTGTAGAGTGTAGGGTATAGAGTGTAGAGTGTATGGTATAGAGTGTAGGGTATAGAGTGTAGGGTATAGAGTGTAAGGTATAGAGTGTAGGGTATAGAGTGTAGGGTATAGAGTGTAGGGTATAGAGTGTAGGGAATAGAGTGTAGAGTGTAAGGTATAGAGTGTAGAGTGTAGGGTATAGAGTGTATGGTATAGAGTGTAGGGTATAGAGTGTAGGGATTAGAGTGTAGGGTATAGAGTGTAGGGTATAGAGTGTAGGGTATAGAGTGTAGGGTATAGAGTGTAGAGTGTAGGGTATAGAGTGTAGGGTATAGAGTGTAAGGTATAGAGTGTAGGGCATAGAGTGTAGGGTATAGAGTGTAGGGTATAGAGTGTAGAGTGTATGGCATAGAGTGTAGGGTATAGAGTGTAGGGTATAGAGTGTAGAGTGTAGGGTATAGAGTGTAGGGTATAGAGTGTAGGGTATAGAGTGTAAGGTATAGAGTGTAGGGCATAGAGTGTAGGGTATAGAGTGTAGGGTATAGAGTGTAGAGTGTATGGCATAGAGTGTAGGGTATAGAGTGTAGGGTATAGAGTGTAGAGTGTAGGGTATAGAGTGTAGGGTATAGAGTGTAGGGTATAGAGTGTAGGGTATAAAGTGTAGGGCATAGAGTGTAGGGTATAGAGTGTAGTGTATAGAGTGTAGAGTGTAGGGTATAGTGTGTAGGGTATAGAGTGTAGGGTATCGAGTGTAGAGTGTAGGGTATATAGTGTAGGGTATAGAGTGTAGGGCATAGAGTGTAGGGTATAGAGTGTAGTGTATAGAGTGTAGAGTGTAGGGTATAGAGTGTAGGGTATAGAGTGTAGGGTATAGAGTGTAGAGCGTAGGGTATAGAGTGTAGAGCGTAGGGTATAGAGTGTAGGGTATAGAGTGTAGGGTATAGAGTGTAGGGTATAGAGTGAAGAGTGTAGGGTATAGAGTGTAGAGTGTAGGGTATAGAGTGTAGGGTATAGAGTGTAGGGTATAGAGTGTAGGGTAGAGAGTGTAGAGTGTAGGGTATAGAGTGTAGGGTATAGAGTGTAGCGCATAGAGTGTAGGGTATAGAGTGTAGGGTATAGAGTGTAGAGTGTAGGGTATAGAGTGTAGGGTATAGAGTGTAGAGTGTAGGGTATAGAGTGTAGGGTATAGAGTGTAGAGTATAGAGTGTAGGGTATAGAGTGTAGAGTGTAGGGTATAGAGTGTAGAGTGTAGGGTATAGAGTGTAGAGTGTAGGGTATAGAGTGTATGGTATAGAGTGTAGGGTATAGAGTGTAGGGTGTAGAGTGTAGGCTATAGAGTGTAGGGTATAGAGTGTAGGGTATAGAGTGTAGGGTATAGAGTGTAGGGAACAGAGTGTAGAGTATAGAGTGTAGGGTATAGAGTGTAGGGTATAGAGTGTAGGGTATAGAGTGTAGAGTGTAGGGTATAGAGTGTAGGGTATAGAGTGTAAGGTATAGAGTGTAGAGTGTAGGGTATAGAGTGTATGGTATAGAGTGTAGGGTATAGAGTGTAGGGATTAGAGTGTAGGGTATAGAGTGTAGGGTATAGAGTGTAGGGTATAGAGTGTAGGGTATAGAGTGTAGAGTGTAGGGTATAGAGTGTAGGGTATAGAGTGTAAGGTATAGAGTGTAGGGCATAGAGTGTAGGGTATAGAGTGTAGGTTATAGAGTGTAGAGTGTATGGCATAGAATGTAGGGTATAGAGTGTAGGGTATAGAGTGTAGAGTGTAGGGTATAGAGTGTAGGGTATAGAGTGTAGGGTATAGAGTGTAGGGCATAGAGTGTAGGGTATAGAGTGTAGTGTATAGAGTGTAGAGTGTAGGGTATAGAGTGTAGGGTATAGAGTGTAGGGTATCGAGTGTAGAGTGTAGGGTATATAGTGTAGGGTATAGAGTGTAGGGCATAGAGTGTAGGGTATAGAGTGTAGTGTATAGAGTGTAGAGTGTAGGGTATAGAGTGTAGGGTATAGAGTGTAGGGTATAGAGTGTAGAGCGTAGGGTATAGAGTGTAGAGCGTAGGGTATAGAGTGTAGGGTATAGAGTGTAGGGTATAGAGTGTAGGGTATAGAGTGCAGAGTGTAGGGTATAGAGTGTAGAGTGTAGGGTATAGAGTGTAGGGTATAGAGTGTAGGGTATAGAGTGTAGGGTAGAGAGTGTAGAGTGTAGGGTATAGAGTGTAGGGTATAGAGTGTAGGGTGTAGAGTGTAGGGTATAGAGTGTAGAGTGTAGGGTATAGAGTGTATGGTATAGAGTGTAGGGTATAAAGTGTAGGGTGTAGAGTGTAGGGTATAGAGTGTAGGGCATAGAGTGTAGGGTATAGAGTGTAGGGTGTAGAGTGTAGGGTATAGAGTGTAGAGTGTAGGGTATAGAGTGTATGGTATAGAGTGTAGGGTATAGAGTGTAGGGCGTAGAGTGTAGAGTATAGATTGTAGGGCATAGAGTGTAGGGTATAGAGTGTAGGGTATAGAGTGTAGAGTGTAGGGTATAGAATGTATGGTATAGAGTGTAGGGTATAGAGTGTAGGGCAAAGAGTGTAGGGTATAGAGTGTAGGGTATAGAGTGTATGGTATAGAGTGTAGGGTATAGAGTGTAGGGAATAGAGTGTAGAGTGTAAGGTATAGAGTGTAGAGTGTAGGGTATAGAGTGTAGGGTATAGACTGTAGGGTATAGAGTGTAGGGTATAGAGTGTAGGGTATAGATTGTAGAGTGTAGGCTATAGAGTGTAGGGTATAGAGTGTAGAGTGTAGGGTATAGAGTGTAGGGTATAGAGTGTAGGGTATAGAGTGTAGAGTGTAGGGTATAGAGTGCAGGATGTAGAGTGTAGGGTATAGAGTGTAGGGTATAGAGTGTAGGGTATAAAGTGTAGAGTGTAGCATATAGAGTGTATAGTGTAGGGTATAGAGTGTAGGGTATAGAGTGTAGGGCATAGAGTGTAGGGTATAGAGTGTAGGGTATAGAGTGTAGAGTGTAGGGTATAGAGTGTAGGGTATAGAGTGTAGGGTAGAGAGTGTAGAGTGTAGGGTATAGAGTGTAGGGTATAGAGTGTAGGGTATAGAGTGTAGAGTATAGAGTGTAGGGTATAGAGTGTAGAGTGTAGGGTATAGAGTGTAGAGTGTAGGGTATAGAGTGTAGGGTATAGAGTGTAGGGTATAGAGTGTAGAGTGTAGGGTATAGAGTGTAGAGTGTAGGGTATAGAGTGTATGGTATAGAGTGTAGGGTATAGAGTGTAGGGTGTAGGCTATAGAGTGTAGGGTATAGAGTGTAGGGTATAGAGAGTAGGGAATAGAGTGTAGAGTGTAAGATATAGAGTGTAGAGTGTAGGGTATAGAGTGTATGGTATAGAGTGTAGGGTATAGAGTGTAGGGATTAGAGTGTAGGGTATAGAGTGTAGGGTATAGAGTGTAGGGTATAGAGTGTAGAGTGTAGGGTATAGAGTGTAGGGTATAGAGTGTAAGGTATAGAGTGTAGGGCATAGAGTGTAGGGTATAGAGTGTAGGGTATAGAGTGTAGAGTGTATGGCATAGAGTGCAGGGTATAGAGTGTAGGGTATAGAGTGTAGAGTGTAGGGTATAGAGTGTAGGGTATAGAGTGTAGGGTATAGAGTGTAGGGCATAGAGTGTAGGGTATAGAGTGTAGTGTATAGAGTGTAGAGTGTAGGGTATAGAGTGTAGGGTATAGAGTGTAGGGTATAGAGTGTAGAGTGTAGGGTATATAGTGTAGGGTATAGAGTGTAGGGCATAGAGTGTAGGGTATAGAGTGTAGTGTATAGAGTGTAGAGTGTAGGGTATAGAGTGTAGGGTATAGAGTGAAGGGTATAGAATGTAGAGCGTAGGGTATAGAGTGTAGGGTATAGAGTGTAGGGTATAGAGTGTAGGGTATAGAGTGTAGGGTATAGAGTGTAGGGTATAGAGTGCAGAGTGTAGGGTATAGAGTGTAGAGTGTAAGGTATAGAGTGTAGGGTATAGAGTGTAGGGTATAGAGTGTAGGGTATAGAGTGTAGGGTATAGAGTGCAGAGTGTAGGGTATAGAGTGTAGAGTGTAGGGTATAGAGTGTAGGGTATAGAGTGTAGGGTATAGAGTGTAGGGTAGAGAGTGTAGAGTGTAGGGTATAGAGTGTAGGGTATAGAGTGTAGCGCATAGAGTGTAGGGTATAGAGTGTAGGGTATAGAGTGTAGAGTGTAGGGTATAGAGTGTAGGGTATAGAGTGTAGAGTGTAGGGTATAGAGTGTAGGGTATAGAGTGTAGAGTATAGAGTGTAGGGTATAGAGTGTAGAGTGTAGGGTATAGAGTGTAGAGTGTAGGGTATAGAGTGTAGAGTGTAGGGTATAGAGTGTATGGTATAGAGTGTAGGGTATAGAGTGTAGGGTATAGAGTGTAGGGTATAGAGTGTAGGGTATAGAGTGTAGGGTATAGAGTGTAGGGTATAGAGTGTAGGGAATAGAGTGTAGAGTGTAAGGTATAGAGTGTAGAGTGTAGGGTATAGAGTGTATGGTATAGAGTGTAGGGTATAGAGTGTAGGGATTAGAGTGTAGGGTATAGAGTGTAGGGTATAGAGTGTAGGGTATAGAGTGTAGAGTGTAGGGTATAGAGTGTAGGGTATAGTGTGTAAGGTATAGAGTGTAGGGCATAGAGTGTAGGGTATAGAGTGTAGGGTATAGAGTGTAGAGTGTATGGCATAGAGTGTAGGGTATAGAGTGTAGGGTATAGAGTGTAGAGTGTAGGGTATAGAGTGTAGGGTATAGAGTGTAGGGTATAGAGTGTAGGGTATAGAGTGTAGTGTATAGAGTGTAGGGTATAGTGTGTAGGGTATAGAGTGTAGGGTATCGAGTGTAGAGTGTAGGGTATATAGTGTAGGGTATAGAGTGTAGGGCATAGAGTGTAGGGTATAGAGTGTAGTGTATAGAGTGTAGAGTGTAGGGATTAGAGTGTAGGGTATAGAGTGTAGGGTATAGAGTGTAGAGTGTAGGGTATAGAGTGTAGGGAATAGAGTGTAGGGTATAGAGTGTAGGGTGTAGAGTGTAGGGTATAGAGTGTAGAGTGTAGGGTATAGAGTGTATGGTATAGAGTGTAGGGTATAGAGTGTAGGGCGTAGAGTGTAGAGTATAGATTGTAGGGCATAGAGTGTAGGGTATAGAGTGTAGGGTATAGAGTGTAGAGTGTAGGGTATAGAATGTATGGTATAGAGTGTAGGGTATAGAGTGTAGGGCAAAGAGTGTAGGGTATAGAGTGTAGGGTATAGAGTGTATGGTATAGAGTGTAGGGTATAGAGTGTAGGGAATAGAGTGTAGAGTGTAAGGTATAGAGTGTAGAGTGTAGGGTATAGAGTGTAGGGTATAGACTGTAGGGTATAGAGTGTAGGGTATAGAGTGTAGGGTATAGATTGTAGAGTGTAGGCTATAGAGTGTAGGGTATAGAGTGTAGAGTGTAGGGTATAGAGTGTAGGGTATAGAGTGTAGGGTATAGAATGTAGAGTGTAGGGTATAGTGTGTAAGGTATAGAGTGCAGGATGTAGAGTGTAGGGTATAGAGTGTAGGGTATAGAGTGTAGGGTATAAAGTGTAGAGTGTAGCGTATAGAGTGTATAGTGTAGGGTATAGAGTGTAGGGTATAGAGTGTAGGGCATAGAGTGTAGGGTATAGAGTGTAGGGTATAGAGTGTAGAGTGTAGGGTATAGAGTGTAGGGTATAGAGTGTAGGGTAGAGAGTGTAGAGTGTAGGGTATAGAGTGTAGGGTATAGAGTGTAGGGTATAGAGTGTAGGGCGTAGAGTGTAGAGTATAGATTGTAGGGCATAGAGTGTAGGGTATAGAGTGTAGGCTATAGAGTGTAGAGTGTAGGGTATAGAATGTATGGTATAGAGTGTAGGGTATAGAGTGTTGGGCAAAGAGTGTAGGGTATAGAGTGTAGGGTATAGAGTGTAGGGTATAGAGTGTAGGGTATAGAGTGTAGGGAATAGAGTGTAGAGTGTAAGGTATAGAGTGTAGAGTGTAGGGTATAGAGTGTAGGGTATAGACTGTAGGGTATAGAGTGTAGGGTATAGAGTGTAGGGTATAGATTGTAGAGTGTAGGCTATAGAGTGTAGGGTATAGAGTGTAGAGTGTAGGGTATAGAGTGTAGGGTATAGAGTGTAGGGTATAGAGTGTAGAGTGTAGGGTATAGTGTGTAGGGTATAGAGTGCAGGATGTAGAGTGTAGGGTATAGAGTGTAGGGTATAAAGTGTAGAGTGTAGCGTATAGAGTGTATAGTGTAGGGTATAGAGTGTAGGGTATAGAGTGTAGGGCATAGAGTGTAGGGTATAGAGTGTAGGGTATAGAGTGTAGAGTGTAGGGTATAGAGTGTAGGGTATAGAGTGTAGGGTATAGAGTGTAGGGTAGAGAGTGTAGAGTGTAGGGTATAGAGTGTAGGGTATAGAGTGTAGGGTATAGAGTGTAGAGTATAGAGTGTAGGGTATAGAGTGTAGAGTGTAGGGTATAGAGTGTAGAGTGTAGGGTATAGAGTGTAGGGTATAGAGTGTAGGGTATAGAGTGTAGAGTGTAGGGTATAGAGTGTAGAGTGTATGGTATAGAGTGTAGGGTATAGAGTGTAGGGTATAGAGTGTAGGGTATAGAGTGTAGGGTATAGAGTGTAGGGTATAGAGTGTAGGGAATAGAGTGTAGAGTGTAAGGTATAGAGTGTAGAGTGTAGGGTATAGAGTGTATGGTATAGAGTGTAGGGTATAGAGTGTAGGGATTAGAGTGTAGGGTATAGAGTGTAGGGTATAGAGTGTAGGGTATAGAGTGTAGGGTATAGAGTGTAGAGTGTAGGGTATAGAGTGTAGGGTATAGAGTGTAAGGTATAGAGTGTAGGGCATAGAGTGTAGGGTATAGAGTGTAGGGTATAGAGTGTAGAGTGTATGGCATAGAGTGTAGGGTATAGAGTGTAGGGTATAGAGTGTAGAGTGTAGGGTATAGAGTGTAGTGTATAGAGTGTAGGGTATAGAGTGTAGGGTATAGAGTGTAGTGTATAGAGTGTAGGGTATAGTGTGTAGGGTATAGAGTGTAGGGTATCGAGTGTAGAGTGTAGGGTATATAGTGTAGGGTATAGAGTGTAGGGCATAGAGTGTAGGGTATAGAGTGTAGTGTATAGAGTGTAGAGTGTAGGGATTAGAGTGTAGGGTATAGAGTGTAGGGTATAGAGTGTAGAGTGTAGGGTATAGAGTGTAGGGAATAGAGTGTAGGGTATAGAGTGTAGGGTATAGATTGTAGAGTGTAGGCTATAGAGTGTAGGGTATAGAGTGTAGAGTGTAGGGTATGGAGTGTAGGGTATAGAGTGTAGGGTATAGAGTGTAGAGTGTAGGGTATAGTGTGTAGGGTATAGAGTGCAGGGTGTAGAGTGTAGGTATAGAGTGTAGGGTATAGAATGTAGGGTATAAAGTGTAGAGTGTAGGGTATAGAGTGTATAGTGTAGGGTATAGAGTGTAGGGTATAGAGTGTAGGGTATAGAGTGTAGGGTATAGAGTGTAGAGTGTAGGGTATAGAGTGTATGCTATAGAGTGTATGGTGTAGAGTGTATGGTATAGAGTGTAGGGTATAGAGGGTAGAGTGTATGGTATAGAGTGTAGGGTATAGAGTGTAGGGTATAGAGTGTATGTTATAGAGTGTAGGGTATAGAGTGTAGAGTGTAGGGTATACAGTTTAGATTGTAGGGTATAGAGTGTAGGGTATAGAGTGTAATGTATATAGTGTATGGTATAGAGTGTAGGGTATAGAGTGTATGGTATAGAGTGTAGGGTATAGAGTGTAGAGTGTAGGATATAGAGTGTAGGGTATAGAGTGTAGAGTGTAGGGTATAGAGTGTAGGGTATAGAGTGTAGGGTATAGAGTGTAGAGTGTAGGGATTAGAGTGTAGGGTATACAGTGTAGGGTATAGAGTGTAGAGTGTAGGGTATAGAGTGTAGGGTATAGAGTGTAGGGTATAGAGTGTAGAGTGTAGGGTATAGAGTGTAGGGTATAGAGTGTAGGGTATAGATTGTAGAGTGTAGGGTATAGAGTGTAGGGTATAGAGTGTAGGGTATAGAGTGTAGGGTATAGAGTGTAGAGTGTAGGGTATAGAGTGTAGGGTATAGAGTGTAGGGTATAGAGTATAGGGCATAGAGTGTAGGGTATAGAGTGTAGGGTATAGTGTGTAGGGTATAGAGTGTAGGGTATAGATTGTAGAGTGTAGGGTATAGAGTGTGGGGTATAGAGTGTAGGGTATAGAGTGTAGAGTGTAGGGTATAGAGTGTAGGGTATAGAGTGTAGGGCATAGAGTGTAGGGTATAGAGTGTAGGGTATAGAGTGTAGAATGTAGGGATTAGAGTGTAGGGTATAGAGTGTAGAGTGTAGGGTATAGAGTGTAGGGTATAGAGTGTAGGGCATAGAGTGTAGGGCATAGAGTGTAGGGTATAGAGTGTAGGGTATAGAGTGTGGGGTATAGAGTGTAGGGTATAGAGTGTAGAGTGTAGGGTAGAGAGTGTAGAGTGTAGGGTATAGAGTAAAGGGTATAGAGTGTAGAATGTAGGGATTAGAGTGTAGGGTATAGAGTGTAGAGTGTAGGGTATAGAGTGTAGGGTATAGAGTGTAGGGCATAGAGTGTAGGGTATAGAGTGTAGGGTATAGAGTGTAGAGTGTAGGGTATAGAGTGTAGGGTATAGAGTGTAGGGTATAGAGTGTAGGGTAGAGAGTGTAGAGTGTAGGGTATAGAGTAAAGGGTATAGAGTGTAGAATGTAGGGATTAGAGTGTAGGGTATAGAGTGTAGGGTGTAGAGTGTAGGGTATAGAGTGTAGGGTATAGAGTGTAGGGTATAAAGTGTAGGGTATAGAGTGTAGGGAATAGAGTGTAGAGTGTAAGGTATAGAGTGTAGAGTGTAGGGTATAGAGTGTAGGGTATAGAGTGTAGGGTATAGAGTGTAGAGTGTAGGGTATAGAGTGTAGGGTGTAGAGTGTAGGGTATAGAGAGTAGAGTGTAGGGTATAGAGTGTATGGTATAGAGTGAAGGGGATAGAGTGTAGGGTATAGAGTGTAGGGTATAGAGTGTAGGGCATAGAGTGTAGGGTATAGAGTGTAGGGTATAGAGTGTAGAGTGTAGGGTATAGAGTGTAGGGTATAGAGTGTAGGGAATAGAGTGTAAAGTGTAAGGTATAGAGTGTAGAGTGTAGGGTATAGAGTGTATGGTATAGAGTGTAGGGTATAGAGTGTAGGGATTAGAGTGTAGGGTATAGAGTGTAGGGTATAGAGTGTAGAGTGTAGGGTATAGAGTGTAGGGTATAGAGTGTAAGGTATAGAGTGTAGGGCATAGAGTGTAGGGTATAGAGTGTAGGGTATAGAGTGTAGAGTGTATGGCATAGAGTGTAGGGTATAGAGTGTAGGGTATAGAGTGTAGAGTGTAGGGTATAGAGTGTAGGGTATAGAGTGTAGGGTATAGAGTGTAGGGTATAAAGTGTAGGGCATAGAGTGTAGGGTATAGAGTGTAGTGTATAGAGTGTAGAGTGTAGGGTATAGTGTGTAGGGTATAGAGTGTAGGGTATCGAGTGTAGAGTGTAGGGTATATAGTGTAGGGTATAGAGTGTAGGGTATAGAGTGTAGGGTATAGAGTGTAGGGTATAGAGTGTAGAGCGTAGGGTATAGAGTGTAGAGCGTAGGGTATAGAGTGTAGGGTATAGAGTGTAGGGTATAGAGTGTAGGGTATAGAGTGAAGAGTGTAGGGTATAGAGTGTAGAGTGTAGGGTATAGAGTGTAGGGTATAGAGTGTAGGGTATAGAGTGTAGGGTAGAGAGTGTAGAGTGTAGGGTATAGAGTGTAGGGTATAGAGTGTAGCGCATAGAGTGTAGGGTATAGAGTGTAGGGTATAGAGTGTAGAGTGTAGGGTATAGAGTGTAGGGTATAGAGTGTAGAGTGTAGGGTATAGAGTGTAGGGTATAGAGTGTAGAGTATAGAGTGTAGGGTATAGAGTGTAGAGTGTAGGGTATAGAGTGTAGAGTGTAGGGTATAGAGTGTAGAGTGTAGGGTATAGAGTGTATGGTATAGAGTGTAGGATATAGAGTGTAGGGTGTAGAGTGTAGGCTATAGAGTGTAGGGTATAGAGTGTAGGGTATAGAGTGTAGGGTATAGAGTGTAGGGAATAGAGTGTAGAGTGTAAGGTATAGAGTGTAGAGTGTAGGGTATAGAGTGTATGGTATAGAGTGTAGGGTATAGAGTGTAGGGATTAGAGTGTAGGGTATAGAGTGTAGGGTATAGAGTGTAGGGTATAGAGTGTAGGGTATAGAGTGTAGAGTGTAGGGTATAGAGTGTAGGGTATAGAGTGTAAGGTATAGAGTGTAGGGCATAGAGTGTAGGGTATAGAGTGTAGGGTATAGAGTGTAGAGTGTATGGCATAGAGTGTAGGGTATAGAGTGTAGGGTATAGAGTGTAGAGTGTAGGGTATAGAGTGTAGGGTATAGAGTGTAGGGTATAGAGTGTAGGGCATAGAGTGTAGGGTATAGAGTGTAGTGTATAGAGTGTAGAGTGTAGGGTATAGAGTGTAGGGTATAGAGTGTAGGGTATAGAGTGTAGAGTGTATGGCATAGAGTGTAGGGTATAGAGTGTAGGGTATAGAGTGTAGAGTGTAGGGTATAGAGTGTAGGGTATAGAGTGTAGGGTATAGAGTGTAGGGTATAAAGTGTAGGGCATAGAGTGTAGGGTATAGAGTGTAGTGTATAGAGTGTAGAGTGTAGGGTATAGTGTGTAGGGTATAGAGTGTAGGGTATCGAGTGTAGAGTGTAGGGTATATAGTGTAGGGTATAGAGTGTAGGGTATAGAGTGTAGGGTATAGAGTGTAGGGTATAGAGTGTAGAGCGTAGGGTATAGAGTGTAGAGCGTAGGGTATAGAGTGTAGGGTATAGAGTGTAGGGTATAGAGTGTAGGGTATAGAGTGAAGAGTGTAGGGTATAGAGTGTAGAGTGTAGGGTATAGAGTGTAGGGTATAGAGTGTAGGGTATAGAGTGTAGGGTAGAGAGTGTAGAGTGTAGGGTATAGAGTGTAGGGTATAGAGTGTAGCGCATAGAGTGTAGGGTATAGAGTGTAGGGTATAGAGTGTAGAGTGTAGGGTATAGAGTGTAGGGTATAGAGTGTAGAGTGTAGGGTATAGAGTGTAGGGTATAGAGTGTAGAGTATAGAGTGTAGGGTATAGAGTGTAGAGTGTAGGGTATAGAGTGTAGAGTGTAGGGTATAGAGTGTAGAGTGTAGGGTATAGAGTGTATGGTATAGAGTGTAGGGTATAGAGTGTAGGGTGTAGAGTGTAGGCTATAGAGTGTAGGGTATAGAGTGTAGGGTATAGAGTGTAGGGTATAGAGTGTAGGGAATAGAGTGTAGAGTGTAAGGTATAGAGTGTAGAGTGTAGGGTATAGAGTGTATGGTATAGAGTGTAGGGTATAGAGTGTAGGGATTAGAGTGTAGGGTATAGAGTGTAGGGTATAGAGTGTAGGGTATAGAGTGTAGGGTATAGAGTGTAGAGTGTAGGGTATAGAGTGTAGGGTATAGAGTGTAAGGTATAGAGTGTAGGGCATAGAGTGTAGGGTATAGAGTGTAGGGTATAGAGTGTAGAGTGTATGGCATAGAGTGTAGGGTATAGAGTGTAGGGTATAGAGTGTAGAGTGTAGGGTATAGAGTGTAGGGTATAGAGTGTAGGGTATAGAGTGTAGGGCATAGAGTGTAGGGTATAGAGTGTAGTGTATAGAGTGTAGAGTGTAGGGTATAGAGTGTAGGGTATAGAGTGTAGGGTATCGAGTGTAGAGTGTAGGGTATATAGTGTAGGGTATAGAGTGTAGGGCATAGAGTGTAGGGTATAGAGTGTAGTGTATAGAGTGTAGAGTGTAGGGTATAGAGTGTAGGGTATAGAGTGTAGGGTATAGAGTGTAGAGCGTAGGGTATAGAGTGTAGAGCGTAGGGTATAGAGTGTAGGGTATAGAGTGTAGGGTATAGAGTGTAGGGTATAGAGTGCAAAGTGTAGGGTATAGAGTGTAGAGTGTAGGGTATAGAGTGTAGGGTATAGAGTGTAGGGTATAGAGTGTAGGGTAGAGAGTGTAGAGTGTAGGGTATAGAGTGTAGGGTATAGAGTGTAGGGTGTAGAGTGTAGGGTATAGAGTGTAGAGTGTAGGGTATAGAGTGTATGGTATAGAGTGTAGGGTATAAAGTGTAGGGTGTAGAGTGTAGGGTATAGAGTGTAGGGCATAGAGTGTAGGGTATAGAGTGTAGGGTATAGTGTGTAGGGTATAGAGTGTAGGGTATCGAGTGTAGAGTGTAGGGTATATAGTGTAGGGTATAGAGTGTAGGGTATAGAGTGTAGGGTATAGAGTGTAGGGTATAGAGTGTAGGGTATAGAGTGTAGTGTATAGAGTGTAGGGTATAGTGTGTAGGGTATAGAGTGTAGGGTATCGAGTGTAGAGTGTAGGGTATATAGTGTAGGGTATAGAGTGTAGGGCATAGAGTGTAGGGTATAGAGTGTAGTGTATAGAGTGTAGAGTGTAGGGATTAGAGTGTAGGGTATAGAGTGTAGGGTATAGAGTGTAGAGTGTAGGGTATAGAGTGTAGGGAATAGAGTGTAGGGTATAGAGTGTAGAGTGTAGGGTATAGAGTGTAGAGTGTAGGGTATAGAGTGTATGGTATAGAGTGTAGGGTATAGAGTGTAGGGCGTAGAGTGTAGAGTATAGATTGTAGGGCATAGAGTGTAGGGTATAGAGTGTAGGGTATAGAGTGTAGAGTGTAGGGTATAGAATGTATGGTATAGAGTGTAGGGTATAGAGTGTAGGGCAAAGAGTGTAGGGTATAGAGTGTAGGGTATAGAGTGTATGGTATAGAGTGTAGGGTATAGAGTGTAGGGAATAGAGTGTAGAGTGTAAGGTATAGAGTGTAGAGTGTAGGGTATAGAGTGTAGGGTATAGACTGTAGGGTATAGAGTGTAGGGTATAGAGTGTAGGGTATAGATTGTAGAGTGTAGGCTATAGAGTGTAGGGTATAGAGTGTAGAGTGTAGGGTATAGAGTGTAGGGTATAGAGTGTAGGGTATAGAGTGTAGAGTGTAGGGTATAGTGTGTAAGGTATAGAGTGCAGGATGTAGAGTGTAGGGTATAGAGTGTAGGGTATAGAGTGTAGGGTATAAAGTGTAGAGTGTAGCGTATAGAGTGTATAGTGTAGGGTATAGAGTGTAGGGTATAGAGTGTAGGGCATAGAGTGTAGGGTATAGAGTGTAGGGTATAGAGTGTAGAGTGTAGGGTATAGAGTGTAGGGTATAGAGTGTAGGGTAGAGAGTGTAGAGTGTAGGGTTTAGAGTGTAGGGTATAGAGTGTAGGGTATAGAGTGTAGGGCGTAGAGTGTAGAGTATAGATTGTAGGGCATAGAGTGTAGGGTATAGAGTGTAGGGTATAGAGTGTAGAGTGTAGGGTATAGAATGTATGGTATAGAGTGTAGGGTATAGAGTGTAGGGCAAAGAGTGTAGGGTATAGAGTGTAGGGTATAGAGTGTAGGGTATAGAGTGTAGGGTATAGAGTGTAGGGAATAGAGTGTAGAGTGTAAGGTATAGAGTGTAGAGTGTAGGGTATAGAGTGTAGGGTATAGACTGTAGGGTATAGAGTGTAGGGTATAGAGTGTAGGGTATAGATTGTAGAGTGTAGGCTATAGAGTGTAGGGTATAGAGTGTAGAGTGTAGGGTATAGAGTGTAGGGTATAGAGTGTAGGGTATAGAGTGTAGAGTGTAGGGTATAGTGTGTAGGGTATAGAGTGCAGGATGTAGAGTGTAGGGTATAGAGTGTAGGGTATAAAGTGTAGAGTGTAGCGTATAGAGTGTATAGTGTAGGGTATAGAGTGTAGGGTATAGAGTGTAGGGCATAGAGTGTAGGGTATAGAGTGTAGGGTATAGAGTGTAGAGTGTAGGGTATAGAGTGTAGGGTATAGAGTGTAGGGTATAGAGTGTAGGGTAGAGAGTGTAGAGTGTAGGGTATAGAGTGTAGGGTATAGAGTGTAGGGTATAGAGTGTAGAGTATAGAGTGTAGGGTATAGAGTGTAGAGTGTAGGGTATAGAGTGTAGAGTGTAGGGTATAGAGTGTAGGGTATAGAGTGTAGGGTATAGAGTGTAGAGTGTAGGGTATAGAGTGTAGAGTGTATGGTATAGAGTGTAGGGTATAGAGTGTAGGGTATAGAGTGTAGGGTATAGAGTGTAGGGTATAGAGTGTAGGGTATAGGGTGTAGGGTATAGAGTGTAGGGAATAGAGTGTAGAGTGTAAGGTATAGAGTGTAGAGTGTAGGGTATAGAGTGTATGGTATAGAGTGTAGGGTATAGAGTGTAGGGATTAGAGTGTAGGGTATAGAGTGTAGGGTATAGAGTGTAGGGTATAGAGTGTAGGGTATAGAGTGTAGAGTGTAGGGTATAGAGTGTAGGGTATAGAGTGTAAGGTATAGAGTGTAGGGCATAGAGTGTAGGGTATAGAGTGTAGGGTATAGAGTGTAGAGTGTATGGCATAGAGTGTAGGGTATAGAGTGTAGGGTATAGAGTGTAGAGTGTAGGGTATAGAGTGTAGGGTATAGAGTGTAGGGTATAGAGTGTAGGGTATAGAGTGTAGTGTATAGAGTGTAGGGTATAGTGTGTAGGGTATAGAGTGTAGGGTATCGAGTGTAGAGTGTAGGGTATATAGTGTAGGGTATAGAGTGTAGGGCATAGAGTGTAGGGTATAGAGTGTAGTGTATAGAGTGTAGAGTGTAGGGATTAGAGTGTAGGGTATAGAGTGTAGGGTATAGAGTGTAGAGTGTAGGGTATAGAGTGTAGGGAATAGAGTGTAGGGTATAGAGTGTAGGGTATAGATTGTAGAGTGTAGGCTATAGAGTGTAGGGTATAGAGTGTAGAGTGTAGGGTATGGAGTGTAGGGTATAGAGTGTAGAGTGTAGGGTATAGTGTGTAGGGTATAGAGTGCAGGGTGTAGAGTGTAGGTATAGAGTGTAGGGTATAGAATGTAGGGTATAAAGTGTAGAGTGTAGGGTATAGAGTGTATAGTGTAGGCTATAGAGTGTAGGGTATAGAGTGTAGGGTATAGAGTGTAGGGTATAGAGTGTAGAGTGTAGGGTATAGAGTGTATGCTATAGAGTGTATGGTGTAGAGTGTATGGTATAGAGTGTAGGGTATAGAGGGTAGAGTGTATGGTATAGAGTGTAGGGTATAGAGTGTAGGGTATAGAGTGTATGTTATAGAGTGTAGGGTATAGAGTGTAGAGTGTAGGGTATACAGTTTAGATTGTAGGGTATAGAGTGTAGGGTATAGAGTGTAATGTATATAGTGTATGGTATAGAGTGTAGGGTATAGAGTGTATGGTATAGAGTGTAGGGTATAGAGTGTAGAGTGTAGGATATAGAGTGTAGGGTATAGAGTGTAGAGTGTAGGGTATAGAGTGTAGGGTATAGAGTGTAGGGTATAGAGTGTAGAGTGTAGGGATTAGAGTGTAGGGTATACAGTGTAGGGTATAGAGTGTAGAGTGTAGGGTATAGAGTGTAGGGTATAGAGTGTAGGGTATAGAGTGTAGAGTGTAGGGTATAGAGTGTAGGGTATAGAGTGTAGGGTATAGATTGTAGAGTGTAGGGTATAGAGTGTAGGGTATAGAGTGTAGGGTATAGAGTGTAGGGTATAGAGTGTAGAGTGTAGGGTATAGAGTGTAGGGTATAGAGTGTAGGGTATAGAGTGTAGGGCATAGAGTGTAGGGTATAGAGTGTAGGGTATAGTGTGTAGGGTATAGAGTGTAGGGTATAGATTGTAGAGTGTAGGGTATAGAGTGTGGGGTATAGAGTGTAGGGTATAGAGTGTAGAGTGTAGGGTATAGAGTGTAGGGTATAGAGTGTAGGGCATAGAGTGTAGGGTATAGAGTGTAGGGTATAGAGTGTAGAGTGTAGGGTATAGAGTGTAGGGTATAGAGTGTAGAGTGTAGGGTATAGAGTGTAGGGTAAAGAGTGTAGGGTATAGAGTGTAGAGTGTAGGGTATAGAGTGTAGGGTATAGAGTGTAGGGTATAGAGTGTGGGGTATAGAGTGTAGGGTATAGAGTGTAGAGTGTAGGGTATAGAGTGTAGAGTGTAGGGTATAGAGTGTAGGGTATAGAGTGTAGAATGTAGGGATTAGAGTGTAGGGTATAGAGTGTAGAGTGTAGGGTATAGAGTGTAGGGTATAGAGTGTAGGGCATAGAGTGTAGGGCATAGAGTGTAGGGTATAGAGTGTAGGGTATAGAGTGTGGGGTATAGAGTGTAGGGTATAGAGTGTAGAGTGTAGGGTAGAGAGTGTAGAGTGTAGGGTATAGAGTAATGGGTATAGAGTGTAGAATGTAGGGATTAGAGTGTAGGGTATAGAGTGTAGAGTGTAGGGTATAGAGTGTAGGGTATAGAGTGTAGGGCATAGAGTGTAGGGTATAGAGTGTAGGGTATAGAGTGTAGAGTGTAGGGTATAGAGTGTAGGGTATAGAGTGTAGGGTATAGAGTGTAGGGTAGAGAGTGTAGAGTGTAGGGTATAGAGTAAAGGGTATAGAGTGTAGAATGTAGGGATTAGAGTGTAGGGTATAGAGTGTAGGGTGTAGAGTGTAGGGTATAGAGTGTAGGGTATAGAGTGTAGGGTATAAAGTGTAGGGTATAGAGTGTAGGGAATAGAGTGTAGAGTGTAAGGTATAGAGTGTAGAGTGTAGGGTATAGAGTGTAGGGTATAGAGTGTAGGGTATAGAGTGTAGAGTGTAGGGTATAGAGTGTAGGGTGTAGAGTGTAGGGTATAGAGAGTAGAGTGTAGGGTATAGAGTGTATGGTATAGAGTGAAGGGGATAGAGTGTAGGGTATAGAGTGTAGGGTATAGAGTGTAGGGCATAGAGTGTAGGGTATAGAGTGTAGGGTATAGAGTGTAGAGTGTAGGGTATAGAGTGTAGGGTATAGAGTGTAGGGAATAGAGTGTAAAGTGTAAGGTATAGAGTGTAGAGTGTAGGGTATAGAGTGTATGGTATAGAGTGTAGGGTATAGAGTGTAGGGATTAGAGTGTAGGGTATAGAGTGTAGGGTATAGAGTGTAGAGTGTAGGGTATAGAGTGTAGGGTATAGAGTGTAAGGTATAGAGTGTAGGGCATAGAGTGTAGGGTATAGAGTGTAGGGTATAGAGTGTAGAGTGTATGGCATAGAGTGTAGGGTATAGAGTGTAGGGTATAGAGTGTAGAGTGTAGGGTATAGAGTGTAGGGTATAGAGTGTAGGGTATAGAGTGTAGGGTATAAAGTGTAGGGCATAGAGTGTAGGGTATAGAGTGTAGTGTATAGAGTGTAGAGTGTAGGGTATAGTGTGTAGGGTATAGAGTGTAGGGTATCGAGTGTAGAGTGTAGGGTATATAGTGTAGGGTATAGAGTGTAGGGCATAGAGTGTAGGGTATAGAGTGTAGTGTATAGAGTGTAGAGTGTAGGGTATAGAGTGTAGGGTATAGAGTGTAGGGTATAGAGTGTAGAGCGTAGGGTATAGAGTGTAGAGCGTAGGGTATAGAGTGTAGGGTATAGAGTGTAGGGTATAGAGTGTAGGGTATAGAGTGAAGAGTGTAGGGTATAGAGTGTAGAGTGTAGGGTATAGAGTGTAGGGTATAGAGTGTAGGGTATAGAGTGTAGGGTAGAGAGTGTAGAGTGTAGGGTATAGAGTGTAGGGTATAGAGTGTAGCGCATAGAGTGTAGGGTATAGAGTGTAGAGTATAGAGTGTAGAGTGTAGGGTATAGAGTGTAGGGTATAGAGTGTAGAGTGTAGGGTATAGAGTGTAGGGTATAGAGTGTAGAAAATAGAGTGTAGGGTATAGAGTGTAGAGTGTAGGGTATAGAGTGTAGAGTGTAGGGTATAGAGTGTAGAGTGTAGGGTATAGAGTGTATGGTATAGAGTGTAGGGTATAGAGTGTAGGGTGTAGAGTGTAGGCTATAGAGTGTAGGGTATAGAGTGTAGGGTATAGAGTGTAGGGTATAGAGTGTAGGGAACAGAGTGTAGAGTGTAAGGTATAGAGTGTAGAGTGTAGGGTATAGAGTGTATGGTATAGAGTGTAAGGTATAGAGTGTAGGGATTAGAGTGTAGGGTATAGAGTGTAGGGTATAGAGTGTAGGGTATAGAGTGTAGGGTATAGAGTGTAGAGTGTAGGGTATAGAGTGTAGGGTATAGAGTGTAAGGTATAGAGTGTAGGGCATAGAGTGTAGGGTATAGAGTGTAGGGTATAGAGTGTAGAGTGTATGGCATAGAGTGTAGGGTATAGAGTGTAGGGTATAGAGTGTAGAGTGTAGGGTATAGAGTGTAGGGTATAGAGTGTAGGGTATAGAGTGTAGGGCATAGAGGGTAGGGTATAGAGTGTAGTGTATAGAGTGTAGAGTGTAGGGTATAGAGTGTAGGGTATAGAGTGTAGGGTATCGAGTGTAGAGTGTAGGGTATATAGTGTAGGGTATAGAGTGTAGGGCATAGAGTGTAGGGTATAGAGTGTAGTGTATAGAGTGTAGAGTGTAGGGTATAGAGTGTAGGGTATAGAGTGTAGAGCGTAGGGTATAGAGTGTAGAGCGTAGGGTATAGAGTGTAGGGTATAGAGTGTAGGGTATAGAGTGTAGGGTATAGAGTGCAGAGTGTAGGGTATAGAGTGTAGAGTGTAGGGTATAGAGTGTAGGGTATAGAGTGTAGGGTATAGAGTGTAGGGTAGAGAGTGTAGAGTGTAGGGTATAGAGTGTAGGGTATAGAGTGTAGGGTGTAGAGTGTAGGGTATAGAGTGTAGAGTGTAGGGTATAGAGTGTATGGTATAGAGTGTAGGGTATAAAGTGTAGGGTGTAGAGTGTAGGGTATAGAGTGTAGGGCATAGAGTGTAGGGTATAGAGTGTAGGGTGTAGAGTGTAGGGTATAGAGTGTAGAGTGTAGGGTATAGAGTGTATGGTATAGAGTGTAGGGTATAGAGTGTAGGGCGTAGAGTGTAGAGTATAGATTGTAGGGCATAGAGTGTAGGGTATAGAGTGTAGGGTATAGAGTGTAGAGTGTAGGGTATAGAATGTATGGTATAGAGTGTAGGGTATAGAGTGTAGGGCAAAGAGTGTAGGGTATAGAGTGTAGGGTATAGAGTGTATGGTATAGAGTGTAGGGTATAGAGTGTAGGGAATAGAGTGTAGAGTGTAAGGTATAGAGTGTAGAGTGTAGGGTATAGAGTGTAGGGTATAGACTGTAGGGTATAGAGTGTAGGGTATAGAGTGTAGGGTATAGATTGTAGAGTGTAGGCTATAGAGTGTAGGGTATAGAGTGTAGAGTGTAGGGTATAGAGTGTAGGGTATAGAGTGTAGGGTATAGAGTGTAGAGTGTAGGGTATAGAGTGCAGGATGTAGAGTGTAGGGTATAGAGTGTAGGGTATAGAGTGTAGGGTATAAAGTGTAGAGTGTAGCGTATAGAGTGTATAGTGTAGGGTATAGAGTGTAGGGTATAGAGTGTAGGGCATAGAGTGTAGGGTATAGAGTGTAGGGTATAGAGTGTAGAGTGTAGGGTATAGAGTGTAGGGTATAGAGTGTAGAGTAGAGAGTGTAGAGTGTAGGGTATAGAGTGTAGGGTATAGAGTGTAGGGTATAGAGTGTAGAGTATAGAGTGTAGGGTATAGAGTGTAGAGTGTAGGGTATAGAGTGTAGAGTGTAGGGTATAGAGTGTAGGGTATAGAGTGTAGGGTATAGAGTGTAGAGTGTAGGGTATAGAGTGTAGAGTGTAGGGTATAGAGTGTATGGTATAGAGTGTAGGGTATAGAGTGTAGGGTGTAGGCTATAGAGTGTAGGGTATAGAGTGTAGGGTATAGAATGTAGGGAATAGAGTGTAGAGTGTAAGGTATAGAGTGTAGAGTGTAGGGTATAGAGTGTATGGTATAGAGTGTAGGGTATAGAGTGTAGGGATTAGAGTGTAGGGTATAGAGTGTAGGGTATAGAGTGTAGGGTATAGAGTGTAGAGTGTAGGGTATAGAGTGTAGGGTATAGAGTGTAAGGTATAGAGTGTAGGGCATAGAGTGTAGGGTATAGAGTGTAGGGTATAGAGTGTAGAGTGTATGGCATAGAGTGCAGGGTATAGAGTGTAGGGTATAGAGTGTAGAGTGTAGGGTATAGAGTGTAGGGTATAGAGTGTAGGGTATAGAGTGTAGGGCATAGAGTGTAGGGTATAGAGTGTAGTGTATAGAGTGTAGAGTGTAGGGTATAGAGTGTAGGGTATAGAGTGTAGGGTATAAAGTGTAGAGTGTAGGGTATATAGTGTAGGGTATAGAGTGTAGGGCATAGAGTGTAGGGTATAGAGTGTAGTGTATAGAGTGTAGAGTGTAGGGTATAGAGTGTAGGGTATAGAGTGAAGGGTATAGAATGTAGAGCGTAGGGTATAGAGTGTAGGGTATAGAGTGTAGGGTATAGAGTGTAGGGTATAGAGTGTAGGGTATAGAGTGCAGAGTGTAGGGTATAGAGTGTAGAGTGTAAGGTATAGAGTGTAGGGTATAGAGTGTAGGGTATAGAGTGTAGGGTATAGAGTGTAGGGTATAGAGTGCAGAGTGTAGGGTATAGAGTGTAGAGTGTAGGGTATAGAGTGTAGGGTATAGAGTGTAGGGTATAGAGTGTAGGGTAGAGAGTGTAGAGTGTAGGGTATAGAGTGTAGGGTATAGAGTGTAGCGCATAGAGTGTAGGGTATAGAGTGTAGGGTATAGAGTGTAGAGTGTAGGGTATAGAGTGTAGGGTATAGAGTGTAGAGTGTAGGGTATAGAGTGTAGGGTATAGAGTGTAGAGTATAGAGTGTAGGGTATAGAGTGTAGAGTGTAGGGTATAGAGTGTAGAGTGTAGGGTATAGAGTGTAGAGTGTAGGGTATAGAGTGTATGGTATAGAGTGTAGGGTATAGAGTGTAGGGTATAGAGTGTAGGGTATAGAGTGTAGGGTATAGAGTGTAGGGTATAGAGTGTAGGGTATAGAGTGTAGGGAATAGAGTGTAGAGTGTAAGGTATAGAGTGTAGAGTGTAGGGTATAGAGTGTATGGTATAGAGTGTAGGGTATAGAGTGTAGGGATTAGAGTGTAGGGTATAGAGTGTAGGGTATAGAGTGTAGGGTATAGAGTGTAGGGTATAGAGTGTAGAGTGTAGGGTATAGAGTGTAGGGTATAGAGTGTAAGGTATAGAGTGTAGGGCATAGAGTGTAGGGTATAGAGTGTAGGGTATAGAGTGTAGAGTGTATGGCATAGAGTGTAGGGTATAGAGTGTAGGGAATAGAGTGTAGAGTGTAGGGTATAGAGTGTAGGGTATAGAGTGTAGGGTATAGAGTGTAGGGTATAGAGTGTAGTGTATAGAGTGTAGGGTATAGTGTGTAGGGTATAGAGTGTAGGGTATCGAGTGTAGAGTGTAGGGTATATAGTGTAGGGTATAGAGTGTAGGGCATAGAGTGTAGGGTATAGAGTGTAGTGTATAGAGTGTAGAGTGTAGGGATTAGAGTGTAGGGTATAGAGTGTAGGGTATAGAGTGTAGAGTGTAGGGTATAGAGTGTAGGGAATAGAGTGTAGGGTATAGAGTGTAGGGTGTAGAGTGTAGGGTATAGAGTGTAGAGTGTAGGGTATAGAGTGTATGGTATAGAGTGTAGGGTATAGAGTGTAGGGCGTAGAGTGTAGAGTATAGATTGTAGGGCATAGAGTGTAGGGTATAGAGTGTAGGGTATAGAGTGTAGAGTGTAGGGTATAGAATGTATGGTATAGAGTGTAGGGTATAGAGTGTAGGGCAAAGAGTGTAGGGTATAGAGTGTAGGGTATAGAGTGTATGGTATAGAGTGTAGGGTATAGAGTGTAGGGAATAGAGTGTAGAGTGTAAGGTATAGAGTGTAGAGTGTAGGGTATAGAGTGTAGGGTATAGACTGTAGGGTATAGAGTGTAGGGTATAGAGTGTAGGGTATAGATTGTAGAGTGTAGGCTATAGAGTGTAGGGTATAGAGTGTAGAGTGTAGGGTATAGAGTGTAGGGTATAGAGTGTAGGGTATAGAGTGTAGAGTGTAGGGTATAGTGTGTAAGGTATAGAGTGCAGGATGTAGAGTGTAGGGTATAGAGTGTAGGGTATAGAGTGTAGGGTATAAAGTGTAGAGTGTAGCGTATAGAGTGTATAGTGTAGGGTATAGAGTGTAGGGTATAGAGTGTAGGGCATAGAGTGTAGGGTATAGAGTGTAGGGTATAGAGTGTAGAGTGTAGGGTATAGAGTGTAGGGTATAGAGTGTAGGGTAGAGAGTGTAGAGTGTAGGGTATAGAGTGTAGGGTATAGAGTGTAGGGCGTAGAGTGTAGAGTATAGATTGTAGGGCATAGAGTGTAGGGTATAGAGTGTAGGGTATAGAGTGTAGAGTGTAGGGTATAGAATGTATGGTATAGAGTGTAGGGTATAGAGTGTAGGGCAAAGAGTGTAGGGTATAGAGTGTAGGGTATAGAGTGTAGGGTATAGAGTGTAGGGTATAGAGTGTAGGGAATAGAGTGTAGAGTGTAAGGTATAGAGTGTAGAGTGTAGGGTATAGAGTGTAGGGTATAGACTGTAGGGTATAGAGTGTAGGGTATAGAGTGTAGGGTATAGATTGTAGAGTGTAGGCTATAGAGTGTAGGGTATAGAGTGTAGAGTGTAGGGTATAGAGTGTAGGGTATAGAGTGTAGGGTATAGAGTGTAGAGTGTAGGGTATAGTGTGTAGGGTATAGAGTGCAGGATGTAGAGTGTAGGGTATAGAGTGTAGGGTATAAAGTGTAGAGTGTAGCGTATAGAGTGTATAGTGTAGGGTATAGAGTGTAGGGTATAGAGTGTAGGGCATAGAGTGTAGGGTATAGAGTGTAGGGTATAGAGTGTAGAGTGTAGGGTATAGAGTGTAGGGTATAGAGTGTAGGGTATAGAGTGTACGGTAGAGAGTGTAGAGTGTAGGGTATAGAGTGTAGGGTATAGAGTGTAGGGTATAGAGTGTAGAGTATAGAGTGTAGGGTATAGAGTGTAGAGTGTAGGGTATAGAGTGTAGAGTGTAGGGTATAGAGTGTAGGGTATAGAGTGTAGGGTATAGAGTGTAGAGTGTAGGGTATAGAGTGTAGGGTATAGAGTGTAGGGTGTAGAGTGTAGGCTATAGAGTGTAGGGTATAGAGTGTAGGGTATAGAGTGTAGGGAATAGAGTGTAGAGTGTAAGGTATAGAGTGTAGAGTGTAGGGTATAGAGTGTATGGTATAGAGTGTAGGGTATAGAGTGTAGGGATTAGAGTGTAGGGTATAGAGTGTAGGGTATAGAGTGTAGGGTATAGAGTGTAGAGTGTAGGGTATAGAGTGTAGGGTATAGAGTGTAAGGTATAGAGTGTAGTGCATAGAGTGTAGGGTATAGAGTGTAGGGTATAGAGTGTAGAGTGTATGGCATAGAGTGCAGGGTATAGAGTGTAGGGTATAGAGTGTAAAGTGTAGGGTATAGAGTGTAGGGTATAGAGTGTAGGGTATAGAGTGTAGGGCATAGAGTGTAGGGTATAGAGTGTAGTGTATAGAGTGTAGAGTGTAGGGTATAGAGTGTAGGGTATAGAGTGTAGGGTATAGAGTGTAGAGTGTAGGGTATATAGTGTAGGGTATAGAATGTAGGGCATAGAGTGTAGGGTATAGAGTGTAGTGTATAGAGTGTAGAGTGTAGGGTATAGAGTGTAGGGTATAGAGTGTAGGGTATAGAGTGTAGAGTGTAGGGTATAGAGTGTAGAGTGTATGGTATAGAGTGTAGGGTATAGAGTGTAGGGTATAGAGTGTAGAGTGTAGGGTATATAGTGTAGGGTATAGAATGTAGGGCATAGAGTGTAGGGTATAGAGTGTAGTGTATAGAGTGTAGAGTGTAGGGTATAGAGTGTAGGGTATAGAGTGTAGGGTATAGAATGTAGAGCGTAGGGTATAGAGTGTAGGGTATAGAGTGTAGGGTATAGAGTGTAGGGTATAGAGTGTAGGGTATAGAGTGCAGAGTGTAGGGTATAGAGTGTAGAGTGTAAGGTATAGAGTGTAGGGTATAGAGTGTAGGGTATAGAGTGTAGGGTATAGAGTGTAGGGTATAGAGTGCAGAGTGTAGGGTATAGAGTGTAGAGTGTAGGGTATAGAGTGTAGGGTATAGAGTGTAGGGTATAGAGTGTAGGGTATAGAGTGTAGGGTAGAGAGTGTAGAGTGCAGGGTATAGAGTGTAGGGTATAGAGTGTAGCGCATAGAGTGTAGGGTATAGAGTGTAGGGTATAGAGTGTAGAGTGTAGGGTATAGAGTGTAGGGTATAGAGTGTAGAGTGTAGGGTATAGAGTGTAGGGTATAGAGTGTAGAGTATAGAGTGTAGGGTATAGAGTGTAGAGTGTAGGGTATAGAGTGTAGAGTGTAGGGTATAGAGTGTAGAGTGTAGGGTATAGAGTGTATGGTATAGAGTGTAGGGTATAGAGTGTAGGGTGTAGAGTGTAGGCTGTAGAGTGTAGGGTATAGAGTGTAGGGTATAGAGTGTAGGGTATAGAGTGTAGGGAATAGAGTGTAGAGTGTAAGGTATAGAGTGTAGAGTGTAGGGTATAGAGTGTATGGTATAGAGTGTAGGGTATAGAGTGTAGGGATTAGAGTGTAGGGTATAGAGTGTAGGGTATAGAGTGTAGGGTATAGAGTGTAGGGTATAGAGTGTAGAGTGTAGGGTATAGATTGTAGGGTATAGAGTGTAAGGTATAGAGTGTAGGGCATAGAGTGTAGGGTATAGAGTGTAGGGTATAGAGTGTAGAGTGTATGGCATAGAGTGTAGGGTATAGAGTGTAGGGTATAGAGTGTAGAGTGTAGGGTATAGAGTGTAGGGTATAGAGTGTAGGGTATAGAGTGTAGGGTATAGAGTGTAGGGTATAGAGTGTAGTGTATAGAGTGTAGAGTGTAGGGTATAGAGTGTAGGGTATAGAGTGTAGGGTATCGAGTGTAGAGTGTAGGGTATATAGTGTAGGGTATAGAGTGTAGGGCATAGAGTGTAGGGTATAGAGTGTAGTGTATAGAGTGTAGAGTGTAGGGATTAGAGTGTAGGGTATAGAGTGTAGGGTATAGAGTGTAGAGCGTAGGGTATAGAGTGTAGAGCGTAGGGTATAGAGTGTAGGGTATAGAGTGTAGGGTATAGAGTGTAGGGTATAGAGTGCAGAGTGTAGGGTATAGAGTGTCGAGTGTAGGGTATAGAGTGTAGGGTATAGAGTGTAGGGTAGAGAGTGTAGAGTGTAGGGTATAGAGTGTAGGGTATAGAGTGTAGGGTGTAGAGTGTAGGGTATAGAGTGTAGAGTGTAGGGTATAGAGTGTATGGTATAGAGTGTAGGGTATAGAGTGTAGGATGTAGAGTGTAGGGTATAGAGTGTAGGGCATAGAGTGTAGGGTATAGAGTGTAGGGTGTAGAGTGTAGGGTATAGAGTGTAGAGTGTAGGGTATAGAGTGTATGGTATAGAGTGTAGGGTATAGAGTGTAGGGTATAGAGTGTAGGGTATAGAGTGTAGAGTGTAGGGTATATAGTGTAGGGTATAGAATGTAGGGCATAGAGTGTAGGGTATAGAGTGTAGAGTATAGAGTGTAGAGTGTAGGGTATAGAGTGTAGGGTATAGAGTGTAGGGTATAGAGTGTAGAGTGTAGGGTATAGAGTGTAGAGTGTATGGTATAGAGTGTAGGGTATAGAGTGTAGGGTATAGAGTGTAGAGTGTAGGGTATATAGTGTAGGGTATAGAATGTAGGGCATAGAGTGTAGGGTATAGAGTGTAGTGTATAGAGTGTAGAGTGTAGGGTATAGAGTGTAGGGTATAGAGTGTAGGGTATAGAATGTAGAGCGTAGGGTATAGAGTGTAGGGTATAGAGTGTAGGGTATAGAGTGTAGGGTATAGAGTGTAGGGTATAGAGTGTAGGGTATAGAGTGCAGAGTGTAGGGTATAGAGTGTAGAGTGTAAGGTATAGAGTGTAGGGTATAGAGTGTAGGGTATAGAGTGTAGGGTATAGAGTGTAGGGTATAGAGTGCAGAGTGTAGGGTATAGAGTGTAGAGTGTAGGGTATAGAGTGTAGGGTATAGAGTGTAGGGTATAGAGTGTAGGGTATAGAGTGTAGGGTAGAGAGTGTAGAGTGCAGGGTATAGAGTGTAGGGTATAGAGTGTAGCGCATAGAGTGTAGGGTATAGAGTGTAGGGTATAGAGTGTAGAGTGTAGGGTATAGAGTGTAGGGTATAGAGTGTAGAGTGTAGGGTATAGAGTGTAGGGTATAGAGTGTAGAGTATAGAGTGTAGGGTATAGAGTGTAGAGTGTAGGGTATAGAGTGTAGAGTGTAGGGTATAGAGTGTAGAGTGTAGGGTATAGAGTGTATGGTATAGAGTGTAGGGTATAGAGTGTAGGGTGTAGAGTGTAGGCTGTAGAGTGTAGGGTATAGAGTGTAGGGTATAGAGTGTAGGGTATAGAGTGTAGGGAATAGAGTGTAGAGTGTAAGGTATAGAGTGTAGAGTGTAGGGTATAGAGTGTATGGTATAGAGTGTAGGGTATAGAGTGTAGGGATTAGAGTGTAGGGTATAGAGTGTAGGGTATAGAGTGTAGGGTATAGAGTGTAGGGTATAGAGTGTAGAGTGTAGGGTATAGATTGTAGGGTATAGAGTGTAAGGTATAGAGTGTAGGGCATAGAGTGTAGGGTATAGAGTGTAGGGTATAGAGTGTAGAGTGTATGGCATAGAGTGTAGGGTATAGAGTGTAGGGTATAGAGTGTAGAGTGTAGGGTATAGAGTGTAGGGTATAGAGTGTAGGGTATAGAGTGTAGGGTATAGAGTGTAGGGTATAGAGTGTAGTGTATAGAGTGTAGAGTGTAGGGTATAGAGTGTAGGGTATAGAGTGTAGGGTATCGAGTGTAGAGTGTAGGGTATATAGTGTAAGGTATAGAGTGTAGGGCATAGAGTGTAGGGTATAGAGTGTAGTGTATAGAGTGTAGAGTGTAGGGATTAGAGTGTAGGGTATAGAGTGTAGGGTATAGAGTGTAGAGCGTAGGGTATAGAGTGTAGAGCGTAGGGTATAGAGTGTAGGGTATAGAGTGTAGGGTATAGAGTGTAGGGTATAGAGTGCAGAGTGTAGGGTATAGAGTGTCGAGTGTAGGGTATAGAGTGTAGGGTATAGAGTGTAGGGTAGAGAGTGTAGAGTGTAGGGTATAGAGTGTAGGGTATAGAGTGTAGGGTGTAGAGTGTAGGGTATAGAGTGTAGAGTGTAGGGTATAGAGTGTATGGTATAGAGTGTAGGGTATAGAGTGTAGGATGTAGAGTGTAGGGTATAGAGTGTAGGGCATAGAGTGTAGGGTATAGAGTGTAGGGTGTAGAGTGTAGGGTATAGAGTGTAGAGTGTAGGGTATAGAGTGTATGGTATAGAGTGTAGGGTATAGAGTGTAGGGTGTAGAGTGTAGAGTATAGAGTGTAGGGCATAGAGTGTAGGGTATAGAGTGTAGGGTATAGAGTGTAGAGTGTAGGGTATAGAATGTATGGTATAGAGTGTAGGGTATAGAGTGTAGGGCAAAGAGTGTAGGGTATAGAGTGTAGGGTATAGAGTGTATGGTATAGAGTGTAGGGTATAGAGTGTAGGGAATAGAGTGTAGAGTGTAAGGTATAGAGTGTAGAGTGTAGGGTATAGAGTGTAGGGTATAGACTGTAGGGTATAGAGTGTAGGGTATAGAGTGTAGGGTATAGATTGTAGAGTGTAGGCTATAGAGTGTAGGGTATAGAGTGTAGAGTGTAGGGTATAGAGTGTAGGGTATAGAGTGTAGGGTATAGAGTGTAGAGTGTAGGGTATAGTGTGTAGGGTATAGAGTGCAGGATGTAGAGTGTAGGGTATAGAGTGTAGGGTATAGAGTGTAGGGTATAAAGTGTAGAGTGTAGCGTATAGAGTGTATAGTGTAGGGTATAGAGTGTAGGGTATAGAGTGTAGGGCATAGAGTGTAGGGTATAGAGTGTAGGGTATAGAGTGTAGAGTGTAGGGTATAGAGTGTAGGGTATAGAGTGTAGGGTATAGAGTGTAGGGTAGAGAGTGTAGAGTGTAGGGTATAGAGTGTAGGGTATAGAGTGTAGGGTATAGAGTGTAGAGTATAGAGTGTAGGGTGTAGAGTGTAGGGTATAGAGTGTAGAGTGTAGGGTATAGAGTGTAGGGTATAGAGTGTAGGGTATAGAGTGTAGGGTATAGAGTGTAGAGTGTAGGGTATAGAGTGTATGGTATAGAGTGTAGGGTATAGAGTGTAGGGTGTAGAGTGTAGGCTATAGACTGTAGGGTATAGAGTGTAGGGTATAGAGTGTAGGGAATAGAGTGTAGAGTGTAAGGTATAGAGTGTAGAGTGTAGGGTATAGAGTGTATGGTATAGAGTGTAGGGTATAGAGTGTAGGGATTAGAGTGTAGGGTATAGAGTGTAGGGTATAGAGTGTAGGGTATAGAGTATAGAGTGTAGGGTATAGAGTGTAGGGTATAGAGTGTAAGGTATAGAGTGTAGGGCATAGAGTGTAGGGTATAGAGTGTAGGGTATAGAGTGTAGAGTGTATGGCATAGAGTGTAGGGTATAGAGTGTAGGGTATAGAGTGTAGAGTGTAGGGTATAGAGTGTAGGGTATAGAGTGTAGGGCATAGAGTGTAGGGTATAGAGTGTAGTGTATAGAGTGTAGAGTGTAGGGTATAGAGTGTAGGGTATAGAGTGTAGGGTATAGAGTGTAGAGTGTAGGGTATATAGTGTAGGGTATAGAGTGTAGGGCATAGAGTGTAGAGTATAGAGTGTAGTGTATAGAGTGTAGAGTGTAGGGTATAGAGTGTAGGGTATAGAGTGTAGGGTATAGAATGTAGAGCGTAGGGTATAGAGTGTAGGGTATAGAGTGTAGGGTATAGAGTGTAGGGTATAGAGTGTAGGGTATAGAGTGCAGATTGTAGGGTATAGAGTGTAGAGTGTAAGGTATAGAGTGTAGGGTATAGAGTGTAGGGTAGAGAGTGTAGGGTAGAGAGTGTAGAGTGTAGGGTATAGAGTGTAGGGTATAAAGTGTAGGGTGTAGAGTGTAAGGTATAGAGTGTAGAGTGTAGGGTATAGAGTGTATGGTATAGAGTGTAGGGTATAGAGTGTAGGGTGTAGAGTGTAGGGTATAGAGTGTAGGGCATAGAGTGTAGGGTATAGAGTGTAGGGTGTAGAGTGTAGGGTATAGAGTGTAGAGTGTAGGGTATAGAGTGTATGGTATAAAGTGTAGGGTATAGAGTGTAGGGTGTAGAGTGTAGGGTATAGAGTGTAGGGCATAGAGTGTAGGGTATAGAGTGTAGGGTATAGAGTGTAGAGTGTAGGGTATAAAATGTATGGTATAGAGTGTAGGGTATAGAGTGTAGGGTATAGAGTGTAGGGCAAAGAGTGTAGGGTATAGAGTGTAGGGTATAGAGTGTATGGTATAGAGTGTAGGATATAGAGTGTAGGGAATAGAGTGTAGAGTGTAGGGTATAGAGTGTAGGGTATAGAGTGTAGGGTATAGAGTGTAGAGTGTAGGGTATAGAGTGTAGAGTGTAGGGTATAGAGTGTATGGTATAGAGTGTAGGGTATAGAGTGTAGGGTGTAGAGTGTAGGCTATAGAGTGTAGGATATAGAGTGTAGGGTATAGAGTGTAGGGTATAGAGTGTAGGGAATAGAGTGTAGAGTGTAGGATATTGAGTGTAGAGTGTAGGGTATATAGTGTAGGGTATAGAGTGTAGGGCATAGAGTGTAGGGTATAGAGTGTAGTGTATAGAGTGTAGAGTGTAGGGTATAGAGTGTAGGGTATAGAGTGTAGGGTATAGAATGTAGAGCGTAGGGTATAGAGTGTAGGGTATAGAGTGTAGGGTATAGAGTGTAGGGTATAGAGTGTAGGGTATAGAGTGTAGGGTATAGAGTGCAGAGTGTAGGGTATAGAGTGTAAAGTGTAAGGTATAGAGTGTAGGGTATAAAGTGTAGGGTATAGAGTGTAGGGTAGAGAGTGTAGAGTGTAGGGAATAGAGTGTAGGGTATAGAGTGTAGGGTGTAGAGTGTAGGGTATAGAGTGTAGAGTGTAGGGTATAGAGTGTATGGTATAGAGTGTAGGGTATAGAGTGTAGGGTGTAGAGTGTAGGGTATAGAGTGTAGGGCATAGAGTGTAGGGTATAGAGTGTAGGGTGTAGAGTGTAGGGTATAGAGTGTAGAGTGTAGGGTATAGAGTGTATGGTATAGAGTGTAGGGTATAGAGTGTAGGGTGTAGAGTGTAGGGTATAGAGTGTAGGGCATAGAGTGTAGGGTATAGAGTGTAGGGTATAGAGTGTAGAGTGTAGGGTATAGAATGTAGGGTATAGAGTGTAGGGTATAGAGTGTAGGGTATAGAGTGTAGGGCAAAGAGTGTAGGGTATAGAGTGTAGGGTATAGAGTGTAGGGTATAGAGTGTAGGGAATAGAGTGTAGAGTGTAAGGTATAGAGTGTAGAGTGTAGGGTATAGAGTGTAGGGTATAGACTGTAGGGTATAGAGTGTAGGGTATAGAGTGTAGGGTATAGATTGTAGAGTGTAGGCTATAGAGTGTAGGGTATAGAGTGTAGAGTGTAGGGTATAGAGTGTAGGGTATAGAGTGTAGGGTATAGAGTGTAGAGTGTAGGGTATAGTGTGTAGGGTATAGAGTGCAGGGTGTAGAGTGTAGGGTATAGAGTGTAAGGTATAGAGTGTAGGGTAGAGAGTGTAGAGTGTAGGGTATAGAGTGTAGGGTATAGAGTGTAGGGTGTAGAGTGTAGGGTATAGAGTGTAGAGTGTAGGGTATAGAGTGTATGGTATAGAGTGTAGGGTATAGAGTGTAGGGTGTAGAGTGTAGGGTATAGAGTGTAGGGCATAGAGTGTAGGGTATAGAGTGTAGGGTGTAGAGTGTAGGGTATAGAGTGTAGAGTGTAGGGTATAGAGTGTATGGTATAGAGTGTAGGGTATAGAGTGTAGGGTGTAGAGTGTAGGGTATAGAGTGTAGGGCATAGAGTGTAGGGTATAGAGTGTAGGGTATAGAGTGTAGAGTGTAGGGTATAGAATGTATGGTATAGAGTGTAGGGCAAAGAGTGTAGGGTATAGAGTGTAGGGTATAGAGTGTATGGTATAGAGTGTAGGGTATAGAGTGTAGGGAATAGAGTGTAGAGTGTAGGGTATAGAGTGTAGGGTATAGAGTGTAGGGTATAGAGTGTAGAGTGTAGGGTATAGAGTGTAGAGTGTAGGGTATAGAGTGTATGGTATAGAGTGTAGGGTATAGAGTGTAGGGTGTAGAGTGTAGGCTATAGAGTGTAGGGTATAGAGTGTAGGGTATAGAGTGTAGGGTATAGAGTGTAAGGAATAGAGTGTAGAGTGTAAGATATAGAGTGTAGAGTGTAGGGTATAGAGTGTATGGTATAGAGTGTAGGGTATAGAGTGTAGGGATTAGAGTGTAGGGTATAGAGTGTAGGGTATAGAGTGTAGGGTATAGAGTGTAGAGTGTAGGGTATAGAGTGTAGGGTATAGAGTGTAAGGTATAGAGTGTAGGGCATAGAGTGTAGGGTATAGAGTGTAGGGTATAGAGTGTAGAGTGTATGGCATAGAATGTAGGGTATAGAGTGTAGGGTATAGAGTGTAGAGTGTAGGGTATAGAGTTTAGGGTATAGAGTGTAGGGTATAGAGTGTAGGGTATAGAGTGTAGGGCATAGAGTGAAGGGTATAGAGTGTAGTGTATAGAGTGTAGAGTGTAGGGTATAGAGTGTAGGGTATAGAGTGTAGGGTATAGAGTGTAGGGTATATAGTGTAGGGTATAGAGTGTAGGGCATAGAGTGTAGGGTATAGACTGTAGGGTATAGAGTGTAGGGTATAGAGTGTAGGGTATAGATTGTAGAGTGTAGGCTATAGAGTGTAGGCTATAGAGTGTAGAGTGTAGAGTGTAGGGTATAGAGTGTAGAGCGTAGGGTATAGAGTGTAGGGTATAGAGTGTAGGGTATAGAGTGTAGGGTATAGAGTGTAGGGTATTGAGTGCAGAGTGTAGGGTATAGAGTGTAGAGTGTAGGGTATAGAGTGTAGGGTATAGAGTGTAGGGTATAGAGTGTAGGGTAGAGAGTGTAGAGTGTAGGGTATAGAGTGTAGGGTATAGAGTGTAGGGTGTAGAGTGTAGGGTATAGAGTGTAGAGTGTAGGGTATAGAGTGTATGGTATAGAGTGTAGGGTATAGAGTGTAGGGTGTAGAGTGTAGGGTATAGAGTGTAGGGCATAGAGTGTAGGGTATAGAGTGTAGGGTGTAGAGTGTATGGTATAGAGTGTAGAGTGTAGGGTATAGAGTGTATGGTATAGAGTGTAGGGTATAGAGTGTAGGGTGTAGAGTGTAGGGTATAGAGTGTAGGGCATAGAGTGTAGGGTATAGAGTGTAGGGTATAGAGTGTAGAGTGTAGGGTATAGAATGTATGGTATAGAGTGTAGGGTATAGAGTGTAGGGTATAGAGTGTAGGGCAAAGAGTGTAGGGTATAGAGTGTAGGGTATAGAGTGTATGGTATAGAGTGTTGGGTATAGAGTGTAGGGAATAGAGTGTAGAGTGTAAGGTATAGAGTGTAGAGTGTAGGGTATAGAGTGTAGGGTATAGACTGTAGGGTATAGAGTGTAGGGTATAGAGTGTAGGGTATAGATTGTAGAGTGTAGGCTATAGAGTGTAGGGTATAGAGTGTAGAGTGTAGGGTATAGAGTGTAGTGTATAGAGTGTAGGGTATAGAGTGTAGAGTGTAGGGTATAGTGTGTAGGGTATAGAGTGCAGGGTGTAGAGTGTAGGGTATAGAGTGTAGGGTATAGAGTGTAGGGTATAAAGTGTAGAGTGTAGCGTATAGAGTGTATAGTGTAGGGTATAGAGTGTAGGGTATAGAGTGTAGGGCATAGAATGTAGAGTATAGAGTGTAGGGTATAGAGTGTAGAGTGTAGGGTATAGAGTGTAGGGTATAGAGTGTAGGGTATAGAGTGTAGGGTAGAGAGTGTAGAGTGTAGGGTATAGAGTAAAGGGTATAGAGTGTAGAATGTAGGGATTAGAGTGTAGGGTATAGAGTGTAGGGTGTAGAGTGTAGGGTATAGAGTGTAGGGTATAGAGTGTAGGGTATAGAGTGTAGGGAATAGAGTGTAGAGTGTAAGGTATAGAGTGTAGAGTGTAGGGTATAGAGTGTAGGGTATAGAGTGTAGGGTATAGAGTGTAGGGTAGAGAGTGTAGAGTGTAGGGTATAGAGTAAAGGGTATAGAGTGTAGAATGTAGGGATTAAAGTGTAGGGTATAGAGTGTAGGGTGTAGAGTGTAGGGTATAGAGTGTAGGGTATAGAGTGTAGTGTATAGAGTGTAGAGTGTAGGGTATAGAGTGTAGGGTATAGAGTGTAGGGTATAGAGTGTAGAGTGTAGGGTATATAGTGTAGGGTATAGAGTGTAGGGCATAGAGTGTAGGGTATAGAGTGTAGTGTATAGAGTGTAGAGTGTAGGGTATAGAGTGTAGGGTATAGAGTGTAGGGTATAGAGTGTAGAGCGTAGGGTATAGAGTGTAGGGTATAGAGTGTAGGGTATAGAGTGTAGGGTATAGAGTGCAGAGTGTAGGGTATAGAGTGTAGAGTGTACGGTATAGAGTGTAGGGTATAGAGTGTAGGGTATAGAGTGTAGGGTAGAGAGTGTAGAGTGTAGGGTATAGAGTGTAGGGTATAGAGTGTAGGGTGTAGAGTGTAGGGTATAGAGTGTAGAGTGTAGGGTATAGAGTGTATGGTATAGAGTGTAGGGTATAGAGTGTAGGGTGTAGAGTGTAGGGTATAGAGTGTAGTGCATAGAGTGTAGGGTATAGAGTGTAGGGTGTAGAGTGTAGGGTATAGAGTGTAGAGTGTAGGCTATAGAGTGTATGGTATAGAGTGTAGGGTATAGAGTGTAGGGTGTAGAGTGTAGGGTATAGAGTGTAGGGCATAGAGTGTAGGGTATAGAGTGTAGGGTATAGAGTGTAGAGTGTAGGGTATAGAATGTATGGTATAGAGTGGAGGGTATAGAGTGTATGGTATAGAGTGTAGGGCAAAGAGTGTAGGGTATAGAGTGTAGGGTATAGAGTGTATGGTATAGAGTGTAGGGTATAGAGTGTAGGGAATAGAGTGTAGAGTGTAAGGTATAGAGTGTAGAGTGTAGGGTATAGAGTGTAGGGTATAGACTGTAGGGTATAGAGTGTAGGGTATAGAGTGTAGGGTATAGATTGTAGAGTGTAGGCTATAGAGTGTAGGGTATAGAGTGTAGGGTGTAGGGTATAGAGTGTAGGGTATAGAGTGTAGGGTATAGAGTGTAGAGTGTAGGGTATAGTGTGTAGGGTATAGAGTGCAGGGTGTAGAGTGTAGGGTATAAAGTGTAGAGTGTAGCGTATAGAGTGTATAGTGTAGGGTATAGAGTGTAGGGTATAGAGTGTAGGGCATAGAGTGTAGGGTATAGAGTGTAGTGTATAGAGTGTAGAGTGTAGGGTATAGAGTGTAGGGTATAGAGTGTAGGGTATAGAGTGTAGGGTAGAGAGTGTATAGTGTAGGGTATAGAGTAAAGGGTATAGAGTGTAGAATGTAGGGATTAGAGTGTAGGGTATAGAGTGTAGGGTGTAGAGTGTAGGGTATAGAGTGTAGGGTATAAAGTGTAGAGTGTAGGGTATAGAGTGTAGAGTGTAGGGTATAGAGTGTAGGGTATAGAGTGTAGGGCATAGAGTGTAGGGTATAGAGTGTAGGGTATAGAGTGTAGAGTGTAGGGTATAGAGTGTAGGTTATAGAGTGTAGGGTAGAGAGTGTAGAGTGTAGGGTATAGAGTAAAGGGTATAGAGTGTAGAATGTAGGGATTAGAGTGTAGGGTATAGAGTGTAGGGTGTAGAGTGTAGGGTATAGAGTGTAGAGTATAGAGTGTAGGGTATAGAGTGTAGGGTATAGAGTGTAGGGAATAGAGTGTAGAGTGTAAGGTATAGAGTGTAGAGTGTAGGGTATAGAGTGTAGGGTATAGAGTGTAGATTGTAGGGATTAGAGTGTAGGGTATAGAGTGTAGAGTGTAGGGTATAGAGTGTAGGGTATAGAGTGTAGGGCATATAGTGTAGGGTATAGAGTGTAGGGTATAGAGTGTAGAGTGTAGGATATAGAGTGTGGGGTATAGAGTGTAGGGTGTAGAGTGTAGGGTAGAGAGTGTAGAGTGTAGGGTATAGAGTGTAGGGTATAGAGTGTAGGGTATAGAGTGTAGGGTGTAGAGTGTAGGGTATAGAGTGTAGAGTGTAGGGTATAGAGTGTATGGTATAGAGTGAAGGGGATAGAGTGTAGGGTGTAGAGTGTAGGGTATAGAGTGTAGGGTATAGAGTGTATGGTATAGAGTGTAGGGTATAGAGTGTAGGGAATAGAATGTAGAGTGTAAGATATAGAGTGTAGAGTGTAGGGTATATAGTGTAGGGTATAGACTGTAGGGTATAGAGTGTAGGGTATATAGTGTAGGGTATAGATTGTAGAGTGTAGGCTATAGAGTGTAGGGTATAGAGTGTAGAGTGTAGGGTAGAGAGTGTAGGGTATAGAGTGTAGGGTATAGAGTGTAGATTGTAGGGTATAGTGTGTAGGGTATAGAGTGCAGGGTGTAGAGTGTAGGGTATAGAGTGTAGTGTATAGAATGTAGGGTATAAAGTGTAGGGTATAGAGTGTATAGTGTAGGGTATAGAGTGTAGGGTATAGAGTGTAGGGTATAGATTGTAGGGTATAGAGTGTAGAGTGTAGGGTATAGAGTGTATGCTATAGAGTGTATGGTGTAGAGTGTATGGTATAGAGTGTAGGGTATAGAGTGTAGAGTGTATGGTATAGAGTGTAGGGTATAGAGTGTAGGGTATAGAGTGTATGTTATAGAGTGTAGGGTATAGAGTGTAGAGTGTAAGGTATACAGTTTAGATTGTAGGGTATAGAGTGAAGGGTATAGAGTGTAATGTATAGAGTGTATGGTATAGAGTGTAGGGTATAGAGTGTATGGTATAGAGTGTAGGGTATAGAGTGTAGAGTGTAGGATATAGAGTGTAGGGTATAGAGTGTAGAGTGTAGGGTATATAGTGTAGGGTATAGAGTGTAGGGTATAGAGTGTACAGTGTAGGGATTAGAGTGTAGGGTATAGAGTGTAGGGTATAGAGTGTAGAGTGTAGGGTATAGAGTGTAGGGTATAGAGTGTAGAGTGTAGGGTATAGAGTGTAGGGTATAGAGTGTAGGGTATAGATTGTAGAGTGTAGGGTATAGAGTGTAGGGTATAGAGTGTAGGGTATAGAGTGTAGGGTATAGAGTGTAGGGTATAGAGTGTAGGGTATAGAGTGTAGGGCATAGAGTGTAGGGTATAGAGTGTAGGGTATAGAGTGTAGGGTATAGAGTGTAGGGTATAGATTGTAGAGTGTAGGGTATAGAGTGTGGGGTATAGAGTGTAGGGTATAGAGTGTAGAGTGTAGGGTATAGAGTGTAGGGTATAGAGTGTGGGGCACAGAGTGTAGGGTATAGAGTGTAGGGTATAGAGTGTAGAGTGTAGGGTATAGAGTGTAGGGTATAGAGTGTAGAGTGTAGGGTATAGAGTGTAGGGTATAGAGTGTAGGGTATAGAGTGTAGAGTGTAGGGTATAGAGTGTAGGGTATAGAGTGTAGGGTATAGAGTGTAGAGTGTAGGGTATAGAGTGTAGAGTGTAGGGTATAGAGTGTAGGGTATAGAGTGTAGGGTATAGAGTGTAGGGTAGAGAGTGTAGAGTGTAGGGTATAGAGTAAAGGGTATAGAGTGTAGAATGTAGGGATTAGAGTGTAGGGTATAGAGTGTAGGGTGTAGAGTGTAAGGTATAGAGTGTAGAGTGTAGGGTATAGAGTGTAGGGTATAGAGTGTAGATTGTAGGGATTAGAGTGTAGGGTATAGAGTGTAGGGTGTAGAGTGTAGGGTATAGAGTGTAGAGTGTAGGGTATAGAGTGTATGGTATAGAGTGTAGGGTATAGAGTGTAGGGTGTAGAGTGTAGGGTATAGAGTGTAGGGTATAGAGTGTATGGTATAGAGTGTAGGGTATAGAGTGTAGGGAATAGAGTGTAGAGTGTAAGGTATAGAGTGTAGAGTATATGGTATAGAGTGTAGGGTATAGACTGCAGGGTATAGAGTGTAGGGTATAGAGTGTAGGGTATAGATTGTAGAGTGTAGGCTATAGAGTGTAGGGTATAGAGTGTAGAGTGTAGGGTATAGAGTGTAGGGTATAGAGTGTAGAGTGTAGGGTATAGAGTGTAGGGTATAGAGTGTAGAGTGTAGGGTATAGTGTGTAGGGTATAGAGTGCAGGGTGTAGAGTGTAGGGTATAGAGTGTAGGGTATAGAGTGTAGGGTATAAAGTGTAGAGTGTAGGGTATAGAGTGTATAGTGTAGGGTATAGAGTGTAGGGTATAGAGTGTAGGGTATAGAGTGTAGAGTGTAGGGTATAGAGTGTATGCTATAGAGTGTATAGTGTAGAGTGTATGGTATAGAGTGTAGGGTATAGAGTGTAGAGTGTATGGTATAGAGTGTAGGGTATAGAGTGTAGGGTATAGAGTGTATGTTATAGAGTGTAGGGTATAGAGTGTAGAGTGTAGGGTATACAGTTTAGATTGTAGGGTATAGAGTGTAGGGTATAGAGTGTAGAGTGTAGGGTGTAGAGTGTAGGGTATAGAGTGTAGGGTATAAAGTGTATGTTATAGAGTGTAGTGTATAGAGTGTAGAGTGTAGGGTATACAGTTTAGATTGTAGGGTATAGAGTGTAGGGTATAGAGTGTAGATTGTAGGGTATAGAGTGTAGGGTATAGAGTGTAGGGTATAGAGTGTAGGTATAGAGTGTAGGGTATAGAGTGTAGAGTGTAGGGTATAGAGTGTAGGGTATAGAGTGTAGGGTATAGAGTGTAGGGTATAGAGTGTAGAGTGTATGCTATAGAGTGTATAGTGTAGAGTGTATGGTATAGAGTGTAGGGTATAGTGTGTAGAGTGTATGGTATAGAGTGTAGGGTATAGAGTGTAGGGTATAGAGTGTATGTTATAGAGTGTAGGGTATAGAGTGCAGAGTGTAGGGTATAGAGTGTAGGGCATAGAGTGTAGGGTATAGAGTGTAGGGTATAGAGTGTAGTGTATAGAGTGTAGAGCGTAGGGTATAGAGTGTAGGGTATAGAGTGTAGGGTATAGAGTGTAGAGTGTAGGGTATATAGTGTAGGGTATAGAGTGCAGGGTGTAGAGTGTAGGGTATAGAGTGTAAGGTATAGAGTGTATGGTATAGAGTGTAGGGTATAGAGTGTAGAGTGTAGGATATAGGGTGTAGGGTATAGAGTGTAGAGTGTAGGGTATAGAGTGTAGGGTATAGAGTGTAGTGTATAGAGTGTAGAGTGTAGGGTACAGAGTGTAGGGTATAGAGTGTAGAGTGTAGGGTATAGAGTGTAGGGTATAGAGTGTAGGGTATAGAGTGTAGAGTGTAGGGTATAGAGTGAAGGGTATAGAGTGTAGGGTATAGAGTGTAGGGTATAGAGTGTAGGGTATAGAGTGTAGGGTATAGAGTGTAGGGTATAGAGTGTAGGGTATAGATTGTAGAGTGTAGGGTATAGAGTGTAGGGTATAGAGTGTAGAGTGTAGGGTATAGAGTGTAGGGTATAGAGTGTAGGGTATAGAGTGTAGGGCATAGAGTGTAGGGTATAGAGTGTAGGGTATAGAGTGTAGAGTGTAGGGTATAGAGTGTAGGGTATAGAGTGTAGAGTGTAGGGTATAGAGTGTAGGGTATAGAGTGTAGGGTATAGAGTGTAGGGTATAGAGTGTAGAGTGTAGGGTATAGAGTGTAGGGTATAGAGTGTAGGGTATAGAGGGTAGGGTAGAGAGTGTAGAGTGTAGGGTATAGAGTAAAGGGTATAGAGTGTAGAATGTAGGGATTAGAGTGTAGGGTATAGAGTGTAGGGTGTAGAGTGTAGGGTATAGAGTGTAGGGTATAAAGTGTAGAGTGTAGGGTATAGAGTGTAGAGTGTAGGGTATAGAGTGTAGGGTATAGAGTGTAGGGCATAGAGTGTAGGGTATAGAGTGTAGGGTATAGAGTGTAGAGTGTAGGGTATAGAGTGTAGGGTATAGAGTGTAGGGTATAGAGTGTAGGGTAGAGAGTGTAGAGTGTAGGGTATAGAGTAAAGGGTATAGAGTGTAGAATGTAGGGATTAAAGTGTAGGGTATAGAGTGTAGGGTGTAGAGTGTAGGGTATAGAGTGTAGGGTATAGAGTGTAGGGTATAGAGTGTAGGGTATAGAGTGTAGGGAATAGAGTGTAGAGTGTAAGGTATAGAGTGTAGAGTGTAGGGTATAGAGTGTATGGTATAGAGTGTAGTGTATAGAGTGTAGGGATTAGAATGTAGGGTATAGAGTGTAGGGTATAGAGTGTAGAGTGTAGGGTACAGAGTGTAGGGTATAGAGTGTAGAGTGTAGGGTATAGAGTGTAGGGTATAGAGTGTAGGGTATAGAGTGTAGAGTGTAGGGTATAGAGTGAAGGGTATAGAGTGTAGGGTATAGAGTGTAGGGTATAGAGTGTAGGGTATAGAGTGTAGGGTATAGAGTGTAGGGAATAGAGTGTAGAGTGTAAGGTATAGAGTGTAGAGTGTAGGGTATAGAGTGTATGGTATAGAGTGTAGGGTATAGAGTGTAGGGATTAGAGTGTAGGGTATAGAGTGTAGGGTATAGAGTGTAGGGTATAGAGTGTAGGGTATAGAGTGTAGAGTGTAGGGTATAGAGTGTAGGGCATAGAGTGTAGGGTATAGAGTGTAGGGTATAGAGTGTAGAGTGTAGGGTATAGAGTGTAGGGTATAGAGTGTAGGGTATAGAGTGTAGGGTAGAGAGTGTAGAGTGTAGGGTATAGAGTAAAGGGTATAGAGTGTAGAATGTAGGGATTAAAGTGTAGGGTATAGAGTGTAGGGTGTAGAGTGTAGGGTATAGAGTGTAGGGTATAGAGTGTAGGGTATAGAGTGTAGGGTATAGAGTGTAGGAAATAGAGTGTAGAGTGTAAGGTATAGAGTGTAGAGTGTAGGGTATAGAGTGTAGGGTATAGAGTGTAGATTGTAGGGATTAGAGTGTAGGGTATAGAGTGTAGGGTGTAGAGTGTAGGGTATAGAGTGTAGAGTGTAGGGTATAGAGTGTATGGTATAGAGTGTAGGGTATAGAGTGTAGGGTGTAGAGTGTAGGGTATAGAGTGTAGGGTATAGAGTGTATGGTATAGAGTGTAGGGTATAAAGTGTAGGGAATAGAGTGTAGAGTGTAAGATATAGAGTGTAGAGTGTAGGGTATAGAGTGTAGGGTATAGACTGTAGGGTATAGAGTGTAGGGTATAGAGTGTAGGGTATAGATTGTAGAGTGTAGGCTATAGAGTGTAGGGTATAGAGTGTAGAGTGTAGGGTAGAGAGTGTAGGGTATAGAGTGTAGGGTATAGAGTGTAGAGTGTAGGGTATAGTGTGTAGGGTATAGAGTGCAGGGTGTAGAGTGTAGGTATAGAGTGTAGGGTATAGAATGTAGGATATAAAGTGAAAGAGTGTAGGGTATAGAGTGTATAGTGTAGGGTATAGAGTGTAGGGTATAGAGTGTAGGGTATAGAGTGTAGGGTATAGAGTGTAGAGTGTAGGGTATAGAGTGTATGCTATAGAGTGTATGGTGTAGAGTGTATGGTATAGAGTGTAGGGTATAGAGTGTAGAGTGTATGGTATAGAGTGTAGGGTATAGAGTGTAGGGTATAGAGTGTATGTTATAGAGTGTAGGGTATAGAGTGTAGAGTGTAGGGTATACAGTTTAGATTGTAGGGTATAGAGTGTAGGGTATAGAGTGTAATGTATAGAGTGTATGGCATAGAGTGTAGGGTATAGAGTGTAGGGTGTAGAGTGTAGGCTATAGAGTGTAGGGTATAGAGTGTAGGGTATAGAGTGTAGGGTATAGAGTGTAGGGAATAGAGTGTAGAGTGTAAGGTATAGAGTGTAGAGTGTAGGGTATAGAGTGTATGGTATAGAGTGTAGGGTATAGAGTGTAGGGATTAGAGTGTAGGGTATAGAGTGTAGGGTATAGAGTGTAGGGTATAGAGTGTAGGGTATAGAGTGTAGAGTGTAGGGCATAGAGTGTATGGTATAGAGTGTAAGGTATAGAGTGTAGGGCATAGAGTGTAGGGTATAGAGTGTAGGGTATAGAGTGTAGAGTGTATGGCATAGAGTGTAGGGTATAGAGTGTAGGGTATAGAGTGTAGAGTGTAGGGTATAGAGTGTAGGGTATAGAGTGTAGGGTATAGAGTGTAGGGCATAGAGTGTAGGGTATAGAGTGTAGTGTATAGAGTGTAGAGTGTAGGGTATAGAGTGTAGGGTATAGAGTGTAGAGTGTAGGGTATATAGTGTAGGGTATAGAGTGTAGGGCATAGAGTGTAGGGTATAGAGTGTAGTGTATAGAGTGTAGAGTGTAGGGTATAGAGTGTAGGGTATAGAGTGTAGGGTATAGAGTGTAGAGCGTAGGGTATAGAGTGTAGGGTATAGAGTGTAGGGTATAGAGTGTAGGGTATAGAGTGTAGAGTGTATGGCATAGAGTGTAGGGTATAGAGTGTAGGGTATAGAGTGTAGAGTGTAGGGTATACAGTTTAGATTGTAGGGTATAGAGTGTAGGGTATAGAGTGTAATGTATAGAGTGTATGGTATAGAGTGTAGGGTATAGAGTGTAGGGTGTAGAGTGTAGGCTATAGAGTGTAGGGTATAGAGTGTAGGGTATAGAGTGTAGGGTATAGAGTGTAGGGAATAGAGTGTAGAGTGTAAGGTATAGAGTGTAGAGTGTAGGGTATAGCGTGTATGGTATAGAGTGTAGGGTATAGAGTGTAGGGATTAGAGTGTAGGGTATAGAGTGTAGGGTATAGAGTGTAGGGTATAGAGTGTAGGGTATAGAGTGTAAAGTGTAGGGCATAGAGTGTATGGTATAGAGTGTAAGGTATAGAGTGTAGGGCATAGAGTGTAGGGTATAGAGTGTAGGGTATAGAGTGTAGAGTGTATGGCATAGAGTGTAGGGTATAGAGTGTAGGGTATAGAGTGTAGAGTGTAGGGTATAGAGTGTAGGGTATAGAGTGTAGGGTATAGAGTGTAGGGCATAGAGTGTAGGGTATAGAGTGTAGTGTATAGAGTGTAGAGTGTAGGGTATAGAGTGTAGGGTATAGAGTGTAGAGTGTAGGGTATATAGTGTAGGGTATAGAGTGTAGGGCATAGAGTGTAGGGTATAGAGTGTAGTGTATAGAGTGTAGAGTGTAGGGTATAGAGTGTAGGGTAAAGAGTGTAGGGTATAGAGTGTAGAGCGTAGGGTATAGAGTGTAGGGTATAGAGTGTAGGGTATAGAGTGTAGGGTATAGAGTGTAGGGTATAGAGTGCAGAGTGTAGGGTATAGAGTGCAGAGTGTAGGGTATAGAGTGTAGAGTAGAGAGTGTAGAGTGTAGGGTATAGAGTGTAGGGTATAGAGTGTAGGGTGTAGAGTGTAGGGTATAGAGTGTAGAGTGTATGGTGTATAGTGTATGGTATAGAGTGTAGGGTATAGAGTGTAGAGTGTATGGTATAGAGTGTAGGGTATAGAGTGTAGGGTATAGAGTGTATGTTATAGAGTGTAGGGTATAGAGTGTAGAGTGTAGGGTATACAGTTTAGATTGTAGGGTATAGAGTGTAGGGTATAGAGTGTAATGTATAGAGTGTATGGTATAGAGTGTAGGGTATAGAGTGTATGGTATAGAGTGTAGGGTATAGAGTGTAGAGTGTAGGATATAGAGTGTAGGGTATAGAGTGTAGAGTGTAGGGTATATAGTGTAGGGTATAGAGTGTAGGGTATAGAGTGTAGAGTGTAGGGATTAGAGTGTAGGGTATAGAGTGTAGGGTATAGAGTGTAGAGTGTAGGGTATAGAGTGTAGGGTATAGAGTGTAGGGTATAGAGTGTAGAGTGTAGGGTATAGAGTGTAGGGTATAGAGTGTAGGGTATAGAGTGTAGGGCATAGAGTGTAGGGTATAGAGTGTAGGGTATAGAGTGTAGGGTATAGAGTGTAGGGTATAGATTGTAGAGTGTAGGGTATAGAGTGTGGGGTATAGAGTGTAGGGTATAGAGTGTAGAGTGTAGGGTATAGAGTGTAGGGTATAGAGTGTAGGGCACAGAGTGTAGGGTATAGAGTGTAGGGTATAGAGTGTAGAGTGTAGGGTATAGAGTGTAGGGTATAGAGTGTAGAGTGTAGGGTATAGAGTGTAGGGTATAGAGTGTAGGGTATAGAGTGTAGAGTGTAGGGTATAGAGTGTAGGGTATAGAGTGTAGGGTATAGAGTGTAGGGTATAGAGTGTAGAGTGTAGGGTATAGAGTGTAGAGTGTAGGGTATAGAGTGTAGGGTATAGAGTGTAGGGTATAGAGTGTAGGGTAGAGAGTGTAGAGTGTAGGGTATAGGGTAAAGGGTATAGAGTGTAGAATGTAGGGATTAGAGTGTAAGGTATAGAGTGTAGGGTGTAGAGTGTAAGGTATAGAGTGTAGAGTGTAGGGTATAGAGTGTAGGGTATAGAGTGTAGATTGTAGGGATTAGAGTGTAGGGTATAGAGTGTAGGGTGTAGAGTGTAGGGTATAGAGTGTAGAGTGTAGGGTATAGAGTGTATGGTATAGAGTGTAGGGTATAGAGTGTAGGGTGTAGAGTGTAGGGTATAGAGTGTAGGGTATAGAGTGTATGGTATAGAGTGTAGGGTATAGAGTGTAGGGAATAGAGTGTAGAGTGTAAGGTATAGAGTGTAGAGTATATGGTATAGAGTGTAGGGTATAGACTGCAGGGTATAGAGTGTAGGGTATAGAGTGTAGGGTATAGATTGTAGAGTGTAGGCTATAGAGTGTAGGGTATAGAGTGTAGAGTGTAGGGTATAGAGTGTAGGGTATAGAGTGTAGAGTGTAGGGTATAGAGTGTAGGGTATAGAGTGTAGAGTGTAGGGTATACAGTTTAGATTGTTGGGTATAGAGTGTAGGGTATAGAGTGTAATGTATAGAGTGTATGGTATAGAGTGTAGGGTATAGAGTGTATGGTATAGAGTGTAGGGTATAGAGTGTAGAGTGTAGGATATAGAGTGTAGGGTATAGAGTGTAGAGTGTAGGGTATATAGTGTAGGGTATAGAGTGTAGGGTATAGAGTGTAGAGTGTAGGGATTAGAGTGTAGGGTATAGAGTGTAGGGTATAGAGTGTAGAGTGTAGGGTATAGAGTGTAGGGTATAGAGTGTAGGGTATAGAGTGTAGAGTGTAGGGTATAGAGTGTAGGGTATAGAGTGTAGGGTATAGAGTGTAGGGCATAGAGTGTAGGGTATAGAGTGTAGGGTATAGAGTGTAGGGTATAGAGTGTAGGGTATAGATTGTAGAGTGTAGGGTATAGAGTGTGGGGTATAGAGTGTAGGGTATAGAGTGTAGAGTGTAGGGTATAGAGTGTAGGGTATAGAGTGTAGGGCACAGAGTGTAGGGTATAGAGTGTAGGGTATAGAGTGTAGAGTGTAGGGTATAGAGTGTAGGGTATAGAGTGTAGAGTGTAGGGTATAGAGTGTAGGGTATAGAGTGTAGGGTATAGAGTGTAGAGTGTAGGGTATAGAGTGTAGGGTATAGAGTGTAGGGTATAGAGTGTAGGGTATAGAGTGTAGAGTGTAGGGTATAGAGTGTAGAGTGTAGGGTATAGAGTGTAGGGTATAGAGTGTAGGGTATAGAGTGTAGGGTAGAGAGTGTAGAGTGTAGGGTATAGGGTAAAGGGTATAGAGTGTAGAATGTAGGGATTAGAGTGTAAGGTATAGAGTGTAGGGTGTAGAGTGTAAGGTATAGAGTGTAGGGTATAGAGTGTAGGGTATAGAGTGTAGATTGTAGGGATTAGAGTGTAGGGTATAGAGTGTAGGGTGTAGAGTGTAGGGTATAGAGTGTAGAGTGTAGGGTATAGAGTGTATGGTATAGAGTGTAGGGTATAGAGTGTAGGGTGTAGAGTGTAGGGTATAGAGTGTAGGGTATAGAGTGTATGGTATAGAGTGTAGGGTATAGAGTGTAGGGAATAGAGTGTAGAGTGTAAGGTATAGAGTGTAGAGTATATGGTATAGAGTGTAGGGTATAGACTGCAGGGTATAGAGTGTAGGGTATAGAGTGTAGGGTATAGATTGTAGAGTGTAGGCTATAGAGTGTAGGGTATAGAGTGTAGAGTGTAGGGTATAGAGTGTAGGGTATAGAGTGTAGAGTGTAGGGTATAGAGTGTAGGGTATAGAGTGTAGAGTGTAGGGTATAGTGTGTAGGGTATAGAGTGCAGGGTGTAGAGTGTAGGGTATAGATTTTAGGGTATAGAGTGTAGGGTATAAAGTGTAGAGTGTAGGGTATAGAGTGTATAGTGTAGGGTATAGAGTGTAGGGTATAGAGTGTAGGGTATAGAGTGTAGGGTATAGAGTGTAGAGTGTAGGGTATAGAATGTATGCTATAGAGTGTATAGTGTAGAGTGTATGGTATAGAGTGTAGGGTATAGAGTGTAGAGTGTATGGTATAGAGTGTACGGTATAGAGTGTAGGGTATAGAGTGTATGTTATAGAGTGTAGGGTATTGAGTGTAGAGTGTAGGGTATACAGTTTAGATTGTAGGGTATAGAGTGTAGGGTATAGAGTGTAGAGTGTAGGGTGTAGAGTGTAGGGTATAGAGTGTAGGGTATAGAGTGTATGTTATAGAGTGTAGTGTATAGAGTGTAGAGTGTAGGGTATACAGTTTAGATTGTAGGGTATAGAGTGTAGGGTATAGAGTGTAGAGTGAAGGGTATAGAGTGTAGGGTATAGAGTGTAGGGTATAGAGTGTAGGGTATAGAGTGTAGGGTATAGAGTGTAGAGTGTAGGGTATAGAGTGTAGGGTATAGAGTGTAGGGTATAGAGTGTAGGGTATAGAGTGTAGAGTGTATGCTATAGAGTGTATAGTGTAGAGTGTATGGTATAGAGTGTAGGGTATAGAGTGTAGAGTGTATGGTATAGAGTGTAGGGTATAGAGTGTAGGGTATAGAGTGTATGTTATAGAGTGTAGTGTATAGAGTGCAGAGTGTAGGGTATAGAGTGTAGGGCATAGAGTGTAGGGTATAGAGTGTAGTGTATAGAGTGTAGAGCGTAGGGTATAGAGTGTAGGGTATAGAATGTAGGGTATAAAGTGAAAGAGTGTAGGGTATAGAGTGTATAGTGTAGGGTATAGAGTGTAGGGTATAGAGTGTAGGGTATATAGTGTAGAGTGTAGGGTATAGAGTGTATGCTATAGAGTGTATGGTGTAGAGTGTATGGTATAGAGTGTAGGGTATAGAGTGTAGAGTGTATGGTATAGAGTGTAGGGTATAGAGTGTAGGGTATAGAGTGTATGTTATAGAGTGTAGGGTATAGAGTGTAGAGTGTAGGGTATACAGTTTAGATTGTAGGGTATAGAGTGTAGGGTATAGAGTGTAATGTATAGAGTGTATGGTATAGAGTGTAGGGTATAGAGTGTAGGGTGTAGAGTGTAGGCTATAGAGTGTAGGGTATAGAGTGTAGGGTATAGAGTGTAGGGTATAGAGTGTAGGGAATAGAGTGTAGAGTGTAAGGTATACAGTGTAGAGTGTAGGGTATAGAGTGTATGGTATAGAGTGTAGGGTATAGAGTGTAGGGATTAGAGTGTAGGGTATAGAGTGTAGGGTATAGAGTGTAGAGTGTAGGGTACAGAGTGTAGGGTATAGAGTGTAGAGTGTAGGGTATAGAGTGTAGGGTATAGAGTGTAGGGTATAGAGTGTAGAGTGTAGGGTATAGAGTGAAGGGTATAGAGTGTAGGGTATATAGTGTAGGGTATAGAGTGTAGGGTATAGAGTGTAGGGTATAGATTGTAGATTGTAGGGTATAGAGTGTAGGGTATAGAGTGTAGGGTATAGAGTGTAGAGTGTAGGGTATAGAGTGTAGGGTATAGAGTGTAGGGTATAGAGTGTAGGGCATAGAGTGTAGGGTATAGAGTGTATGGTATAGAGTGTAGAGTGTAGGGTCTAGAGTGTAGGGTATAGAGTGTTGAGTGTAGGGTATAGAGTGTAGGGTATAGAGTGTAGGGTATAGAGTGTAGGGTATAGAGTGTAGAGTGTAGGGTATAGAGTGTAGGGTATAGAGTGTAGGGTAGAGAGTGTAGAGTGTAGGGTATAGAGTAAAGGGTATAGAGTGTAGAATGTAGGGATTGGAGTGTAGGGTATAGAGTGTAGGGTGTAGAGTGTAGGGTATAGAGTGTAGGGTATAAAGTGTAGAGTGTAGGGTATAGAGTGTAGAGTGTAGGGTATAGAGTGTAGGGTATAGAGTGTAGGGCATAGAGTGTAGGGTATAGAGTGTATGGTATAGAGTGTAGAGTGTAGGGTATAGAGTGTAGGGTATAGAGTGTAGGGTATAGAGTGTAGGGTAGAGAGTGTAGAGTGTAGGGTATAGAGTAAAGGGTATAGAGTGTAGAATGTAGGGATTAAAGTGTAGGGTATAGAGTGTAGGGTGTAGAGTGTAGGGTATAGAGTGTAGGGTATAGAGTGTAGGGTATAGAGTGTAGGGTATAGAGTGTAGGAAATAGAGTGTAGAGTGTAAGGTATAGAGTGTAGAGTGTAGGGTATAGAGTGTAGGGTATAGAGTGTAGATTGTAGGGATTAGAGTGTAGGGTATAGAGTGTAGGGTGTAGAGTGTAGGGTATAGAGTGTAGAGTGTAGGGTATAGAGTGTATGGTATAGAGTGTAGGGTATAGAGTGTAGGGTGTAGAGTGTAGGGTATAGAGTGTAGGGTATAGAGTGTATGGTATAGAGTGTAGGGTATAAAGTGTAGGGAATAGAGTGTAGAGTGTAAGATATAGAGTGTAGAGTGTAGGGTATAGAGTGTAGGGTATAGACTGTAGGGTATAGAGTGTAGGGTATAGAGTGTAGGGTATAGATTGTAGAGTGTAGGCTATAGAGTGTAGGGTATAGAGTGTAGAGTGTAGGGTAGAGAGTGTAGGGTATAGAGTGTAGGGTATAGAGTGTAGAGTGTAGGGTACAGTGTGTAGGGTATAGAGTGCAGGGTGTAGAGTGTAGGTATAGAGTGTAGGGTATAGAATGTAGGATATAAAGTGAAAGAGTGTAGGGTATAGAGTGTATAGTGTAGGGTATAGAGTGTAGGGTATAGAGTGTAGGGTATAGAGTGTAGGGTATAGAGTGTAGAGTGTAGGGTATAGAGTGTATGCTATAGAGTGTATGGTGTAGAGTGTATGGTATAGAGTGTAGGGTATAGAGTGTAGAGTGTATGGTATAGAGTGTAGGGTATAGAGTGTAGGGTATAGAGTGTATGTTATAGAGTGTAGGGTATAGAGTGTAGAGTGTAGGGTATACAGTTTAGATTGTAGGGTATAGAGTGTAGGGTATAGAGTGTAATGTATAGAGTGTATGGTATAGAGTGTAGGGTATAGAGTGTAGGGTGTAGAGTGTAGGCTATAGAGTGTAGGGTATAGAGTGTAGGGTATAGAGTGTAGGGTTTAGAGTGTAGGGAATAGAGTGTAGAGTGTAAGGTATAGAGTGTAGAGTGTAGGGTATAGAGTGTATGGTATAGAGTGTAGGGTATAGAGTGTAGGGATTAGAGTGTAGGGTATAGAGTGTAGGGTATAGAGTGTAGGGTATAGAGTGTAGGGTGTAGAGTGTAGGGCATAGAGTGTATGGTATAGAGTGTAAGGTATAGAGTGTAGGGCATAGAGTGTAGGGTATAGAGTGTAGGGTATAGAGTGTAGAGTGTATGGCATAGAGTGTAGGGTATAGAGTGTAGGGTATAGAGTGTAGAGTGTAGGGTATAGAGTGTAGGGTATAGAGTGTAGGGTATAGAGTGTAGGGCATAGAGTGTAGGGTATAGAGTGTAGTGTATAGAGTGTAGAGTGTAGGGTATAGAGTGTAGGGTATAGAGTGTAGAGTGTAGGGTATATAGTGTAGGGTATAGAGTGTAGGGCATAGAGTGTAGGGTATAGAGTGTAGTGTATAGAGTGTAGAGTGTAGGGTATAGAGTGTAGGGTATAGAGTGTAGGGTATAGAGTGTAGAGCGTAGGGTATAGAGTGTAGGGTATAGAGTGTAGGGTATAGAGTGTAGGGTATAGAGTGTAGAGTGTATGGCATAGAGTGTAGGGTATAGAGTGTAGGGTATAGAGTGTAGAGTGTAGGGTATACAGTTTAGATTGTAGGGTATAGAGTGTAGGGTATAGAGTGTAATGTATAGAGTGTATGGTATAGAGTGTAGGGTATAGAGCGTAGGGTGTAGAGTGTAGGCTATAGAGTGTAGGGTATAGAGTGTAGGGTATAGAGTGTAGGGTATAGAGTGTAGGGAATAGAGTGTAGAGTGTAAGGTATAGAGTGTAGAGTGTAGGGTATAGAGTGTATGGTATAGAGTGTAGGGTATAGAGTGTAGGGATTAGAGTGTAGGGTATAGAGTGTAGGGTATAGAGTGTAGGGTATAGAGTGTAGGGTATAGAGTGTAGAGTGTAGGGCATAGAGTGTATGGTATAGAGTGTAAGGTATAGAGTGTAGGGCATAGAGTGTAGGGTATAGAGTGTAGGGTATAGAGTGTAGAGTGTATGGCATAGAGTGTAGGGTATAGAGTGTAGGGTATAGAGTGTAGAGTGTAGGGTATAGAGTGTAGGGTATAGAGTGTAGGGTATAGAGTGTAGGGCATAGAGTGTAGGGTATAGAGTGTAGTGTATAGAGTGTAGAGTGTAGGGTATAGAGTGTAGGGTATAGAGTGTAGAGTGTAGGGTATATAGTGTAGGGTATAGAGTGTAGGGCATAGAGTGTAGGGTATAGAGTGTAGTGTATAGAGTGTAGAGTGTAGGGTATAGAGTGTAGGGTATAGAGTGTAGGGTATAGAGTGTAGAGCGTAGGGTATAGAGTGTAGGGTATAGAGTGTAGGGTATAGAGTGTAGGGTATAGAGTGTAGGGTATAGAGTGCAGAGTGTAGGGTATAGAGTGCAGAGTGTAGGGTATAGAGTGTAGAGTAGAGAGTGTAGAGTGTAGGGTATAGAGTGTAGGGTATAGAGTGTAGGGTGTAGAGTGTAGGGTATAGAGTGTAGAGTGTATGGTGTATAGTGTATGGTATAGAGTGTAGGGTATAGAGTGTAGAGTGTATGGTATAGAGTGTAGGGTATAGAGTGTAGGGTATAGAGTGTATGTTATAGAGTGTAGGGTATAGAGTGTAGAGTGTAGGGTATACAGTTTAGATTGTAGGGTATAGAGTGTAGGGTATAGAGTGTAATGTATAGAGTGTATGGTATAGAGTGTAGGGTATAGAGTGTATGGTATAGAGTGTAGGGTATAGAGTGTAGAGTGTAGGATATAGAGTGTAGGGTATAGAGTGTAGAGTGTAGGGTATATAGTGTAGGGTATAGAGTGTAGGGTATAGAGTGTAGAGTGTAGGGATTAGAGTGTAGGGTATAGAGTGTAGGGTATAGAGTGTAGAGTGTAGGGTATAGAGTGTAGAGTATAGAGTGTAGAGTGTAGGGTATAGAGTGTAGGGTATAGAGTGTAGGGTATAGATTGTAGAGTGTAGGGTATAGAGTGTAGGGTATAGAGTGTAGGGTATAGAGTGTAGAGTGTAGGGTATAGAGTGTAGGGTATAGAGTGTAGGGTATAGAGTGTAGGGCATAGAGTGTAGGGTATAGAATGTAGGGTATAGAGTGTAGGGTATAGAGTGTAGGGTATAGATTGTAGGGTATAGAGTGTAGAGTGTAGGGCATAGAGTGTATGGTATAGAGTGTAAGGTATAGAGTGTAGGGCATAGAGTGTAGGGTATAGAGTGTAGGGTATAGAGTGTAGAGTGTATGGCATAGAGTGTAGGGTATAGAGTGTAGGGTATAGAGTGTAGAGTGTAGGGTATAGAGTGTAGGGTATAGAGTGTAGGGTATAGAGTGTAGGGCATAGAGTGTAGGGTATAGAGTGTAGTGTATAGAGTGTAGAGTGTAGGGTATAGAGTGTAGGGTATAGAGTGTAGAGTGTAGGGTATATAGTGTAGGGTATAGAGTGTAGGGCATAGAGTGTAGGGTATAGAGTGTAGTGTATAGAGTGTAGAGTGTAGGGTATAGAGTGTAGGGTATAGAGTGTAGGGTATAGAGTGTAGAGCGTAGGGTATAGAGTGTAGGGTATAGAGTGTAGGGTATAGAGTGTAGGGTATAGAGTGTAGGGTATAGAGTGCAGAGTGTAGGGTATAGAGTGCAGAGTGTAGGGTATAGAGTGTAGAGTAGAGAGTGTAGAGTGTAGGGTATAGAGTGTAGGGTATAGAGTGTAGGGTGTAGAGTGTAGGGTATAGAGTGTAGAGTGTATGGTGTATAGTGTATGGTATAGAGTGTAGGGTATAGAGTGTAGAGTGTATGGTATAGAGTGTAGGGTATAGAGTGTAGGGTATAGAGTGTATGTTATAGAGTGTAGGGTATAGAGTGTAGAGTGTAGGGTATACAGTTTAGATTGTAGGGTATAGAGTGTAGGGTATAGAGTGTAATGTATAGAGTGTATGGTATAGAGTGTAGGGTATAGAGTGTATGGTATAGAGTGTAGGGTATAGAGTGTAGAGTGTAGGATATAGAGTGTAGGGTATAGAGTGTAGAGTGTAGGGTATATAGTGTAGGGTATAGAGTGTAGGGTATAGAGTGTAGAGTGTAGGGATTAGAGTGTAGGGTATAGAGTGTAGGGTATAGAGTGTAGAGTGTAGGGTATAGAGTGTAGAGTATAGAGTGTAGAGTGTAGGGTATAGAGTGTAGGGTATAGAGTGTAGGGTATAGATTGTAGAGTGTAGGGTATAGAGTGTAGGGTATAGAGTGTAGGGTATAGAGTGTAGAGTGTAGGGTATAGAGTGTAGGGTATAGAGTGTAGGGTATAGAGTGTAGGGCATAGAGTGTAGGGTATAGAGTGTAGGGTATAGAGTGTAGGGTATAGAGTGTAGGGTATAGATTGTAGAGTGTAGGGTATAGAGTGTGGGGTATAGAGTGTAGGGTATAGAGTGTAGAGTGTAGGGTATAGAGTGTAGGGTATAGAGTGTAGGGCACAGAGTGTAGGGTATAGAGTGTAGGGTATAGAGTGTAGAGTGTAGGGTATAGAGTGTAGGGTATAGAGTGTAGAGTGTAGGGTATAGAGTGTAGGGTATAGAGTGTAGGGTATAGAGTGTAGAGTGTAGGGTATAGAGTGTAGGGTATAGAGTGTAGGGTATAGAGTGTAGGGTATAGAGTGTAGAGTGTAGGGTATAGAGTGTAGAGTGTAGGGTATAGAGTGTAGGGTATAGAGTGTAGGGTAGAGAGTGTAGAGTGTAGGGTATAGAGTAAAGGGTATAGAGTGTAGAATGTAGGGATTAGAGTGTAGGGTATAGAGTGTAGGGTGTAGAGTGTAAGGTATAGAGTGTAAGGTATAGAGTGTAGAGTGTAGGGTATAGAGTGTAGGGTATAGAGTGTAGATTGTAGGGATTAGAGTGTAGGGTATAGAGTGTAGGGTGTAGAGTGTAGGGTATAGAGTGTAGAGTGTAGGGTATAGAGTGTATGGTATAGAGTGTAGGGTATAGAGTGTAGGGTGTAGAGTGTAGGGTATAGAGTGTAGGGTATAGAGTGTATGGTATAGAGTGTAGGGTATAGAGTGTAGGGAATAGAGTGTAGAGTGTAAGGTATAGAGTGTAGAGTATATGGTATAGAGTGTAGGGTATAGACTGCAGGGTATAGAGTGTAGGGTATAGAGTGTAGGGTATAGATTGTAGAGTGTAGGCTATAGAGTGTAGGGTATAGAGTGTAGAGTGTAGGGTATAGAGTGTAGGGTATAGAGTGTAGAGTGTAGGGTATAGAGTGTAGGGTATAGAGTGTAGAGTGTAGGGTATAGTGTGTAGAGTGTATGGCATAGAGTGTAGGGTATAGAGTGTAGGGTATAGAGTGTAGAGTGTAGGGTATAGAGTGTAGGGTATAGAGTGTAGGGTATAGAGTGTAGGGCATAGAGTGTAGGGTATAGAGTGTAGTGTATAGAGTGTAGAGTGTAGGGTATAGAGTGTAGGGTATAGAGTGTAGAGTGTAGGGTATATAGTGTAGGGTATAGAGTGTAGGGCATAGAGTGTAGGGTATAGAGTGTAGTGTATAGAGTGTAGAGTGTAGGGTATAGAGTGTAGGGTATAGAGTGTAGGGTATAGAGTGTAGAGCGTAGGGTATAGAGTGTAGGGTATAGAGTGTAGGGTATAGAGTGTAGGGTATAGAGTGTAGGGTATAGAGTGCAGAGTGTAGGGTATAGAGTGCAGAGTGTAGGGTATAGAGTGTAGAGTAGAGAGTGTAGAGTGTAGGGTATAGAGTGTAGGGTATAGAGTGTAGGGTGTAGAGTGTAGGGTATAGAGTGTAGAGTGTATGGTGTATAGTGTATGGTATAGAGTGTAGGGTATAGAGTGTAGAGTGTATGGTATAGAGTGTAGGGTATAGAGTGTAGGGTATAGAGTGTAGGGTATAGAGTGTATGTTATAGAGTGTAGGGTATAGAGTGTAGAGTGTAGGGTATACAGTTTAGATTGTAGGGTATAGAGTGTAGGGTATAGAGTGTAATGTATAGAGTGTATGGTATAGAGTGTAGGGTATAGAGTGTATGGTATAGAGTGTAGGGTATAGAGTGTAGAGTGTAGGATATAGAGTGTAGGGTATAGAGTGTAGAGTGTAGGGTATATAGTGTAGGGTATAGAGTGTAGGGTATAGAGTGTAGAGTGTAGGGATTAGAGTGTAGGGTATAGAGTGTAGGGTATAGAGTGTAGAGTGTAGGGTATAGAGTGTAGAGTATAGAGTGTAGAGTGTAGGGTATAGAGTGTAGGGTATAGAGTGTAGGGTATAGATTGTAGAGTGTAGGGTATAGAGTGTAGGGTATAGAGTGTAGGGTATAGAGTGTAGAGTGTAGGGTATAGAGTGTAGGGTATAGAGTGTAGGGTATAGAGTGTAGGGCATAGAGTGTAGGGTATAGAGTGTAGGGTATAGAGTGTAGGGTATAGAGTGTAGGGTATAGATTGTAGAGTGTAGGGTATAGAGTGTGGGGTATAGAGTGTAGGGTATAGAGTGTAGAGTGTAGGGTATAGAGTGTAGGGTATAGAGTGTAGGGCACAGAGTGTAGGGTATAGAGTGTAGGGTATAGAGTGTAGAGTGTAGGGTATAGAGTGTAGGGTATAGAGTGTAGAGTGTAGGGTATAGAGTGTAGGGTATAGAGTGTAGGGTATAGAGTGTAGAGTGTAGGGTATAGAGTGTAGGGTATAGAGTGTAGGGTATAGAGTGTAGGGTATAGAGTGTAGAGTGTAGGGTATAGAGTGTAGAGTGTAGGGTATAGAGTGTAGGGTATAGAGTGTAGGGTATAGAGTGTAGGGTAGAGAGTGTAGAGTGTAGGGTATAGAGTAAAGGGTATAGAGTGTAGAATGTAGGGATTAGAGTGTAGGGTATAGAGTGTAGGGTGTAGAGTGTAAGGTATAGAGTGTAGAGTGTAGGGTATAGAGTGTAGGGTATAGAGTGTAGATTGTAGGGATTAGAGTGTAGGGTATAGAGTGTAGGGTGTAGAGTGTAGGGTATAGAGTGTAGAGTGTAGGGTATAGAGTGTATGGTATAGAGTGTAGGGTATAGAGTGTAGGGTGTAGAGTGTAGGGTATAGAGTGTAGGGTATAGAGTGTATGGTATAGAGTGTAGGGTATAGAGTGTAGGGAATAGAGTGTAGAGTGTAAGGTATAGAGTGTAGAGTATATGGTATAGAGTGTAGGGTATAGACTGCAGGGTATAGAGTGTAGGGTATAGAGTGTAGGGTATAGATTGTAGAGTGTAGGCTATAGAGTGTAGGGTATAGAGTGTAGAGTGTAGGGTATAGAGTGTAGGGTATAGAGTGTAGAGTGTAGGGTATAGAGTGTAGGGTATAGAGTGTAGAGTGTAGGGTATAGTGTGTAGGGTATAGAGTGCAGGGTGTAGAGTGTAGGGTATAGAGTGTAGGGTATAGAGTGTAGGGTATAAAGTGTAGAGTGTAGGGTATAGAGTGTATAGTGTAGGGTATAGAGTGTAGGGTATAGAGTGTAGGGTATAGAGTGTAGGGTATAGAGTGTAGAGTGTAGGGTATAGAGTGTATGCTATAGAGTGTATAGTGTAGAGTGTATGGTATAGAGTGTAGGGTATAGAGTGTAGAGTGTATGGTATAGAGTGTACGGTATAGAGTGTAGGGTATAGAGTGTATGTTATAGAGTGTAGGGTATTGAGTGTAGAGTGTAGGGTATACAGTTTAGATTGTAGGGTATAGAGTGTAGGGTATAGAGTGTAGAGTGTAGGGTGTAGAGTGTAGGGTATAGAGTGTAGAGTATAGAGTGTATGTTATAGAGTGTAGTGTACAGAGTGTAGAGTGTAGGGTATACAGTTTAGATTGTAGGGTATAGAGTGTAGGGTATAGAGTGTAGAGTGTAGGGTATAGAGTGTAGGGTATAGAGTGTAGGGTATAGAGTGTAGGGTATAGAGTGTAGGGTATAGAGTGTAGAGTGTAGGGTATAGAGTGTAGGGTATAGAGTGTAGGGTATAGAGTGTAGGGTATAGAGTGTAGAGTGTATGCTATAGAGTGTATAGTGTAGAGTGTATGGTATAGAGTGTAGGGTATAGAGTGTAGAGTGTATGGTATAGAGTGTAGGGTATAGAGTGTAGGGTATAGAGTGTATGTTATAGAGTGTAGTGTATAGAGTGCAGAGTGTAGGGTATAGAGTGTAGGGCATAGAGTGTAGGGTATAGAGTGTAGTGTATAGAGTGTAGAGCGTAGGGTATAGAGTGTAGGGTATAGAGTGTAGGGTATAGAGTGTAGAGTGTAGGGTATATAGTGTAGGGTATAGAGTGCAGGGTGTAGAGTGTAGGGTATAGAGTGTAGAGTGTAGGGTATAGAGTGTAGGGTATAGAGTGTAGAGTGTAGGGTATAGAGTGTAGGGTATAGAGTGTAGGGTATAGAGTGTAGGGTATAGAGTGTAGGGTATAGAGTGTAGAGTGTAGGGTATAGAGTGTAGGGTATAGAGTGTAGGGTATAGAGTGTAGGGTAGAGAGTGTAGAGTGTAGGGTATAGAGTAAAGGGTATAGAGTGTAGAATGTAGGGATTAGAGTGTAGGGTATAGAGTGTAGGGTGTAGAGTGTAGGGTATAGAGTGTAGGGTATAAAGTGTAGAGTGTAGGGTATAGAGTGTAGAGTGTAGGGTATAGAGTGTAGGGTATAGAGTGTAGGGCATAGAGTGTAGGGTATAGAGTGTAGGGTATAGAGTGTAGAGTGTAGGGTATAGAGTGTAGGGTATAGAGTGTAGGGTATAGAGTGTAGGGTAGAGAGTGTAGAGTGTAGGGTATAGAGTAAAGGGTATAGAGTGTAGAATGTAGGGATTAAAGTGTAGGGTATAGAGTGTAGGGTGTAGAGTGTAGGGTATAGAGTGTAGGGTATAGAGTGTAGGGTATAGAGTGTAGGGTATAGAGTGTAGGGAATAGAGTGTAGAGTGTAAGGTATAGAGTGTAGAGTGTAGGGTATAGAGTGTAGGGTATAGAGTGTAGATTGTAGGGATTAGAGTGTAGGGTATAGAGTGTAGGGTGTAGAGTGTAGGGTATAGAGTGTAGAGTGTAGGGTATAGAGTGTATGGTATAGAGTGTAGGGTATAGAGTGTAGGGTGTAGAGTGTAGGGTATAGAGTGTAGGGTATAGAGTGTATGGTATAGAGTGTAGGGTATAGAGTGTAGGGAATAGAGTGTAGAGCGTAAGATATAGAGTGTAGAGTGTAGGGTATAGAGTGTAGGGTATAGACTGTAGGGTATAGAGTGTAGGGTATAGAGTGTAGGGTATAGATTGTAGAGTGTAGGCTATAGAGTGTAGGGTATAGAGTGTAGAGTGTAGGGTAGAGAGTGTAGGGTATAGAGTGTAGGGTATAGAGTGTAGAGTGTAGGGTATAGTGTGTAGGGTATAGAGTGCAGGGTGTAGAGTGTAGGTATAGAGTGTAGGGTATAGAATGTAGGGTATAAAGTGAAAGAGTGTAGGGTATAGAGTGTATAGTGTAGTGTATAGAGTGTAGGGTATAGAGTGTAGAGTGTAGGGTATAGAGTGTATGCTATAGAGTGTATGGTGTAGAGTGTATGGTATAGAGTGTAGGGTATAGAGTGTAGAGTGTATGGTATAGAGTGTAGGGTATAGAGTGTAGGGTATAGAGTGTATGTTATAGAGTGTAGGGTATAGAGTGTAGAGTGTAGGGTATACAGTTTAGATTGTAGGGTATAGAGTGTAGGGTATAGAGTGTAATGTATAGAGTGTATGGTATAGAGTGTATCGTATAGAGTGTAGGGTGTAGAGTGTAGGCTATAGAGTGTAGGGTATAGAGTGTAGGGTATAGAGTGTAGGGTATAGAGTGTAGGGAATAGAGTGTAGAGTGTAAGGTATAGAGTGTAGAGTGTAGGGTATAGAGTGTATGGTATAGAGTGTAGGGTATAGAGTGTAGGGATTAGAGTGTAGGGTATAGAGTGTAGGGTATAGAGTGTAGAGTGTAGGGTACAGAGTGTAGGGTATAGAGTGTAGAGTGTAGGGTATAGAGTGTAGGGTATAGAGTGTAGGGTATAGAGTGTAGAGTGTAGGGTATAGAGTGAAGGGTATAGAGTGTAGGGTATAGAGTGTAGGGTATAGAGTGTAGGGTATAGAGTGTAGGGTATAGATTGTAGATTGTAGGGTATAGAGTGTAGGGTATAGAGTGTAGGGTATAGAGTGTAGAGTGTAGGGTATAGAGTGTAGGGTATAGAGTGTAGGGTATAGAGTGTAGGGCATAGAGTGTAGGGTATAGAGTGTATGGTATAGAGTGTAGAGTGTAGGGTATAGAGTGTAGGGTATAGAGTGTTGAGTGTAGGGTATAGAGTGTAGGGTATAGAGTGTAGAGTATAGAGAGTAGGGTATAGAGTGTAGAGTGTAGGGTATAGAGTGTAGGGTATAGAGTGTAGGGTAGAGAGTGTAGAGTGTAGGGTATAGAGTAAAGGGTATAGAGTGTAGAATGTAGGGATTGGAGTGTAGGGTATAGAGTGTAGGGTGTAGAGTGTAGGGTATAGAGTGTAGGGTATAAAGTGTAGAGTGTAGGGTATAGAGTGTAGAGTGTAGGGTATAGAGTGTAGGGTATAGAGTGTAGGGCATAGAGTGTAGGGTATAGAGTGTAGGGTATAGAGTGTAGAGTGTAGGGTATAGAGTGTAGGGTATATTGTGTAGGGTATAGAGTGTAGGGTAGAGAATGTAGAGTGTAGGGTATAGAGTAAAGGGTATAGAGTGTAGAATGTAGGGATTAAAGTGTAGGGTATAGAGTGTAGGGTGTAGAGTGTAGGGTATAGAGTGTAGGGTATAGAGTGTAGGGTATAGAGTGTAGGGTATAGAGTGTAGGAAATAGAGTGTAGAGTGTAAGGTATAGAGTGTAGAGTGTAGGGTATAGAGTGTAGGGTATAGAGTGTAGATTGTAGGGATTAGAGTGTAGGGCATAGAGTGTAGGGTGTAGAGTGTAGGGTATAGAGTGTAGAGTGTAGGGTATAGAGTGTATGGTATAGAGTGTAGGGTATAGAGTGTAGGGTGTAGAGTGTAGGGTAAAAAGTGTAGGGAAAAGAGTGTAGAGTGTAAGATATAGAGTGTAGAGTGTAGGGTATAGAGTGTAGGGTATAGACTGTAGGGTATAGAGTGTAGGGTATAGAGTGTAGGGTATAGATTGTAGAGTGTAGGCTATAGAGTGTAGGGTATAGAGTTTAGAGTGTAGGGTAGAGAGTGTAGGGTATAGAGTGTAGGGTATAGAGTGTAGAGTGTAGGGTATAGTGTGTAGGGTATAGAGTGCAGGGTGTAGAGTGTAGGTATAGAGTGTAGGGTATAGAATGTAGGATATAAAGTGAAAGAGTGTAGGGTATAGAGTGTATAGTGTAGGGTATAGAGTGTAGGGTATAGAGTGTAGGGTATAGAGTGTAGGGTATAGAGTGTAGAGTGTAGGGTATAGAGTGTATGCTATAGAGTGTATGGTGTAGAGTGTATGGTATAGAGTGTAGGGTATAGAGTGTAGAGTGTATGGTATAGAGTGTAGGGTATAGAGTGTAGGGTATAGAGTGTATGTTATAGAGTGTAGGGTATAGAGTGTAGAGTGTAGGGTATACAGTTTAGATTGTAGGGTATAGAGTGTAGGGTATAGAGTGTAATGTATAGAGTGTATGGTATAGAGTGTAGGGTATAGAGTGTAGGGTGTAGAGTGTAGGCTATAGAGTGTAGGGTATAGAGTGTAGGGTATAGAGTGTAGGGTATAGAGTGTAGGGAATAGAGTGTAGAGTGTAAGGTATAGAGTGTAGAGTGTAGGGTATAGAGTGTATGGTATAGAGTGTAGAGTATAGAGTGTAGGGATTAGAGTGTAGGGTATAGAGTGTAGGGTATAGAGTGTAGGGTATAGAGTGTAGGGTATAGAGTGTAGAGTGTAGGGCATAGAGTGTATGGTATAGAGTGTAAGGTATAGAGTGTAGGGCATAGAGTGTAGGGTATAGAGTGTAGGGTATAGAGTGTAGAGTGTATGGCATAGAGTGTAGGGTATAGAGTGTAGGGTATAGAGTGTAGAGTGTAGGGTATAGAGTGTAGGGTATAGAGTGTAGGGTATAGAGTGTAGGGCATAGAGTGTAGGGTATAGAGTGTAGTGTATAGAGTGTAGAGTGTAGGGTATAGAGTGTAGGGTAAAGAGTGTAGAGTGTAGGGTATATAGTGTAGGGTATAGAGTGTAGGCCATAGAGTGTAGGGTATAGAGTGTAGTGTATAGAGTGTAGAGTGTAGGGTATAGAGTGTAGGGTATAGAGTGTAGGGTATAGAGTGTAGAGCGTAGGGTATAGAGTGTAGGGTATAGAGTGTAGGGTATAGAGGGTAGGGTATAGAGTGTAGGGTATAGAGTGCAGAGTGTAGGGTATAGAGTGCAGAGTGTAGGGTATAGAGTGTAGGGTAGAGAGTGTAGAGTGTAGGGTATAGAGTGTAGGGTATAGAGTGTAGGGTGTAGAGTGTAGGGTATAGAGTGTAGAGTGTATGGTGTATAGTGTATGGTATAGAGTGTAGGGTATAGAGTGTAGAGTGTATGGTATAGAGTGTAGGGTATAGAGTGTAGGGTATAGAGTGTATGTTATAGAGTGTAGGGTATAGAGTGTAGAGTGTAGGGTATACAGTTTAGATTGTAGGGTATAGAGTGTAGGGTATAGAGTGTAATGTATAGAGTGTATGGTATAGAGTGTAGGGTATAGAGTGTATGGTATAGAGTGTAGGGTATAGAGTGTAGAGTGTAGGATATAGAGTGTAGGGTATAGAGTGTAGAGTGTAGGGTATATAGTGTAGGGTATAGAGTGTAGGGTATAGAGTGTAGAGTGTAGGGATTAGAGTGTAGGGTATAGAGTGTAGGGTATAGAGTGTAGGGTATAGAGTGTAGGGTATAGAGTGTAGAGTGTAGGGTATAGAGTGTAGGGTATAGAGTGTAGGGTATAGATTGTAGAGTGTAGGGTATAGAGTGTAGGGTATAGAGTGTAGGGTATAGAGTGTAGAGTGTAGGGTATAGAGTGTAGGGTATAGAGTGTAGGGCATAGAGTGTAGGGTATAGAGTGTAGGGTATAGAGTGTAGGGTATAGAGTGTAGGGTATAGATTGTAGAGTGTAGGGTATAGAGTGTGGGGTATAGAGTGTAGGGTATAGAGTGTAGAGTGTAGGGTATAGAGTGTAGGGTATAGAGTGTAGGGCACAGAGTGTAGGGTATAGAGTGTAGGGTATAGAGTGTAGAGTCTAGGGTAGAGAGTGTAGGGTATAGAGTGTAGAGTGTAGGGTATAGAGTGTAGGGTATAGAGTGTAGGGTATAGAGTGTAGAGTGTAGGGTATAGAGTGTAGGGTATAGAGTGTAGGGTATAGAGTGTAGGGTATAGAGTGTAGAGTGTAGTGTATAGAGTGTAGAGTGTAGGGTATAGAGTGTAGGGTATAGAGTGTAGGGTATAGAGTGTAGGGTAGAGAGTGTAGAGTGTAGGGTATAGAGTAAAGGGTATAGAGTGTAGAATGTAGGGATTAGAGTGTAGGGTATAGAGTGTAGGGTGTAGAGTGTAAGGTATAGAGTGTAGAGTGTAGGGTATAGAGTGTATGGTATAGAGTGTAGATTGTAGGGATTAGAGTGTAGGGTATAGAGTGTAGGGTGTAGAGTGTAGGGTATAGAGTGTAGAGTGTAGGGTATAGAGTGTATGGTATAGAGTGTAGGGTATAGAGTGTAGGGTGTAGAGTGTAGGGTATAGAGTGTAGGGTATAGAGTGTATGGTATAGAGTGTAGGGTATAGAGTGTAGGGAATAGAGTGTAGAGTGTAAGGTATAGAGTGTAGAGTATATGGTATAGAGTGTAGGGTATAGACTGCAGGGTATAGAGTGTAGGGTATAGAGTGTAGGGTATAGATTGTAGAGTGTAGGCTATAGAGTGTAGGGTATAGAGTGTAGAGTGTAGGGTATAGAGTGTAGGGTATAGAGTGTAGAGTGTAGGGTATAGAGTGTAGGGTATAGAGTGTAGAGTGTAGGGTATAGTGTGTAGGGTATAGAGTGCAGGGTGTAGAGTGTAGGGTATAGAGTGTAGGGTATAGAGTGTAGGGTATAAAGTGTAGAGTGTAGGGTATAGAGTGTATAGTGTAGGGTATAGAGTGTAGGGTATAGAGTGTAGGGTATAGAGTGTAGGGTATAGAGTGTAGAGTGTAGGGTATAGAGTGTATGCTATAGAGTGTATAGTGTAGAGTGTATGGTATAGAGTGTAGGGTATAGAGTGTAGAGTGTATGGTATAGAGTGTAGGGTATAGAGTGTAGGGTATAGAGTGTAGAGTGTAGGGTATACAGTTTAGATTGTAGGGTATAGAGTGTAGGGTATAGAGTGTAGAGTGTAGGGTGTAGAGTGTAGGTTATAGAGTGTAGGGTATAGAGTGTATGTTATAGAGTGTAGTTTATAGAGTGTAGAGTGTAGGGTATACAGTTTAGATTGTAGGGTATAGAGTGTAGGGTATAGAGTGTAGAGTGTAGGGTATAGAGTGTAGGGTATAGAGTGTAGGGTATAGAGTGTAGGGTATAGAGTGTAGGGTATAGAGTGTAGAGTGTAGGGTATAGAGTGTAGGGTATAGAGTGTAGGGTATAGAGTGTAGGGTATAGAGTGTAGAGTGTATGCTATAGAGTGTATAGTGTAGAGTGTATGGTATAGAGTGTAGGGTATAGAGTGTAGAGTGTATGGTATAGAGTGTAGGGTATAGAGTGTAGGGTATAGAGTGTATGTTATAGAGTGTAGGGTATAGAGTGCAGAGTGTAGGGTATAGAGTGTAGGGCATAGAGTGTAGGGTATAGAGTGTAGTGTATAGAGTGTAGAGCGTAGGGTATAGAGTGTAGGGTATAGAGTGTAGGGTATAGAGTGTAGAGTGTAGGGTATATAGTGTAGGGTATAGAGTGCAGGGTGTAGAGTGTAGGGTATAGAGTGTAAGGTATAGAGTGTATGGTATAGAGTGTAGGGTATAGAGTGTAGAGTGTAGGATATAGAGTGTAGGGTATAGAGTGTAGAGTGTAGGGTATAGAGTGTAGGGTATAGAGTGTAGGGTATAGAGTGTAGAGTGTAGGGTACAGAGTGTAGGGTATAGAGTGTAGAGTGTAGGGTATAGAGTGTAGGGTATAGAGTGTAGGGTATAGAGTGTAGAGTGTAGGGTATAGAGTGAAGGGTATAGAGTGTAGGGTATAGAGTGTAGGGTATAGAGTGTAGGGTATAGAGTGTAGGGTATAGATTGTAGAGTGTAGGGTATAGAGTGTAGGGTATAGAGTGTAGAGTGTAGGGTATAGAGTGTAGGGTATAGAGTGTAGGGTATAGAGTGTAGGGCATAGAGTGTAGGGTATAGAGTGTAGGGTATAGAGTGTAGAGTGTAGGGTATAGAGTGTAGGGTATAGAGTGTAGAGTGTAGGGTATAGAGTGTAGGGTATAGAGTGTAGGGTATAGAGTGTAGGGTATAGAGTGTAGAGTGTAGGGTATAGAGTGTAGGGTATAGAGTGTAGGGTATAGAGTGTAGGGTAGAGAGTGTAGAGTGTAGGGTATAGAGTAAAGGGTATAGAGTGTAGAATGTAGGGATTAGAGTGTAGGGTATAGAGTGTAGGGTGTAGAGTGTAGGGTATAGAGTGTAGGGTATAAAGTGTAGAGTGTAGGGTATAGAGTGTAGAGTGTAGGGTATAGAGTGTAGGGTATAGAGTGTAGGGCATAGAGTGTAGGGTATAGAGTGTAGGGTATAGAGTGTAGAGTGTAGGGTATAGAGTGTAGGGTATAGAGTGTAGGGTATAGAGTGTAGGGTAGAGAGTGTAGAGTGTAGGGTATAGAGTAAAGGGTATAGAGTGTAGAATGTAGGGATTAAAGTGTAGGGTATAGAGTGTAGGGTGTAGAGTGTAGGGTATAGAGTGTAGGGTATAGAGTGTAGGGTATAGAGTGTAGGGTATAGAGTGTAGGGAATAGAGTGTAGAGTGTAAGGTATAGAGTGTAGAGTGTAGGGTATAGAGTGTAGGGTATAGAGTGTAGATTGTAGGGATTAGAGTGTAGGGTATAGAGTGTAGGGTGTAGAGTGTAGGGTATAGAGTGTAGAGTGTAGGGTATAGAGTGTATGGTATAGAGTGTAGGGTATAGAGTGTAGGGTGTAGAGTGTAGGGTATAGAGTGTAGGGTATAGAGTGTATGGTATAGAGTGTAGGGTATAGAGTGTAAGGAATAGAGTGTAGAGTGTAAGATATAGAGTGTAGAGTGTAGGGTATAGAGTGTAGGGTATAGACTGTAGGGTATAGAGTGTAGGGTATAGAGTGTAGGGTATAGATTGTAGAGTGTAGGCTATAGAGTGTAGGGTATAGAGTGTAGAGTGTAGGGTAGAGAGTGTAGGGTATAGAGTGTAGGGTATAGAGTGTAGAGTGTAGGGTATAGTGTGTAGGGTATAGAGTGCAGGGTGTAGAGTGTAGGTATAGAGTGTAGGGTATAGAATGTAGGGTATAAAGTGAAAGAGTGTAGGGTATAGAGTGTATAGTGTAGGGTATAGAGTGTAGGGTATAGAGTGTAGGGTATAGAGTGTAGAGTGTAGGGTATAGAGTGTATGCTATAGAGTGTATGGTGTAGAGTGTATGGTATAGAGTGTAGGGTAGAGAGTGTAGAGTGTAGGGTATAGAGTAAAGGGTATAGAGTGTAGAATGTAGGGATTAGAGTGTAGGGTATAGAGTGTAGGGTGTAGAGTGTAAGGTATAGAGTGTAGAGTGTAGGGTATAGAGTGTAGGGTATAGAGTGTAGATTGTAGGGATTAGAGTGTAGGGTATAGAGTGTAGGGTGTAGAGTGTAGGGTATAGAGTGTAGAGTGTAGGGTATAGAGTGTATGGTATAGAGTGTAGGGTATAGAGTGTAGGGTGTAGAGTGTAGGGTATAGAGTGTAGTGTATAGAGTGTATGGTATAGAGTGTAGGGTATAGAGTGTAGGGAATAGAGTGTAGAGTGTAAGGTATAGAGTGTAGAGTATATGGTATAGAGTGTAGGGTATAGACTGCAGGGTATAGAGTGTAGGGTATAGAGTGTAGGGTATAGATTGTAGAGTGTAGGCTATAGAGTGTAGGGTATAGAGTGTAGAGTGTAGGGTATAGAGTGTAGGGTATAGAGTGTAGAGTGTAGGGTATAGAGTGTAGGGTATAGAGTGTAGAGTGTAGGGTATAGTGTGTAGGGTATAGAGTGCAGGGTGTAGAGTGTAGGGTATAGAGTGTAGGGTATAGAGTGTAGGGTATAAAGTGTAGAGTGTAGGGTATAGAGTGTATAGTGTAGGGTATAGAGTGTAGGGTATAGAGTGTAGGGTATAGAGTGTAGAGTGTAGGGTATAGAGTGTATGCTATAGAGTGTATAGTGTAGAGTGTATGGTATAGAGTGTAGGGTATAGAGTGTAGAGTGTATGGTATAGAGTGTAGGGTATAGAGTGTAGGGTATAGAGTGTATGTTATAGAGTGTAGGGTATAGAGTGTAGAGTGTAGGGTATACAGTTTAGATTGTAGGGTATAGAGTGTAGGGTATAGAGTGTAGAGTGTAGGGTGTAGAGTGTAGGTTATAGAGTGTAGGGTATAGAGTGTATGTTATAGAGTGTAGTGTATAGAGTGTAGAGTGTAGGGTATACAGTTTAGATTGTAGGGTATAGAGTGTAGGGTATAGAGTGTAGAGTGTAGGGTATAGAGTGTAGGGTATAGAGTGTAGGGTATAGAGTGTAGGGTATAGAGTGTAGGGTATAGAGTGTAGAGTGTAGGGTATAGAGTGTAGGGTATAGAGTGTAGGGTATAGAGTGTAGGGTATAGAGTGTAGAGTGTATGCTATAGAGTGTATAGTGTAGAGTGTATGGTATAGAGTGTAGGGTATAGAGTGTAGAGTGTATGGTATAGAGTGTAGGGTATAGAGTGTAGGGTATAGAGTGTATGTTATAGAGTGTAGGGTATAGAGTGCAGAGTGTAGGGTATAGAGTGTAGGGCATAGAGTGTAGGGTATAGAGTGTAGTGTATAGAGTGTAGAGCGTAGGGTATAGAGTGTAGGGTATAGAGTGTAGGGTATAGAGTGTAGAGTGTAGGGTATATAGTGTAGGGTATAGAGTGCAGGGTGTAGAGTGTAGGGTATAGAGTGTAAGGTATAGAGTGTATGGTATAGAGTGTAGGGTATAGAGTGTAGAGTGTAGCATATAGAGTGTAGGGTATAGAGTGTAGAGTGTAGGGTATAGAGTGTAGGGTATAGAGTGTAGGGTATAGAGTGTAGAGTGTAGGGTACAGAGTGTAGGGTATAGAGTGTAGAGTGTAGGGTATAGAGTGTAGGGTATAGAGTGTAGGGTATAGAGTGTAGAGTGTAGGGTATAGAGTGAAGGGTATAGAGTGTAGGGTATAGAGTGTAGGGTATAGAGTGTAGGGTATAGAGTGTAGGGTATAGATTGTAGAGTGTAGGGTATAGAGTGTAGGGTATAGAGTGTAGAGTGTAGGGTATAGAGTGTAGGGTATAGAGTGTAGGGTATAGAGTGTAGGGCATAGAGTGTAGGGTATAGAGTGTAGGGTATAGAGTGTAGAGTGTAGGGTATAGAGTGTAGGGTATAGAGTGTAGAGTGTAGGGTATAGAGTGTAGGGTATAGAGTGTAGGGTATAGAGTGTAGGGTATAGAGTGTAGGGTATAGAGTGTAGAGTGTAGGGTATAGAGTGTAGGGTATAGAGTGTAGGGTATAGAGTGTAGGGTAGAGAGTGTAGAGTGTAGGGTATAGAGTAAAGGGTATAGAGTGTAGAATGTAGGGATTAGAGTGTAGGGTATAGAGTGTAGGGTGTAGAGTGTAGGGTATAGAGTGTAGGGTATAAAGTGTAGAGTGTAGGGTATAGAGTGTAGAGTGTAGGGTATAGAGTGTAGGGTATAGAGTGTAGGGCATAGAGTGTAGGGTATAGAGTGTAGGGTATAGAGTGTAGAGTGTAGGGTATAGAGTGTAGGGTATAGAGTGTAGGGTATAGAGTGTAGGGTAGAGAGTGTAGAGTGTAGGGTATAGAGTAAAGGGTATAGAGTGTAGAATGTAGGGATTAAAGTGTAGGGTATAGAGTGTAGGGTGTAGAGTGTAGGGTATAGAGTGTAGGGTATAGAGTGTAGGGTATAGAGTGTAGGGTATAGAGTGTAGGGAATAGAGTGTAGAGTGTAAGGTATAGAGTGTAGAGTGTAGGGTATAGAGTGTAGGGTATAGAGTGTAAATTGTAGGGATTAGAGTGTAGGGTATAGAGTGTAGGGTGTAGAGTGTAGGGTATAGAGTGTAGAGTGTAGGGTATAGAGTGTATGGTATAGAGTGTAGGGTATAGAGTGTAGGGTGTAGAGTGTAGGGTATAGAGTGTAGGGTATAGACTGTAGGGTATAGAGTGTAGGGTATAGAGTGTAGGGTATAGATTGTAGAGTGTAGGCTATAGAGTGTAGGGTATAGAGTGTAGAGTGTAGGGTAGAGAGTGTAGGGTATAGAGTGTAGGGTATAGAGTGTAGAGTGTAGGGTATAGTGTGTAGGGTATAGAGTGCAGGGTGTAGAGTGTAGGTATAGAGTGTAGGGTATAGAATGTAGGGTATAAAGTGAAAGAGTGTAGGGTATAGAGTGTATAGTGTAGGGTATAGAGTGTAGGGTATAGAGTGTAGGGTATAGAGTGTAGGGTATAGAGTGTAGAGTGTAGGGTATAGAGTGAAGGGTATAGAGTGTAGGGTATAGAGTGTAGGGTATAGAGTGTAGGGTATAGAGTGTAGGGTATAGAGTGTAGGGTATAGATTGTAGAGTGTAGGGTATAGAGTGTAGGGTATAGAGTGTAGAGTGTAGGGTATAGAGTGTAGGGTATAGAGTGTAGGGTATAGAGTGTAGGGCATAGAGTGTAGGGTATAGAGTGTAGGGTATAGAGTGTAGAGTGTAGGGTATAGAGTGTAGGGTATAGAGTGTAGAGTGTAGGGTATAGAGTGTAGGGTATAGAGTGTAGGGTATAGAGTGTAGGGTATAGAGTGTAGGGTATAGAGTGTAGAGTGTAGGGTATAGAGTGTAGGGTATAGAGTGTAGGGTATAGAGTGTAGGGTAGAGAGTGTAGAGTGTAGGGTATAGAGTAAAGGGTATAGAGTGTAGAATGTAGGGATTAGAGTGTAGGGTATAGAGTGTAGGGTGTAGAGTGTAGGGTATAGAGTGTAGGGTATAAAGTGTAGAGTGTAGGGTATAGAGTGTAGAGTGTAGGGTATAGAGTGTAGGGTATAGAGTGTAGGGCATAGAGTGTAGGGTATAGAGTGTAGGGTATAGAGTGTAGAGTGTAGGGTATAGAGTGTAGGGTATAGAGTGTAGGGTATAGAGTGTAGGGTAGAGAGTGTAGAGTGTAGGGTATAGAGTAAAGGGTATAGAGTGTAGAATGTAGGGATTAAAGTGTAGGGTATAGAGTGTAGGGTGTAGAGTGTAGGGTATAGAGTGTAGGGTATAGAGTGTAGGGTATAGAGTGTAGGGTATAGAGTGTAGGGAATAGAGTGTAGAGTGTAAGGTATAGAGTGTAGAGTGTAGGGTATAGAGTGTAGGGTATAGAGTGTAGATTGTAGGGATTAGAGTGTAGGGTATAGAGTGTAGGGTGTAGAGTGTAGGGTATAGAGTGTAGAGTGTAGGGTATAGAGTGTATGGTATAGAGTGTAGGGTATAGAGTGTAGGGTGTAGAGTGTATGGTATAGAGTGTAGGGTATAGAGTGTATGGTATAGAGTGTAGGGTATAGAGTGTAGGGAATAGAGTGTAGAGTGTAAGATATAGAGTGTAGAGTGTAGGGTATAGAGTGTAGGGTATAGACTGTAGGGTATAGAGTGTAGGGTATAGAGTGTAGGGTATAGATTGTAGAGTGTAGGCTATAGAGTGTAGGGTATAGAGTGTAGAGTGTAGGGTAGAGAGTGTAGGGTATAGAGTGTAGGGTATAGAGTGTAGAGTGTAGGGTATAGTGTGTAGGGTATAGAGTGCAGGGTGTAGAGTGTAGGTATAGAGTGTAGGGTATAGAATGTAGGGTATAAAGTGAAAGAGTGTAGGGTATAGAGTGTATAGTGTAGGGTATAGAGTGTAGGGTATAGAGTGTAGGGTATAGAGTGTAGAGTGTAGGGTATAGAGTGTATGCTATAGAGTGTATGGTGTAGAGTGTATGGTATAGAGTGTAGGGTAGAGAGTGTAGAGTGTAGGGTATAGAGTAAAGGGTATAGAGTGTAGAATGTAGGGATTAGAGTGTAGGGTATAGAGTGTAGGGTGTAGAGTGTAAGGTATAGAGTGTAGAGTGTAGGGTATAGAGTGTAGGGTATAGAGTGTAGATTGTAGGGATTAGAGTGTAGGGTATAGAGTGTAGGGTGTAGAGTGTAGGGTATAGAGTGTAGAGTGTAGGGTATAGAGTGTATGGTATAGAGTGTAGGGTATAGAGTGTAGGGTGTAGAGTGTAGGGTATAGAGTGTAGGGTATAGAGTGTATGGTATAGAGTGTAGGGTATAGAGTGTAGGGAATAGAGTGTAGAGTGTAAGGTATAGAGTGTAGAGTATATGGTATAGAGTGTAGGGTATAGACTGCAGGGTATAGAGTGTAGGGTATAGAGTGTAGGGTATAGATTGTAGAGTGTAGGCTATAGAGTGTAGGGTATAGAGTGTAGAGTGTAGGGTATAGAGTGTAGGGTATAGAGTGTAGAGTGTAGGGTATAGAGTGTAGGGTATAGAGTGTAGAGTGTAGGGTATAGTGTGTAGGGTATAGAGTGCAGGGTGTAGAGTGTAGGGTATAGAGTGTAGGGTATAGAGTGTAGGGTATAAAGTGTAGAGTGTAGGGTATAGAGTGTATAGTGTAGGGTATAGAGTGTAGGGTATAGAGTGTAGGGTATAGAGTGTAGAGTGTAGGGTATAGAGTGTATGCTATAGAGTGTATAGTGTAGAGTGTATGGTATAGAGTGTAGGGTATAGAGTGTAGAGTGTATGGTATAGAGTGTAGGGTATAGAGTGTAGGGTATAGAGTGTATGTTATAGAGTGTAGGGTATAGAGTGTAGAGTGTAGGGTATACAGTTTAGATTGTAGGGTATAGAGTGTAGGGTATAGAGTGTAGAGTGTAGGGTGTAGAGTGTAGGTTATAGAGTGTAGGGTATAGAGTGTATGTTATAGAGTGTAGTGTATAGAGTGTAGAGTGTAGGGTATACAGTTTAGATTGTAGGGTATAGAGTGTAGGGTATAGAGTGTAGAGTGTAGGGTATAGAGGGTAGGGTATAGAGTGTAGGGTATAGAGTGTAGGGTATAGAGTGTAGGGTATAGAGTGTAGAGTGTAGGGTATAGAGTGTAGGGTATAGAGTGTAGGGTATAGAGTGTAGGGTATAGAGTGTAGAGTGTATGCTATAGAGTGTATAGTGTAGAGTGTATGGTATAGAGTGTAGGGTATAGAGTGTAGAGTGTATGGTATAGAGTGTAGGGTATAGAGTGTAGGGTATAGAGTGTATGTTATAGAGTGTAGGGTATAGAGTGCAGAGTGTAGGGTATAGAGTGTAGGGCATAGAGTATAGGGTATAGAGTGTAGTGTATAGAGTGTAGAGCGTAGGGTATAGAGTGTAGGGTATAGAGTGTAGGGTATAGAGTGTAGAGTGTAGGGTATATAGTGTAGGGTATAGAGTGCAGGGTGTAGAGTGTAGGGTATAGAGTGTAAGGTATAGAGTGTATGGTATAGAGTGTAGGGTATAGAGTGTAGAGTGTAGCATATAGAGTGTAGGGTATAGAGTGTAGAGTGTAGGGTATAGAGTGTAGGGTATAGAGTGTAGGGTATAGAGTGTAGAGTGTAGGGTACAGAGTGTAGGGTATAGAGTGTAGAGTGTAGGGTATAGAGTGTAGGGTATAGAGTGTAGGGTATAGAGTGTAGAGTGTAGGGTATAGAGTGAAGGGTATAGAGTGTAGGGTATAGAGTGTAGGGTATAGAGTGTAGGGTATAGAGTGTAGGGTATAGAGTGTAGGGTATAGATTGTAGAGTGTAGGGTATAGAGTGTAGGGTATAGAGTGTAGAGTGTAGGGTATAGAGTGTAGGGTATAGAGTGTAGGGTATAGAGTGTAGGGCATAGAGTGTAGGGTATAGAGTGTAGGGTATAGAGTGTAGAGTGTAGGGTATAGAGTGTAGGGTATAGAGTGTAGAGTGTAGGGTATAGAGTGTAGGGTATAGAGTGTAGGGTATAGAGTGTAGGGTATAGAGTGTAGGGTATAGAGTGTAGAGTGTAGGGTATAGAGTGTAGGGTATAGAGTGTAGGGTATAGAGTGTAGGGTAGAGAGTGTAGAGTGTAGGGTATAGAGTAAAGGGTATAGAGTGTAGAATGTAGGGATTAGAGTGTAGGGTATAGAGTGTAGGGTTTAGAGTGTAGGGTATAGAGTGTAGGGTATAAAGTGTAGAGTGTAGGGTATAGAGTGTAGAGTGTAGGGTATAGAGTGTAGGGTATAGAGTGTAGGGCATAGAGTGTAGGGTATAGAGTGTAGGGTATAGAGTGTAGAGTGTAGGGTATAGAGTGTAGGGTATAGAGTGTAGGGTATAGAGTGTAGGGTAGAGAGTGTAGAGTGTAGGGTATAGAGTAAAGGGTATAGAGTGTAGAATGTAGGGATTAAAGTGTAGGGTATAGAGTGTAGGGTGTAGAGTGTAGGGTATAGAGTGTAGGGTATAGAGTGTAGGGTATAGAGTGTAGGGTATAGAGTGTAGGGAATAGAGTGTAGAGTGTAAGGTATAGAGTGTAGAGTGTAGGGTATAGAGTGTAGGGTATAGAGTGTAGATTGTAGGGATTAGAGTGTAGGGTATAGAGTGTAGGGTGTAGAGTGTAGGGTATAGAGTGTAGAGTGTAGGGTATAGAGTGTATGGTATAGAGTGTAGGGTATAGAGTGTAGGGTGTAGAGTGTAGGGTATAGAGTGTAGGGTATAGACTGTAGGGTATAGAGTGTAGGGTATAGAGTGTAGGGTATAGATTGTAGAGTGTAGGCTATAGAGTGTAGGGTATAGAGTGTAGAGTGTAGGGTAGAGAGTGTAGGGTATAGAGTGTAGGGTATAGAGTGTAGAGTGTAGGGTATAGTGTGTAGGGTATAGAGTGCAGGGTGTAGAGTGTAGGTATAGAGTGTAGGGTATAGAATGTAGGGTATAAAGTGAAAGAGTGTAGGGTATAGAGTGTATAGTGTAGGGTATAGAGTGTAGGGTATAGAGTGTAGGGTATAGAGTGTAGAGTGTAGGGTATAGAGTGTATGCTATAGAGTGTATGGTGTAGAGTGTATGGTATAGAGTGTAGGGTATAGAGTGTAGAGTGTATGGTATAGAGTGTAGGGTATAGAGTGTAGGGTATAGAGTGTATGTTATAGAGTGTAGGGTATAGAGTGTAGAGTGTAGGGTATACAGTTTAGATTGTAGGGTATAGAGTGTAGGGTATAGAGTGTAATGTATAGAGTGTATGGTATAGAGTGTAGGGTATAGAGTGTAGGGTGTAGAGTGTAGGCTATAGAGTGTAGGGTATAGAGTGTAGGGTATAGAGTGTAGGGTATAGAGTGTAGGGTATAGAGTGTAGGGAATAGAGTGTAGAGTGTAAGGTATAGAGTGTAGAGTGTAGGGTATAGAGTGTATGGTATAGAGTGTAGGGTATAGAGTGTAGGGATTAGAGTGTAGGGTATAGAGTGTAGGGTATAGAGTGTAGAGTGTAGGGTATAGAGTGTAGGGTATAGAGTGTAGGGTATTGAGTGTAGAGTGTAGGGTATAGAGTGAAGGGTATAGAGTGTAGGGTATAGAGTGTAGGGTATAGAGTGTAGGGTATAGAGTGTAGGGTATAGAGTGTAGAGTGTAGGGTATAGAGTGTAGGGTATAGAGTGTAGGGTATAGAGTGTAGAGTGTAGGGTATAGAGTGTAGGGTATAGAGTGTAGGGTATAGAGTGTAGGGCATAGAGTGTAGGGTATAGAGTTTATGGTATAGAGTGTAGAGTGTAGGGTATAGAGTGTAGGGTATAGAGTGTAGAGTGTAGGGTATAGAGTGTAGGGTATAGAGTGTAGGGTATAGAGTGTAGAGTGTAGGGTATAGAGTGTAGGGTATAGAGTGTAGGGTAGAGAGTGTAGAGTGTAGGGTATAGAGTAAAGGGTATAGAGTGTAGAATGTAGGGATTGGAGTGTAGGGTATAGAGTGTAGGGTGTAGAGTGTAGGGTATAGAGTGTAGGGTATAAAGTGTAGAGTGTAGGGTATAAAGTGTAGAGTGTAGGGTATAGAGTGTAGGGTATAGAGTGTAGGGCATAGAGTGTAGGGTATAGAGTGTAGGGTATAGAGTGTAGAGTGTAGGGTATAGAGTGTAGGGTATAGAGTGTAGGGTATAGAGTGTAGGGTAGAGAGTGTAGGGTATAGAGTGTAGAGTGTAGGGTATAGAGTGTAGGGTATAGAGTGTAGGGTATAGAGTGTAGGGTATAGAGTGTAGAGTGTAGGGTATAGAGTGTAGGGTATAGAGTGTAGGGTAGAGAGTGTAGAGTGTAGGGTATAGAGTAAAGGGTATAGAGTGTAGAGTGTAGGGTGTAGAGTGTAGGGTATAGAGTGTAGGGTATAAAGTGTAGAGTGTAGGGTATAGAGTGTAGAGTGTAGGGTATAGAGTGTAGGGTATAGAGTGTAGGGCATAGAGTGTAGGGTATAGAGTGTAGGGTATAGAGTGTAGAGTGTAGGGTATAGAGTGTAGGGTATAGAGTGTAGGGTATAGAGTGTAGGGTAGAGAGTGTAGAGTGTAGGGTATAGAGTAAAGGGTATAGAGTGTAGAATGTAGGGATTAAAGTGTAGGGTATAGAGTGTAGGGTGTAGAGTGTAGGGTATAGAGTGTAGGGTATAGAGTGTAGGGTATAGAGTGTAGGGTATAGAGTGTAGGAAATAGAGTGTAGAGTGTAAGGTATAGAGTGTAGAGTGTAGGGTATAGAGTGTAGGGTATAGAGTGTAGATTGTAGGGATTAGAGTGTAGGGTATAGAGTGTAGGGTGTAGAGTGTAGGGTATAGAGTGTAGAGTGTAGGGTATAGAGTGTATGGTATAGAGTGTAGGGTATAGAGTGTAGGGTGTAGAGTGTAGGGTATAGAGTGTAGGGTATAGAGTGTATGGTATAGAGTGTAGGGTATAGAGTGTAGGGAATAGAGTGTAGAGTGTAAGATATAGAGTGTAGAGTGTAGGGTATAGAGTGTAGGGTATAGACTGTAGGGTATAGAGTGTAGGGTATAGAGTGTAGGGTATAGATTGTAGAGTGTAGGCTATAGAGTGTAGGGTATAGAGTGTAGAGTGTAGGGTAGAGAGTGTAGGGTATAGAGTGTAGGGTATAGAGTGTAGAGTGTAGGGTATAGTGTGTAGGGTATAGAGTGCAGGGTGTAGAGTGTAGGTATAGAGTGTAGGGTATAGAATGTAGGATATAAAGTGAAAGAGTGTAGGGTATAGAGTGTATAGTGTAGGGTATAGAGTGTAGGGTATAGAGTGTAGGGTATAGAGTGTAGGGTATAGAGTGTAGAGTGTAGGGTATAGAGTGTATGCTATAGAGTGTATGGTGTAGAGTGTATGGTATAGATTGTAGGGTATAGAGTGTATGGTATAGAGTGTAGGGTATAGAGTGTAGGGTATAGAGTGTATGTTATAGAGTGTAGGGTATAGAGTGTAGAGTGTAGGGTATACAGTTTAGATTGTAGGGTATAGAGTGTAGGGTATAGAGTGTAATGTATAGAGTGTATGGTATAGAGTGTAGGGTATAGAGTGTAGGGTGTAGAGTGTAGGCTATAGAGTGTAGGGTATAGAGTGTAGGGTATAGAGTGTAGGGAATAGAGTGTAGAGTGTAAGGTATAGAGTGTAGAGTGTAGGGTATAGAGTGTATGGTATAGAGTATAGGGTATAGAGTGTAGGGATTAGAGTGTAGGGTATAGAGTGTAGGGTATAGAGTGTAGGGTATAGAGTGTAGGTTATAGAGTGTAGAGTGTAGGGCATAGAGTGTATGGTATAGAGTGTAAGGTATAGAGTGTAGGGCATAGAGTGTAGGGTATAGAGTGTAGGGTATAGAGTGTAGAGTGTATGGCATAGAGTGTAGGGTATAGAGTGTAGGGTATAGAGTGTAGAGTGTAGGGTATAGAGTGTAGGGTATAGAGTGTAGGGTATAGAGTGTAGGGCATAGAGTGTAGGGTATAGAGTGTAGTGTATAGAGTGTAGAGTGTAGGGTATAGAGTGTAGGGTATAGAGTGTAGAGTGTAGGGTATATAGTGTAGGGTATAGAGTGTAGGGCATAGAGTGTAGGGTATAGAGTGTAGTGTATAGAGTGTAGAGTGTAGGGTATAGAGTGTAGGGTATAGAGTGTAGGGTATAGAGTGTAGAGCGTAGGGTATAGAGTGTAGGGTATAGAGTGTAGGGTATAGAGTGTAGGGTATAGAGTGTAGGGTATAGAGTGCAGAGTGTAGGGTATAGAGTGTAGAGTGTAGGGTATAGAGTGTAGGGTATAGAGTGTAGGGTAGAGAGTGTAGAGTGTAGGGTATAGAGTGTAGGGTATAGAGTGTAGGGTGTAGAGTGTAGGGTATAGAGTGTAGAGTGTATGGTGTAGAGTGTATGGTATAGAGTGTAGGGTATAGAGTGTAGAGTGTATGGTATAGAGTGTAGGGTATAGAGTGTAGGGTATAGAGTGTATGTTATAGAGTGTAGGGTATAGAGTGTAGAGTGTAGGGTATACAGTTTAGATTGTAGGGTATAGAGTGTAGGGTATAGAGTGTAATGTATAGAGTGTATGGTATAGAGTGTAGGGTATAGAGTGTAGAGTGTAGGATATAGAGTGTAGGGTATAGAGTGTAGAGTGTAGGGTATATAGTGTAGGGTACAGAGTGTAGGGTATAGAGTGTAGAGTGTAGGGATTAGAGTGTAGGGTATAGAGTGTAGGGTATAGAGTGTAGAGTGTAGGGTATAGAGTGTAGGGTATAGAGTGTAGAGTGTAGGGTATAGAGTGTAGGGTATAGAGTGTAGGGTATAGATTGTAGAGTGTAGGGTATAGAGTGTAGGGTATAGAGGGTAGAGTGTAGGGTATAGAGTGTAGGGTATAGAGTGTAGTGCATAGAGTGTAGGGTATAGAGTGTAGGGTATAGAGTGTAGGGTATAGATTGTAGAGTGTAGGGTATAGAGTGTGGGGTATAGAGTGTAGGGTATAGAGTGTAGAGTGTAGGGTATAGAGTGTAGGGTATAGAGTGTAGGGCACAGAGTGTAGGGTATAGAGTGTAGGGTATAGAGTGTAGAGTGTAGGGTATAGAGTGTAGGGTATAGAGTGTAGAGTGTAGGGTATAGAGTGTAGGGTATAGAGTGTAGGGTATAGAGTGTAGAGTGTAGGGTATAGAGTGTAGGGTATAGAGTGTAGGGTATAGAGTGTAGGGTATAGAGTGTAGAGTGTAGGGTATAGAGTGTAGAATGTAGGGTATAGAGTGTAGGGTATAGAGTGTAGGGTATAGAGTGTAGGGTAGAGAGTGTAGAGTGTAGGGTATAGAGTAAAGGGTATAGAGTGTAGAATGTAGGGATTAGAGTGTAGGGTATAGAGTGTAGGGTGTAGAGTGTAAGGTATAGAGTGTAGAGTGTAGGGTATAGAGTTTAGGGTATAGAGTGTAGATTGTAGGGATTAGAGTGTAGGGTATAGAGTGTAGGGTGTAGAGTGTAGGGTATAGAGTGTAGAGTGTAGGGTATAGAGTGTATGGTATAGAGTGTAGGGTATAGAGTGTAGGGTGTAGAGTGTAGGGTATAGAGTGTAGGGTATAGAGTGTATGGTATAGAGTGTAGGGTATAGAGTGTAGGGAATAGAGTGTAGAGTGTAAGGTATAGAGTGTAGAGTATATGGTATAGAGTGTAGGGTATAGACTGCAGGGTATAGAGTGTAGGGTATAGAGTGTAGGGTATAGATTGTAGAGTGTAGGCTATAGAGTGTAGGGTATAGAGTGTAGAGTGTAGGGTATAGAGTGTAGGGTATAGAGTGTAGAGTGTAGGGTATAGAGTGTAGGGTATAGAGTGTAGAGTGTAGGGTATAGAGTGCAGAGTGTAGGGTATAGAGTGTAGGGTGTAGAGTGTAGGGTATAGAGTGTAGGGTATAGAGTGTATGGTATAGAGTGTAGGGTATAGAGTGTAGGGAATAGAGTGTAGAGTGTAAGGTATAGAGTGTAGAGTGTAGGGTATATAGTGTAGGGTATAGAGTGTAGGGCATAGAGTGTAGCGTATAGAGTGTAGTGTATAGAGTGTAGAGTGTAGGGTATAGAGTGTAGGGTATAGAGTGTAGGGTATAGAGTGTAGAGCGTAGGGTATAGAGTGTAGGGTATAGAGTGTAGGGTATAGAGTGTAGGGTATAGAGTGTAGGGTATAGAGTGCAGAGTGTAGGGTATAGAGTGTAGAGTGTAGGGTATAGAGTGTAGGGTATAGAGTGTAGGGTAGAGAGTGTAGAGTGTAGGGTATAGAGTGTAGGGTATAGAGTGTAGGGTGTAGAGTGTAGGGTATAGAGTGTAGAGTGTATGGTGTAGAGTGTATGGTATAGAGTGTAGGGTATAGAGTGTAGAGTGTATGGTATAGAGTGTAGGGTATAGACTGCAGGGTATAGAGTGTAGGGTATAGAGTGTAGGGTATAGATTGTAGAGTGTAGGCTATAGAGTGTAGGGTATAGAGTGTAGAGTGTAGGGTGTAGAGTGTAGGGTATAGAGTGTAGAGTGTAGGGTATAGAGTGTAGGGTATAGAGTGTAGGGTAGAGAGTGTAGAGTGTAGGGTATAGAGTAAAGGGTATAGAGTGTAGATTGTAGGGATTAGAGTGTAGGGTATAGAGTGTAGGGTGTAGAGTGTAGGGTATAGAGTGTAGAGTGTAGGGTATAGAGTGTATGGTATAGAGTGTAGGGTATAGAGTGTAGGGTGTAGAGTGCAGGGTATAGAGTGTAGGGTATAGAGTGTATGGTATAGAGTGTAGGGTATAGAGTGTAGGGAATAGAGTGTAGAGTGTAAGGTATAGAGTGTAGAGTATATGGTATAGAGTGTAGGGTATAGACTGCAGGGTATAGAGTGTAGGGTATAGAGTGTAGGGTATAGATTGTAGAGTGTAGGCTATAGAGTGTAGGGTATAGAGTGTAGAGTGTAGGGTATAGAGTGTAGGGTATAGAGTGTAGAGTGTAGGGTATAGAGTGTAGGGTATAGAGTGTAGAGTGTAGGGTATAGTGTGTAGGGTATAGAGTGCAGGGTGTAGAGTGTAGGGTATAGAGTGTAGGGTATAGAGTGTAGGGTATAAAGTGTAGAGTGTAGGGTATAGAGTGTATAGTGTAGGGTATAGAGTGTAGGGTAAAGAGTGTAGGGTATAGAGTGTAGGGTATAGAGTGTAGAGTGTAGGGTATAGAGTGTATGCTATAGAGTGTATAGTGTAGAGTGTATGGTATATTGTGTAGGGTATAGAGTGTAGAGTGTATGGTATAGAGTGTAGGGTATAGAGTGTAGGGTATAGAGTGTATGTTATAGAGTGTAGTGTATAGAGTGTAGAGTGTAGGGTATACAGTTTAGATTGTAGGGTATAGAGTGTAGGGTATAGAGTGTAGAGTGTAGGGTATAGAGTGTAGGGTATAGAGTGTAGGGTATAGAGTGTAGGGTATAGAGTGTAGGGTATAGAGTGTAGAGTGTAGGGTATAGAGTGTAGGGTATAGAGTGTAGGGTATAGAGTGTAGGGTATAGAGTGTAGAGTGTATGCTATAGAGTGTATAGTGTAGAGTGTATGGTATAGAGTGTAGGGTATAGAGTGTAGAGTGTATGGTATAGAGTGTAGGGTATAGAGTGTAGGGTATAGAGTGTATGTTATAGAGTGTAGGGTATAGAGTGCAGAGTGTAGGGTATAGAGTGTAGGGCATAGAGTGTAGGGTATAGAGTGTAGTGTATAGAGTGTAGAGCGTAGGGTATAGAGTGTAGGGTATAGAGTGTAGGGTATAGAGTGTAGAGTGTAGGGTATATAGTGTAGGGTATAGAGTGCAGGGTGTAGAGTGTAGGGTATAGAGTGTAAGGTATAGAGTGTATGGTATAGAGTGTAGGGTATAGAGTGTAGAGTGTAGGATATAGGGTGTAGGGTATAGAGTGTAGAGTGAAGGGTATAGAGTGTAGGGTATAGAGTGTAGGGTATAGAGTGTAGGGCATAGAGTGTAGGGTATAGAGTGTAGGGTATAGAGTGTAGAGTGTAGGGTATAGAGTGTAGGGTATAGAGTGTAGAGTGTAGGGTATAGAGTGTAGGGTATAGAGTGTAGGGTATAGAGTGTAGGGTATAGAGTGTAGGGTATAGAGTGTAGAGTGTAGGGTATAGAGTGTAGGGTATAGAATGTAGGGTATAGAGTGTAGGGTAGAGAGTGTAGAGTGTAGGGTAGAGAGTAAAGGGTATAGAGTGTAGAATGTAGGGATTAGAGTGTAGGGTATAGAGTGTAGGGTGTAGAGTGTAGGGTATAGAGTGTAGGGTATAAAGTGTAGAGTGTAGGGTATAGAGTGTAGAGTGTAGGGTATAGAGTGTAGGGTATAGAGTGTAGGGCATAGAGTGTAGGGTATAGAGTGTAGGGTATAGAGTGTAGAGTGTAGGGTATAGAGTGTAGGGTATAGAGTGTAGGGTATAGAGTGTAGGGTAGAGAGTGTAGAGTTTAGGGTATAGAGTAAAGGGTATAGAGTGTAGAATGTAGGGATTAAAGTGTAGGGTATAGAGTGTAGGGTGTAGAGTGGTGGGTATAGAGTGTAGGGTATAGAGTGTAGGGTATAGAGTGTAGGGTATAGAGTGTAGTGAATAGAGTGTAGAGTGTAAGGTATAGAGTGTAGAGTGTAGGGTATAGAGTGTAGGGTATAGAGTGTAGATTGTAGGGATTAGAGTGTAGGGTATAGAGTGTAGGGTGTAGAGTGTAGGGTATAGAGTGTAGAGTGTAGGGTATAAAGTGTATGGTATAGAGTGTAGGGTATAGAGTGTAGGGTGTAGAGTGTAGGGTATAGAGTGTAGGGTATAGAGTGTATGGTATAGAGTGTAGGGTATAGAGTGTAGGGAATAGAGTGTAGAGTGTAAGATATAGAGTGTAGAGTGTAGGGTATAGAGTGTAGGGTATAGACTGTAGGGTATAGAGTGTAGGGTATAGAGTGTAGGGTATAGATTGTAGAGTGTAGGCTATAGAGTGTAGGGTATAGAGTGTAGAGTGTAGGGTAGAGAGTGTAGGGTATAGAGTGTAGGGTATAGAGTGTAGAGTGTAGGGTATAGTGTGTAGGGAATAGAGTGCAGGGTGTAGAGTGTAGGTATAGAGTTTAGGGTATAGAATGTAGGGTATAAAGTGAAAGAGTGTAGGGTATAGAGTGTATAGTGTAGGGTATAGAGTGTAGGGTATAGAGTGTAGGGTATAGAGTGTAGGGTATAGAGTGTAGAGTGTAGGGTATAGAGTGTATGCTATAGAGTGTATGGTGTAGAGTGTATGGTATAGAGTGTAGGGTATAGAGTGTAGAGTGTATGGTATAGAGTGTAGGGTATAGAGTGTAGGGTATAGAGTGTATGTTATAGAGTGTAGGGTATAGAGTGTAGAGTGTAGGGTATACAGTTTAGATTGTAGGGTATAGAGTGTAGGGTATAGAGTGTAATGTATAGAGTGTATGGTATAGAGTGTAGGGTATAGAGTGTAGGGTGTAGAGTGTAGGCTATAGAGTGTAGGGTATAGAGTGTAGGGTATAGAGGGTAGGGTATAGAGTGTAGGGAATAGAGTGTAGAGTGTAAGGTATAGAGTGTAGAGTGTAGGGTATAGAGTGTATGGTATAGAGTGTAGGGTATAGAGTGTAGGGATTAGAGTGTAGGGTATAGAGTGTAGGGTATAGAGTGTAGGGTATAGAGTGTAGGGTATAGAGTGTAGAGTGTAGGGCATAGAGTGTAGGGTATAGAGTGTAAGGTATAGAGTGTAGGACATAGAGTGTAGGGTATAGAGTGTAGGGTATAGAGTGTAGAGTGTATGGCATAGAGTGTAGGGTATAGAGTGTAGGGTATAGAGTGTAGAGTGTAGGGTATAGAGTGTAGGGTATAGAGTGTAGGGTATAGAGTGTAGGGCATAGAGTGTAGGGTATAGAGTGTAGTGTATAGAGTGTAGAGTGTAGGGTATAGAGTGTAGGGTATAGAGTGTAGGGTATAGAGTGTAGAGTGTAGGGTATATAGTGTAGGGTATAGAGTGTAGGGCATAGAGTGTAGGGTATAGAGTGTAGTGTATAGAGTGTAGAGTGTAGGGTATAGAGTGTAGGGTATAGAGTGTAGGGTATAGAGTGTAGAGCGTAGGGTATAGAGTGTAGGGTATAGAGTGTAGGGTATAGAGTGTAGGGTATAGAGTGTAGGGTATAGAGTGCAGAGTGTAGGGTATAGAGTGTATGGTATAGAGTGTAGGGTATAGAGTGTAGGGTAGAGAGTGTAGAGTGTAGGGTATAAAGTGTAGGGTATAGAGTGTAGGGTGTAGAGTGTAGGGTATAGAGTGTAGAGTGTAGGGTATAGAGTGTATGGTATAGAGTGTAGGGTATAGAGTGTAGGGTGTAGAGTGTAGGGTATAGAGTGTAGGGCATAGAGTGTAGGGTATAGAGTGTAGGGTATAGAGTGTAGAGTGTAGGGTATAGAATGTATGGTATAGAGTGTAGGGTATAGAGTGTAGGGTATAGAGTGTAGGGCAAAGAGTGTAGGGTATAGAGTGTAGGGTATAGAGTGTATGGTATAGAGTGTAGGGTATAGAGTGTAGGGAATAGAGTGTAGAGTGTAAGGTATAGAGTGTAGAGTGTAGGGTATAGAGTGTAGGGTAAAGACTGTAGGGTATAGAGTGTAGGGTATAGAGTGTAGGGTATAGATTGTAGAGTGTAGGCTATAGAGTGTAGGGTATAGAGTGTAGAGTGTAGGGCATAGAGTGTAGGGTATAGAGTGTAGGGTATAGAGTGTAGAGTGTAGGGTATAGTGTGTAGGGTATAGAGTGTAGGGTATAAAGTGTAGAGTGCAGCGTATAGAGTGTATAGTGTAGGGTATAGAGTGTAGGGTATAGAGTGTAGGGCATAGAGTGTAGGGTATAGAGTGTAGGGTATAGAGTGTAGAGTGTAGAGTATAGAGTGTAGGGTATAGAGTGTAGGGTATAGAGTGTAGGGTAGAGAGTGTAGAGTGTAGGCTATAGAGTGTAGGGTATAGAGTGTAGAGTGTAGGGCATAGAGTGTAGGGTATAGAGTGTAGGGTATAGAGTGTAGAGTGTAGGGTATAGTGTGTAGGGTATAGAGTGTAGGGTATAAAGTGTAGAGTGCAGCGTATAGAGTGTATAGTGTAGGGTATAGAGTGTAGGGTATAGAGTGTAGGGCATAGAGTGTATGGTATAGAGTGTAGGGTATAGAGTGTAGAGTGTATGGTATAGAGTGTAGGGTATAGAGTGTAGGGTATAGAGTGTATGTTATAGAGTGTAGGGTATAGAGTGTAGAGTGTAGGGTATACAGTTTAGATTGTAGGGTATAGAGTGTAGGGTATAGAGTGTAGAGTGTAGGGTATAGAGTGTAGGTTATAGAGTGTAGGGTATAGAGTGTAGGGTATAGAGTGTAGGGTATAGAGTGTAGAGTGTAGGGTATAGAGTGTAGAATATAGAGTGTAGGGTATAGAGTGTAGGGTATAGAGTGTAGAGTGTATGCTATAGAGTGTATAGTGTAGAGTGTATGGTATAGAGTGTAGGGTATAGAGTGTAGAGTGTATGGTATAGAGTGTAGGGTATAGAGTGTAGGGTATAGAGTGTATGTTATAGAGTGTAGGGTATAGAGTGCAGAGTGTAGGGTATAGAGTGTAGGGCATAGAGTGTAGGGTATAGAGTGTAGTGTATAGAGTGTAGAGCGTAGGGTATAGAGTGTAGGGTATAGAGTGTAGGGTATAGAGTGTAGAGTGTAGGGTATATAGTGTAGGGTATAGAGTGCAGGGTGTAGAGTGTAGGGTATAGAGTGTAAGGTATAGAGTGTATGGTATAGAGTGTAGGGTATAGAGTGTAGAGTGTAGGATATAGAGTGTAGGGTATAGAGTGTAGAGTGTAGGGTATAGAGTGTAGGGTATAGAGTGTAGGGTATAGAGTGTAGAGTGTAGGGTACAGAGTGTAGGGTATAGAGTGTAGAGTGTAGGGTATAGAGTGTAGGGTATAGAGTGTAGGGTATAGAGTGTAGAGTGTAGGGTATAGAGTGAAGGGTATAGAGTGTAGGGTATAGAGTGTAGGGTATAGAGTGTAGGGTATAGAGTGTAGGGTATAGAATGTAGAGTGTAGGGTATAGAGTGTAGGGTATAGAGTGTAGGGTATAGAGTGTAGAGTGTAGGGTATAGAGTGTAGGGTATAGAGTGTAGGGTATAGAGTGTAGGGCATAGAGTGTAGGGTATAGAGTGTAGGGTATAGAGTGTAGAGTGTAGGGTATAGAGTGTAGAGTGTAGGGTATAGAGTGTAGAGTGTAGGGTATAGAGTGTAGAGTGTAGGGTATAGAGTGTAGGGTATAGAGTGTAGGGTATAGAGTGTAGGGTATAGAGTGTAGGGTATAGAGTGTAGGGTATAGAGTGTAGAGTGTAGGGTATAGAGTGTAGGGTATAGAGTGTAGGGTATAGAGTGTAGGGTAGAGAGTGTAGAGTGTAGGGTATAGAGTAAAGGGTATAGAGTGTAGAATGTAGGGATTAGAGTGTAGGGTATAGAGTGTAGGGTGTAGAGTGTAGGGTATACAGTGTAGGGTATAAAGTGTAGAGTGTAATGTATAGAGTGTAGAGTGTAGGGTATAGAGTGTAGGGTATAGAGTGTAGGGCATAGAGTGTAGGGTATAGAGTGTAGGGTATAGAGTGTAGGGTATAGAGTGTAGGGTATAGAGTGTAGGGTATAGAGTGTAGGGTAGAGAGTGTAGAGTGTAGGGTATAGAGTAAAGGGTATAGAGTGTAGAATGTAGGGATTAAAGTGTAGGGTATAGAGTGTAGGGTGTAGAGTGTAGGGTATAGAGTGTAGGGTATAGAGTGTAGGGTATAGAGTGTAGGGTATAGAGTGTAGGGAATAGAGTGTAGAGTGTAAGGTATAGAGTGTAGAGTGTAGGGTATAGAGTGTAGGGTATAGAGTGTAGATTGTAGGGATTAGAGTGTAGGGTATAGAGTGTAGGGTGTGGAGTGTAGGGTATAGAGTGTAGAGTGTAGGGTATAGAGTGTATGGTATAGAGTGTAGGGTATAGAGTGTAGGGTGTAGAGTGTAGGGTATAGAGTGTAGGGTATAGAGTGTATGGTATAGAGTGTAGGGTATAGAGTGTAGGGAATAGAGTGTAGAGTGTAAGATATAGAGTGTAGAGTGTAGGGTATAGAGTGTAGGGTATAGACTGTAGGGTATAGAGTGTAGGGTACAGATTGTAGAGTGTAGGCTATAGAGTGTAGGGTATAGAGTGTAGAGTGTAGGGTAGAGAGTGTAGGGTATAGAGTGTAGGGTATAGAGTGTAGAGTGTAGGGTATAGTGTGTAGGGTATAAAGTGCAGGGTGTAGAGTGTAGGTATAGAGTGTAGGGTATAGAATGTAGGGTATAAAGTGAAAGAGTGTAGAGTATAGAGTGTATAGTGTAGGGTATAGAGTGTAGGGTATAGAGTGTAGGGTATAGAGTGTAGGGTATAGAGTGTAGAGTGTAGGGTATAGAGTGTATGCTATAGAGTGTATGGTGTAGAGTGTATGGTATAGAGTGTAGGGTATAGAGTGTAGAGTGTATGGTATAGAGTGTAGGGTATAGAGTGTAGGGTATAGAGTGTATGTTATAGAGTGTAGGGTATAGAGTGTAGAGTGTAGGGTATACAGTTTAGATTGTAGGGTATAGAGTGTAGGGTATAGAGTGTAGGGTGTAGAGTGTAGGCTATAGAGTGTAGGGTATAGAGTGTAGGGTATAGAGTGTAGGGTATAGAGTGTAGGGTATAGAGTGTAGGGAATAGAGTGTAGAGTGTAAGGTATAGAGTGTAGAGTGTAGGGTATAGAGTGTATGGTATAGAGTGTAGGGTATAGAGTGTAGGGATTAGAGTGTAGGGTATAGAGTGTAGGGTGTAGAGTGTAGGGTACAGAGTGTAGGGTATAGAGTGTAGAGTGTAGGGTATAGAGTGTAGGGTATAGAGTGTAGGGTATAGAGTGTAGAGTGTAGGGTATAGAGTGAAGGGTATAGAGTGTAGGGTATAGAGTGTAGGGTATAGAGTGTAGGGTATAGAGTGTAGGGTATAGATTGTAGAGTGTAGGGTATAGAGTGTAGGGTATAGAGTGTAGGGTATAGAGTGTAGAGTGTAGGGTATAGAGTGTAGGGTATAGAGTGTAGGGTATAGAGTGTAGGGCATAGAGTGTAGGGTATAGAGTGTAGGGTATAGAGTGTAGAGTGTAGGGTATAGATTGTAGGGTATAGAGTGTAGAGTGTAGGGTATAGAGTGTAGGGTATAGAGTGTAGGGTATAGAGTGTAGGGTATAGAGTGTAGGGTATAGAGTGTAGAGTGTAGGGTATAGAGTGTAGGGTATAGAGTGTAGGGTATAGAGTGTAGGGTAGAGAGTGTAGAGTGTAGGGTATAGAGTAAAGGGTATAGAGTGTAGAATGTAGGGATTAGAGTGTAGGGTATAGAGTGTAGGGTGTAGAGTGTAGGGTATAGAGTGTAGGGTATAAAGTGTAGAGTGTAGGGTATAGAGTGTAGAGTGTAGGGTATAGAGTGTAGGGTATAGAGTGTAGGGCATAGAGTGTAGGGTATAGAGTGTAGGTTATAGAGTGTAGGGTATAGAGTGTAGGGTATAGAGTTTAGGGTATAGAGTGTAGGGTATAGAGTGTAGGGTATAGAGTGTAGGGTATAGAGTGTAGGGTATAGAGTGTAGAGTGTATGCTATAGAGTGTATAGTGTAGAGTGTATGGTATAGAGTGTAGGGTATAGAGTGTAGAGTGTATGGTATAGAGTGTAGGGTATAGAGTGTAGGGTATAGAGTGTATGTTATAGAGTGTAGGGTATAGAGTGCAGAGTGTAGGGTATAGAGTGTAGGGCATAGAGTGTAGGGTATAGAGTGTAGTGTATAGAGTGTAGAGCGTAGGGTATAGAGTGTAGAGTATAGAGTGTAGGGTATAGAGTGTAGAGTGTAGGGTATATAGTGTAGGGTATAGAGTGCAGGGTGTAGAGTGTAGGGTATAGAGTGTAAGGTATAGAGTGTATGGTATAGAGTGTAGGGTATAGAGTGTAGAGTGTAGGATATAGAGTGTAGGGTATAGAGTGTAGAGTGTAGGGTATAGAGTGTAGGGTATAGAGTGTAGGGTATAGAGTGCAGAGTGTAGGGTACAGAGTGTAGGGTATAGAGTGTAGAGTGTAGGGTATAGAGTGAAGGGTATAGAGTGTAGGGTATAGAGTGTAGAGTGTAGGGTATAGAGTGAAGGGTATAGAGTGTAGGGTATAGAGTGTAGGGTATAGAGTGTAGGGTATAGATTGTAGAGTGTAGGGTATAGAGTGTAGGGTATAGAGTGTAGGGTATAGAGTGTAGAGTGTAGGGTATAGAGTGTAGGGTATAGAGTGTAGGGTATAGAGTGTAGGGCATAGAGTGTAGGGTATAGAGTGTAGGGTATAGAGTGTAGAGTGTAGGGTATAGAGTGTAGGGTATAGAGTGTAGAGTGTAGGGTATAGAGTGTAGGGTATAGAGTGTAGGGTATAGAGTGTAGGGTATAGAGTGTAGAGTGTAGGGTTTAGAGTGTAGGGTATAGAGTGTAGGGTATAGAGTGTAGGGTAGAGAGTGTAGAGTGTAGGGTATAGAGTAAAGGGTATAGAGTGTAGAATGTAGGGATTAGAGTGTAGGGTATAGAGTGTAGGGTGTAGAGTGTAGGGTATAGAGTGTAGGGTATAGAGTGTAGGGTATAGAGTGTAGGGTAGAGAGTGTAGAGTGTAGGGTATAGAGTAAAGGGTATAGAGTGTAGAATGTAGGGATTAGAGTGTAGGGTATAGAGTGTAGGGTGTAGAGTGTAGGGTATAGAGTGTAGGGTATAAAGTGTAGAGTGTAGGGTATAGAGTGTAGAGTGTAGGGTATAGATTGTAGGGTATAGAGTGTAGGGCATAGAGTGTAGGGTATAGAGTGTAGGGTATAGAGTGTAGAGTGTAGGGTATAGAGTGTAGGGTATAGAGTGTAGGGTATAGAGTGTAGGGTAGAGAGTGTAGAGTGTAGGGTATAGAGTAAAGGGTATAGAGTGTAGAATGTAGGGATTAAAGTGTAGGGTATAGAGTGTAGGGTGTAGAGTGTAGGGTATAGAGTGTAGGGTATAGAGTGTAGGGTATAGAGTGTAGGGTGTAGAGTGTAGGGAATAGAGTGTAGAGTGTAAGGTATAGAGTGTAGAGTGTAGGGTATAGAGTGTAGGGTATAGAGTGTAGATTGTAGGGATTAGAGTGTAGGGTATAGAGTGTAGGGTGTAGAGTGTAGGGTATAGAGTGTAGAGTGTAGGGTATAGAGTATATGGTATAGAGTGTAGGGTATAGAGAGTAGGGTGTAGAGTGTAGGGTATAGAGTGTAGGGTATAGAGTGTATGGTATAGAGTGTAGGGTATAGAGTGTAGGGAATAGAGTGTAGAGTGTAAGATATAGAGTGTAGAGTGTAGGGTATAGAGTGTAGGGTATAGACTGTAGGGTATAGAGTGTAGGGTATAGAGTGTAGGGTATAAATTGTAGAGTGTAGGCTATAGAGTGTAGGGTATAGAGTGTAGAGTGTAGGGTAGAGAGTGTAGGGTATAGAGTGTAGGGTATAGAGTGTAGAGTGTAGGTTATAGTGTGTAGGGTATAGAGTGCAGGGTGTAGAGTGTAGGTATAGAGAGTAGGGTATAGAATGTAGGGTATAAAGTGAAAGAGTGTAGGGTATAGAGTGTATAGTGTAGGGTATAGAGTGTAGGGTATAGAGTGTAGGGTATAGAGTGTAGGGTATAGAGTGTAGAGTGTAGGGTATAGAGTGTATGCTATAGAGTGTATGGTGTAGAGTGTATGGTATAGAGTGTAGGGTATAGAGTGTAGAGTGTATGGTATAGAGTGTAGGGTATAGAGTGTAGGGTATAGAGTGTATGTTATAGAGTGTAGGGTATAGAGTGTAGAGTGTAGGGTATACAGTTTAGATTGTAGGGTATAGAGTGTAGGGTATAGAGTGTAATGTATAGAGTGTATGGTATAGAGTGTAGGGTGTAGAGTGTAGGCTATAGAGTGTAGGGTATAGAGTGTAGGGTATAGAGTGTAGGGTATAGAGTGTAGGGTATAGAGTGTAGGGAATAGAGTGTAGAGTGTAAGGTATAGAGTGTAGAGTGTAGGGTATAGAGTGTATGGTATAGAGTGTAGGGTATAGAGTGTAGGGATTAGAGTGTAGGGTATAGAGTGTAGGGTATAGAGTGTAGAGTGTAGGGTACAGAGTGTAGGGTATAGAGTGTAGAGTGTAGGGTATAGAGTGTAGGGTATAGAGTGTAGGGTATAGAGTGTAGAGTGTAGGGTATAGAGTGAATTGTATAGAGTGTAGGGTATAGAGTGTAGGGTATAGAGTGTAGGGTATAGAGTGTAGGGTATAGATTGTAGAGTGTAGGGTATAGAGTGTAGGGTATAGAGTGTAGGGTATAGAGTGTAGAGTGTAGGGTATAGAGTGTAGGGTATAGAGTGTAGGGTATAGAGTGTAGGGCATAGAGTGTAGGGTATAGAGTGTAGGGTGTAGAGTGTAGAGTGTAGGGTATAGATTGTAGGGTATAGAGTGTAGAGTGTAGGGTATAGAGTGTAGGGTATAGAGTGTAGGGTATAGAGTGTAGGGTATAGAGTGTAGGGTATAGAGTGTAGAGTGTAGGGTATAGAGTGTAGGGTATAGAGTGTAGGGTAGAGAGTGTAGGGTAGAGAGTGTAGAGTGTAGGGTATAGAGTAAAGGGTATAGAGTGTAGAATGTAGGGATTAGAGTGTAGGGTATAGAGTGTAGGGTGTAGAGTGTAGGGTATAGAGTGTAGGGTATAAAGTGTAGAGTGTAGGGTATAGAGTGTAGAGTGTAGGGTATAGATTGTAGGGTATAGAGTGTAGGGCATAGAGTGTAGGGTATAGAGTGTAGGGTATAGAGTGTAGAGTGTAGGGTATAGAGTGTAGGGTATAGAGTGTAGGGTATAGAGTGTAGGGTAGAGAGTGTAGAGTGTAGGGTATAGAGTAAAGGGTATAGAGTGTAGAATGTAGGGATTAAAGTGTAGGGTATAGAGTGTAGGGTGTAGAGTGTAGGGTATAGAGTGTAGGGTATAGAGTGTAGGGTATAGAGTGTAGGGTATAGAGTGTAGGAAATAGAGTGTAGAGTGTAAGGTATAGAGTGTAGAGTGTAGGGTATAGAATGTAGGGTATAGAGTGTAGATTGTAGGGATTAGAGTGTAGGGTATAGAGTGTAGGGTGTAGAGTGTAGGGTATAGAGTGTAGAGTGTAGGGTATAGAGTGTATGGTATAGAGTGTAGGGTATAGAGTGTAGGGTGTAGAGTGTAGGGTATAGAGTGTAGGGTATAGAGTGTATGGTATAGAGTGTAGGGTATAGAGTGTAGGGAATAGAGTGTAGAGTGTAAGATATAGAGTGTAGAGTGTAGGGTATAGAGTGTAGGGTATAGACTGTAGGGTATAGAGTGTAGGGTATAGAGTGTAGGGTATAGATTGTAGAGTGTAGGCTATAGAGTGTAGGGTATAGAGTGTAGAGTGTAGGGTATAGAGTGTAGGGTATAGAGTGTAGAGTGTAGGGTATAGTGTGTAGGGTATAGAGTGCAGGGTGTAGAGTTTAGGTATAGAGTTTAGGGTATAGAATGTAGGGTATAAAGTGAAAGAGTGTAGGGTATAGAGTGTATAGTGTAGGGTATAGAGTGTAGGGTATAGAGTGTAGGGTATAGAGTGTAGGGTATAGAGTGTAGAGTGTAGGGTATAGAGTGTATGCTATAGAGTGTATGGTGTAGAGTGTATGGTATAGAGTGTAGGGTATAGAGTGTAGAGTGTATGTTATAGAGTGTAGGGTATAGAGTGTAGGGTATAGAGTGTATGTTATAGAGTGTAGGGTATAGAGTGTAGAGTGTAGGGTATACAGTTTAGATTGTAGGGTATAGAGTGTAGGGTATAGAGTGTAATGTATAGAGTGTATGGTATAGAGTGTAGGGTATAGAGTGTAGGGTGTAGAGTGTAGGCTATAGAGTGTAGGGTATAGAGTGTAGGGTATAGAGTGTAGGGTATAGAGTGTAGGGTATAGAGTGTAGGGAATAGAGTGTAGAGTGTAAGGTATAGAGTGTAGAGTGTAGGGTATAGAGTGTATGGTATAGAGTGTAGGGTATAGAGTGTAGGGATTAGAGTGTAGGGTATAGAGTGTAGGGTATAGAGTGTAGAGTGTAGGGTACAGAGTGTAGGGTATAGAGTGTAGAGTGTAGGGTATAGAGTGTAGGGTATAGAGTGTAGGGTATAGAGTGTAGAGTGTAGGGTATAGAGTGAAGGGTATAGAGTGTAGGGTATAGAGTGTAGGGTATAGAGTGTAGGGTATAGAGTGTAGGGTATAGATTGTAGAGTGTAGGGTATAGAGTGTAGGGTATAGAGTGTAGGGTATAGAGTGTAGAGTGTAGGGTATAGAGTGTAGGGTATAGAGTGTAGGGTATAGAGTGTAGGGCATAGAGTGTAGGGTATAGAGTGTAGGGTATAGAGTGTAGAGTGTAGGGTATAGAGTGTAGGGTATAGAGTGTAGAGTGTAGGGTATAGAGTGTAGGGTATAGAGTGTAGGGTATAGAGTGTAGGGTATAGAGTGTAGGGTATAGAGTGTAGGGTATAGAGTGTAGGGTATAGATTGTAGGGTATAGAGTGTAGGGTAGAGAGTGTAGAGTGTAGGGTATAGAGTAAAGGGTATAGAGTGTAGAATGTAGGGATTAGAGTGTAGGGTATAGAGTGTAGGGTGTAGAGTGTAGGGTATAGAGTGTAGGGTATAAAGTGTAGAGTGTAGGGTATAGAGTGTAGAGTATAGGGTATAGAGTGTAGGGTATAGAGTGTAGGGCATAGAGTGTAGGGTATAGAGTGTAGGGTATAGAGTGTAGAGTGTAGGGTATAGAGTAAAGGGTATAGAGTGTAGAATGTAGGGATTAAAGTGTAGGGTATAGAGTGTAGGGTGTAGAGTGTAGGGTATAGAGTGTAGGGTATAGAGTGTAGGGTATAGAGTGTAGGGTATAGAGTGTAGGGAATAGAGTGTAGAGTGTAAGGTATAGAGTGTAGAGTGTAGGGTATAGAGTGTAGGGTATAGAGTGTAGATTGTAGGGATTAGAGTGTAGGGTATAGAGTGTAGGGTGTAGAGTGTAGGGTATAGAGTGTAGAGTGTAGGGTATAGAGTGTATGGTATAGAGTGTAGGGTATAGAGTGTAGGGTGTAGAGTGTAGGGTATAGAGTGTAGGGTATAGAGTGTATGGTATAGAGTGTAGGGTATAGAGTGTAGGGAATAGAGTGTAGAGTGTAAGATATAGAGTGTAGAGTGTAGGGTATAGAGTGTAGGGTATAGACTGTAGGGTATAGAGTGTAGGGTATAGAGTGTAGGGTATAGATTGTAGAGTGTAGGCTATAGAGTGTAGGGTATAGAGTGTAGAGTGTAGGGTAGAGAGTGTAGGGTATAGAGTGTAGGGTATAGAGTGTAGAGTGTAGGGTATAGTGTGTAGGGTATAGAGTGCAGGGTGTAGAGTGTAGGTATAGAGTGTAGGGTATAGAATGTAGGATATAAAGTGAAACAGTGTAGGGTATAGAGTGTATAGTGTAGGGTATAGAGTGTAGGGTATAGAGTGTAGGGTATAGAGTGTAGGGTATAGAGTGTAGAGTGTAGGGTATAGAGTGTATGCTATAGAGTGTATGGTGTAGAGTGTATGGTATAGAGTGTAGGGTATAGAGTGTAGAGTGTATGGTATAGAGTGTAGGGTATAGAGTGTAGGGTATAGAGTGTATGTTATAGAGTGTAGGGTATAGAGTGTAGAGTGTAGGGTATACAGTTTAGATTGTAGGGTATAGAGTGTAGGGTATAGAGTGTAATGTATAGAGTGTATGGTATAGAGTGTAGGGTATAGAGTGTAGGGTGTAGAGTGTAGGCTATAGAGTGTAGGGTATAGAGTGTAGGGTATAGAGTGTAGGGAATAGAGTGTAGAGTGTAAGGTATAGAGTGTAGAGTGTAGGGTATAGAGTGTATGGTATAGAGTGTAGGGTATAGAGTGTAGGGATTAGAGTGTAGGGTATAGAGTGTAGGGTATAGAGTGTAGGGTATAGAGTGTAGGGTATAGAGTGTAGAGTGTAGGGCATAGAGTGTAGGGTATAGAGTGTAAGGTATAGAGTGTAGGACATAGAGTGTAGGGTATAGAGTGTAGGGTATAGAGTGTAGAGTGTATGGCATAGAGTGTAGGGTATAGAGTGTAGGGTATAGAGTGTAGAGTGTAGGGTATAGAGTGTAGGGTATAGAGTGTAGGGTATAGAGTGTAGGGCATAGAGTGTAGGGTATAGAGTGTAGTGTATAGAGTGTAGAGTGTAGGGTATAGAGTGTAGGGTATAGAGTGTAGGGTATAGAGTGTAGAGTGTAGGGTATATAGTGTAGGGTATAGAGTGTAGGGCATAGAGTGTAGGGTATAGAGTGTAGTGTATAGAGTGTAGAGTGTAGGGTATAGAGGGTAGGGTATAGAGTGTAGGGTATAGAGTGTAGAGCGTAGGGTATAGAGTGTAGGGTATAGAGTGTAGGGTATAGAGTGTAGGGTATAGAGTGTAGGGTATAGAGTGCAGAGTGTAGGGTATAGAGTGTATGGTATAGAGTGTAGGGTATAGAGTGTAGGGTAGAGAGTGTAGAGTGTAGGGTATAAAGTGTAGGGTATAGAGTGTAGGGTGTAGAGTGTAGGGTATAGAGTGTAGAGTGTAGGGTATAGAGTGTATGGTATAGAGTGTAGGGTATAGAGTGTAGGGTGTAGAGTGTAGGGTATAGAGTGTAGGGCATAGAGTGTAGGGTATAGAGTGTAGGGTATAGAGTGTAGAGTGTAGGGTATAGAATGTATGGTATAGAGTGTAGGGTATAGAGTGTAGGGTATAGAGTGTAGGGCAAAGAGTGTAGGGTATAGAGTGTAGGGTATAGAGTGTATGGTATAGAGTGTAGGGTATAGAGTGTAGGGAATAGAGTGTAGAGTGTAAGGTATAGAGTGTAGAGTGTAGGGTATAGAGTGTAGGGTAAAGACTGTAGGGTATAGAGTGTAGGGTATAGAGTGTAGGGTATAGATTGTAGAGTGTAGGCTATAGAGTGTAGGGTATAGAGTGTAGAGTGTAGGGCATAGAGTGTAGGGTATAGAGTGTAGGGTATAGAGTGTAGAGTGTAGGGTATAGTGTGTAGGGTATAGAGTGTAGGGTATAAAGTGTAGAGTGCAGCGTATAGAGTGTATAGTGTAGGGTATAGAGTGTAGGGTATAGAGTGTAGGGCATAGAGTGTAGGGTATAGAGTGTAGGGTATAGAGTGTAGAGTGTAGAGTATAGAGTGTAGGGTATAGAGTGTAGGGTATAGAGTGTAGGGTAGAGAGTGTAGAGTGTAGGCTATAGAGTGTAGGGTATAGAGTGTAGAGTGTAGGGCATAGAGTGTAGGGTATAGAGTGTAGGGTATAGAGTGTAGAGTGTAGGGTATAGTGTGTAGGGTATAGAGTGTAGGGTATAAAGTGTAGAGTGCAGCGTATAGAGTGTATAGTGTAGGGTATAGAGTGCAGGGTATAGAGTGTAGGGCATAGAGTGTATGGTATAGAGTGTAGGGTATAGAGTGTAGAGTGTATGGTATAGAGAGTAGGGTATAGAGTGTAGGGTATAGAGTGTATGTTATAGAGTGTAGGGTATAGAGTGTAGAGTGTAGGGTATACAGTTTAGATTGTAGGGTATAGAGTGTAGGGTATAGAGTGTAGAGTGTAGGGTATAGAGTGTAGGTTATAGAGTGTAGGGTATAGAGTGTAGGGTATAGAGTGTAGGGTATAGAGTGTAGAGTGTAGGGTATAGAGTGTAGGGTATAGAGTGTAGGGTATAGAGTGTAGGGTATAGAGTGTAGAGTGTATGCTATAGAGTGTATAGTGTAGAGTGTATGGTATAGAGTGTAGGGTATAGAGTGTAGAGTGTATGGTATAGAGTGTAGGGTATAGAGTGTAGGGTATAGAGTGTATGTTATAGAGTGTAGGGTATAGAGTGCAGAGTGTAGGGTATAGAGTGTAGGGCATAGAGTGTAGGGTATAGAGTGTAGTGTATAGAGTGTAGAGCGTAGGGTATAGAGTGTAGGATATAGAGTGTAGGGTATAGAGTGTAGAGTGTAGGGTATATAGTGAAGGGTATAGAGTGCAGGGTGTAGAGTGTAGGGTATAGAGTGTAAGGTATAGAGTGTATGGTATAGAGTGTAGGGTATAGAGTGTAGAGTGTAGGATATAGAGTGTAGGGTATAGAGTGTAGAGTGTAGGGTATAGAGTGTAGGGTATAGAGTGTAGGGTATAGAGTGTAGAGTGTAGGGTACAGAGTGTAGGGTATAGAGTGTAGAGTGTAGGGTATAGAGTGTAGGGTATAGAGTGTAGGGTATAGAGTGTAGAGTGTAGGGTATAGAGTGAAGGGTATAGAGTGTAGGGTATAGAGTGTAGGGTATAGAGTGTAGGGTATAGAGTGTAGGGTATAGATTGTAGAGTGTAGGGTATAGAGTGTAGGGTATAGAGTGTAGGGTATAGAGTGTAGAGTGTAGGGTATAGAGTGTAGGGTATAGAGTGTAGGGTATAGAGTGTAGGGCATAGAGTGTAGGGTATAGAGTGTAGGGTATAGAGTGTAGAGTGTAGGGTATAGAGTGTAGAGTGTAGGGTATAGAGTGTAGAGTGTAGGGTATAGAGTGTAGGGTATAGAGTGTAGGGTATAGAGTGTAGGGTATAGAGTGTAGGGTATAGAGTGTAGAGTGTAGGGTATAGAGTGTAGGGTATAGAGTGTAGGGTATAGAGTGTAGGGTAGAGAGTGCAGAGTGTAGGGTATAGAGTAAAGGGTATAGAGTGTAGAATGTAGGGATTAGAGTGTAGGGTATAGAGTGTAGGGTGTAGAGTGTAGGGTATAGAGTGTAGGGTATAAAGTGTAGAGTGTAATGTATAGAGTGTAGAGTGTAGGGTATAGAGTGTAGGGTATAGAGTGTAGGGCATAGAGTGTAGGGTATAGAGTGTAGGGTATAGAGTGTAGGGTATAGAGTGTAGGGTAGAGAGTGTAGAGTGTAGGGTATAGAGTAAAGGGTATAGAGTGTAGAATGTAGGGATTAAAGTGTAGGGTATAGAGTGTAGGGTGTAGAGTGTAGGGTATAGAGTGTAGGGTATAGAGTGTAGGGTATAGAGTGTAGGGTATAGAGTGTAGGGAATAGAGTGTAGAGTGTAAGGTATAGAGTGTAGAGTGTAGGGTATAGAGTGTAGGGTATAGAGTGTAGATTGTAGGGATTAGAGTGTAGGGTATAGAGTGTAGGGTGTGGAGTGTAGGGTATAGAGTGTAGAGTGTAGGGTATAGAGTGTATGGTATAGAGTGTAGGGTATAGAGTGTAGGGTGTAGAGTGTAGGGTATAGAGTGTAGGGTATAGAGTGTATGGTATAGAGTGTAGGGTATAGAGTGTAGGGAATAGAGTGTAGAGTGTAAGATATAGAGTGTAGAGTGTAGGGTATAGAGTGTAGGGTATAGACTGTAGGGTATAGAGTGTAGGGTACAGATTGTAGAGTGTAGGCTATAGAGTGTAGGGTATAGAGTGTAGAGTGTAGGGTAGAGAGTGTAGGGTATAGAGTGTAGGGTATAGAGTGTAGAGTGTAGGGTATAGTGTGTAGGGTATAGAGTGCAGGGTGTAGAGTGTAGGTATAGAGTGTAGGGTATAGAATGTAGGGTATAAAGTGAAAGAGTGTAGAGTATAGAGTGTATAGTGTAGGGTATAGAGTGTAGGGTATAGAGTGTAGGGTATAGAGTGTAGGGTATAGAGTGTAGAGTGTAGGGTATAGAGTGTATGCTATAGAGTGTATGGTGTAGAGTGTATGGTATAGAGTGTAGGGTATAGAGTGTAGAGTGTATGGTATAGAGTGTAGGGTATAGAGTGTAGGGTATAGAGTGTATGTTATAGAGTGTAGGGTATAGAGTGTAGAGTGTAGGGTATACAGTTTAGATTGTAGGGTATAGAGTGTAGGGTATAGAGTGTAGGGTGTAGAGTGTAGGCTATAGAGTGTAGGGTATAGAGTGTAGGGTATAGAGTGTAGGGTATAGAGTGTAGGGTATAGAGTGTAGGGAATAGAGTGTAGAGTGTAAGGTATAGAGTGTAGAGTGTAGGGTATAGAGTGTATGGTATAGAGTGTAGGGTATAGAGTGTAGGGATTAGAGTGTAGGGTATAGAGTGTAGGGTGTAGAGTGTAGGGTACAGAGTGTAGGGTATAGAGTGTAGAGTGTAGGGTATAGAGTGTAGGGTATAGAGTGTAGGGTATAGAGTGTAGAGTGTAGGGTATAGAGTGAAGGGTATAGAGTGTAGGGTATAGAGTGTAGGGTATAGAGTGTAGGGTATAGAGTGTAGGGTATAGATTGTAGAGTGTAGGGTATAGAGTGTAGGGTATAGAGTGTAGGGTATAGAGTGTAGAGTGTAGGGTATAGAGTGTAGGGTATAGAGTGTAGGGTATAGAGTGTAGGGCATAGAGTGTAGGGTATAGAGTGTAGGGTATAGAGTGTAGAGTGTAGGGTATAGATTGTAGGGTATAGAGTGTAGAGTGTAGGGTATAGAGTGTAGGGAATAGAGTGTAGGGTATAGAGTGTAGGGTATAGAGTGTAGGGTATAGAGTGTAGAGTGTAGGGTATAGAGTGTAGGGTATAGAGTGTAGGGTATAGAGTGTAGGGTAGAGAGTGTAGAGTGTAGGGTATAGAGTAAAGGGTATAGAGTGTAGAATGTAGGGATTAGAGTGTAGGGTATAGAGTGTAGGGTGTAGAGTGTAGGGTATAGAGTGTAGGGTATAAAGTGTAGAGTGTAGGGTATAGAGTGTAGAGTGTAGGGTATAGAGTGTAGGGTATAGAGTGTAGGGCATAGAGTGTAGGGTATAGAGTGTAGGTTATAGAGTGTAGGGTATAGAGTGTAGGGTATAGAGTTTAGGGTATAGAGTGTAGGGTATAGAGTGTAGGGTATAGAGTGTAGGGTATAGAGTGTAGGGTATAGAGTGTAGAGTGTATGCTATAGAGTGTATAGTGTAGAGTGTATGGTATAGAGTGTAGGGTATAGAGTGTAGAGTGTATGGTATAGAGTGTAGGGTATAGAGTGTATGTTATAGAGTGTAGGGTATAGAGTGCAGAGTGTAGGGTATAGAGTGTAGGGCATAGAGTGTAGGGTATAGAGTGTAGTGTATAGAGTGTAGAGTGTAGGGTATATAGTGTAGGGTATAGAGTGCAGGGTGTAGAGTGTAGGGTATAGAGTGTAAGGTATAGAGTGTATGGCATAGAGTGTAGGGTATAGAGTGTAGAGTGTAGGATATAGAGTGTAGGGTATAGAGTGTAGAGTGTAGGGTATAGAGTGTAGGGTATAGAGTGTAGGGTATAGAGTGCAGAGTGTAGGGTACAGAGTGTAGGGTATAGAGTGTAGAGTGTAGGGTATAGAGTGAAGGGTATAGAGTGTAGGGTATAGAGTGTAGAGTGTAGGGTATAGAGTGAAGGGTATAGAGTGTAGGGTATAGAGTGTAGGGTATAGAGTGTAGGGTATAGATTGTAGAGTGTAGGGTATAGAGTGTAGGGTATAGAGTGTAGGGTATAGAGTGTAGAGTGTAGGGTATAGAGTGTAGGGTATAGAGTGTAGGGTATAGAGTGTAGGGCATAGAGTGTAGGGTATAGAGTGTAGGGTATAGAGTGTAGAGTGTAGGGTATAGAGTGTAGGGTATAGAGTGTAGAGTGTAGGGTATAGAGTGTAGGGTATAGAGTGTAGGGTATAGAGTGTAGGGTATAGAGTGTAGAGTGTAGGGTATAGAGTGTAGGGTATAGAGTGTAGGGTATAGAGTGTAGGGTAGAGAGTGTAGAGTGTAGGGTATAGAGTAAAGGGTATAGAGTGTAGAATGTAGGGATTAGAGTGTAGGGTATAGAGTGTAGGGTGTAGAGTGTAGGGTATAGAGTGTAGGGTATAGAGTGTAGGGTATAGAGTGTAGGGTAGAGAGTGTAGAGTGTAGGGTATAGAGTAAAGGGTATAGAGTGTAGAATGTAGGGATTAGAGTGTAGGGTATAGAGTGTAGGGTGTAGAGTGTAGGGTATAGAGTGCAGGGTATAAAGTGTGGAGTGTAGGGTGTAGAGTGTAGAGTGTAGGGTATAGATTGTAGGGTATAGAGTGTAGGGCATAGAGTGTAGGGTATAGAGTGTAGGGTATAGAGTGTAGAGTGTAGGGTATAGAGTGTAGGGTATAGAGTGTAGGGTATAGAGTGTAGGGTAGAGAGTGTAGAGTGTAGGGTATAGAGTAAAGGGTATAGAGTGTAGAATGTAGGGATTAAAGTGTAGGGTATAGAGTGTAGGGTGTAGAGTGTAGGGTATAGAGTGTAGGGTATAGAGTGTAGGGTATAGAGTGTAGGGTGTAGAGTGTAGGGAATAGAGTGTAGAGTGTAAGGTATAGAGTGTAGAGTGTAGGGTATAGAGTGTAGGGTATAGAGTGTAGATTGTAGGGATTAGAGTGTAGGGTATAGAGTGTAGGGTGTAGAGTGTAGGGTATAGAGTGTAGAGTGTAGGGTATAGAGTATATGGTATAGAGTGTAAGGTATAGAGAGTAGGGTGTAGAGTGTAGGGTATAGAGTGTAGGGTATAGAGTGTATGGTATAGAGTGTAGGGTATAGAGTGTAGGGAATAGAGTGTAGAGTGTAAGATATAGAGTGTAGAGTGTAGGGTATAGAGTGTAGGGTATAGACTGTAGGGTATAGAGTGTAGGGTATAGAGTGTAGGGTATAAATTGTAGAGTGTAGGCTATAGAGTGTAGGGTATAGAGTGTAGAGTGTAGGGTAGAGAGTGTAGGGTATAGAGTGTAGGGTATAGAGTGTAGAGTGTAGGTTATAGTGTGTAGGGTATAGAGTGCAGGGTGTAGAGTGTAGGTATAGAGTGTAGGGTATAGAATGTAGGGTATAAAGTGAAAGAGTGTAGGGTATAGAGTGTATAGTGTAGGGTATAGAGTGTAGGGTATAGAGTGTAGGGTATAGAGTGTAGGGTATAGAGTGGAGAGTGTAGGGTATAGAGTGTATGCTATAGAGTGTATGGTGTAGAGTGTATGGTATAGAGTGTAGGGTATAGAGTGTAGAGTGTATGGTATAGAGTGTAGGGTATAGAGTGTAGGGTATAGAGTGTATGTTATAGAGTGTAGGGTATAGAGTGTAGAGTGTAGGGTATACAGTTTAGATTGTAGGGTATAGAGTGTAGGGTATAGAGTGTAATGTATAGAGTGTATGGTATAGAGTGTAGGGTATAGAGTGTAGGGTGTAGAGTGTAGGCTATAGAGTGTAGGGTATAGAGTGTAGGGTATAGAGTGTAGGGTATAGAGTGTAGGGTATAGAGTGTAGGGAATAGAGTGTAGAGTGTAAGGTATAGAGTGTAGAGTGTAGGGTATAGAGTGTATGGTATAGAGTGTAGGGTATAGAGTGTAGGGATTAGAGTGTAGGGTATAGAGTGTAGGGTATAGAGTGTAGAGTGTAGGGTACAGAGTGTAGGGTATAGAGTGTAGAGTGTAGGGTATAGAGTGTAGGGTATAGAGTGTAGGGTATAGAGTGTAGAGTGTAGGGTATAGAGTGAATTGTATAGAGTGTAGGGTATAGAGTGTAGGGTATAGAGTGTAGGGTATAGAGTGTAGGGTATAGATTGTAGAGTGTAGGGTATAGAGTGTAGGGTATAGAGTGTAGGGTATAGAGTGTAGAGTGTAGGGTATAGAGTGTAGGGTATAGAGTGTAGGGTATAGAGTGTAGGGCATAGAGTGTAGGGTATAGAGTGTAGGGTGTAGAGTGTAGAGTGTAGGGTATAGATTGTAGGGTATAGAGTGTAGAGTGTAGGGTATAGAGTGTAGGGTATAGAGTGTAGGGTATAGAGTGTAGGGTATAGAGTTTAGGGTATAGAGTGTAGAGTGTAGGGTATAGAGTGTAGGGTATAGAGTGTAGGGTATAGAGTGTAGGGTAGAGAGTGTAGAGTGTAGGGTATAGAGTAAAGGGTATAGAGTGTAGAATGTAGGGATTAGAGTGTAGGGTATAGAGTGTAGGGTGTAGAGTGTAGGGTATAGAGTGTAGGGTATAAAGTGTAGAGTGTAGGGTATAGAGTGTAGAGTGTAGGGTATAGATTGTAGGGTATAGAGTGTAGGGCATAGAGTGTAGGGTATAGAGTGTAGGGTATAGAGTGTAGAGTATAGAGTGTAGGGTATAGAGTGTAGGGTATAGAGTGTAGGGTAGAGAGTGTAGAGTGTAGGGTATAGAGTAAAGGGTATAGAGTGTAGAATGTAGGGATTAAAGTGTAGGGTATAGAGTGTAGGGTGTAGAGTGTAGGGTATAGAGTGTAGGGTATAGAGTGTAGGGTATAGAGTGTAGGGTGTAGAGTGTAGGGAATAGAGTGTAGAGTGTAAGGTATAGAGTGTAGAGTGTAGGGTATAGAGTGTAGGGTATAGAGTGTAGATTGTAGGGATTAGAGTGTAGGGTATAGAGTGTAGGGTGTAGAGTGTAGGGTATAGAGTGTAGAGTGTAGGGTATAGAGTATATGGTATAGAGTGTAGGATATAGAGAGTAGGGTGTAGAGTGTAGGGTATAGAGTGTATGGTATAGAGTGTAGGATATAGAGTGTAGGGAATAGAGTGTAGAGTGTAAGATATAGAGTGTAGAGTGTAGGGTATAGAGTGTAGGGTATAGACTGTAGGGTATAGAGTGTAGGGTATAGAGTGTAGGGTATAAATTGTAGAGTGTAGGCTATAGAGTGTAGGGTATAGAATGTAGAGTGTAGGGTAGAGAGTGTAGGGTATAGAGTGTAGGGTATAGAGTGTAGAGTGTAGGTTATAGTGTGTAGGGTATAGAGTGCAGGGTGTAGAGTGTAGGTATAGAGTGTAGGGTATAGAATGTAGGGTATAAAGTGAAAGAGTGTAGGGTATAGAGTGTATAGTGTAGGGTATAGAGTGTAGGGTATAGAGTGTAGGGTATAGAGTGTAGGGTATAGAGTGTAGAGTGTAGGGTATAGAGTGTATGCTATAGAGTGTATGGTGTAGAGTGTATGGTATAGAGTGTAGGGTATAGAGTGTAGAGTGTATGGTATAGAGTGTAGGGTATAGAGTGTAGGGTATAGAGTGTATGTTATAGAGTGTAATGTATAGAGTGTAGAGTGTAGGGTATACAGTTTAGATTGTAGGGTATAGAGTGTAGAATATAGAGTGTAATGTATAGAGTGTATGGTATAGAGTGTAGGGTATAGAGTGTAGGGTGTAGAGTGTAGGCTATAGAGTGTAGGGTATAGAGTGTAGGGTATAGAGTGTAGGGTATAGAGTGTAGGGTATAGAGTGTAGGGAATAGAGTGTAGAGTGTAAGGTATAGAGTGTAGAGTGTAGGGTATAGAGTGTATGGTATAGAGTGTAGGGTATAGAGTGTAGGGATTAGAGTGTAGGGTATAGAGTGTAGGGTATAGAGTGTAGAGTGTAGGGTACAGAGTGTAGGGTATAGAGTGTAGGGTATAGAGTGTAGGGTATAGAGTGTAGAGTGTAGGGTATAGAGTGAATTGTATAGAGTGTAGGGTATAGAGTGTAGGGTATAGAGTGTAGGGTATAGATTGTAGAGTGTAGGGTATAGAGTGTAGGGTATAGAGTGTAGGGTATAGAGTGTAGAGTGTAGGGTATAGAGTGTAGGGTATAGAGTGTAGGGTATAGAGTGTAGGGCATAGAGTGTAGGGTATAGAGTGTAGGGTGTAGAGTGTAGAGTGTAGGGTATAGATTGTAGGGTATAGAGTGTAGAGTGTAGGGTATAGAGTGTAGGGTATAGAGTGTAGGGTATAGAGTGTAGGGTATAGAGTGTAGGGTATAGAGTGTAGAGTGTAGGGTATAGAGTGTAGGGTATAGAGTGTAGGGTATAGAGTGTAGGGTAGAGAGTGTAGAGTGTAGGTATAGAGTAAAGGGTATAGAGTGTAGAATGTAGGGATTAGAGTGTAGGGTATAGAGTGTAGGGTGTAGAGTGTAGGGTATAGAGTGTAGGGTATAAAGTGTAGAGTGTAGGGTATAGAGTGTAGAGTGTAGGGTATAGAGTGTAGGGTATAGAGTGTAGGGCATAGAGTGTAGGGTATAGAGTGTAGGGTATAGAGTGTAGAGTGTAGGGTATAGAGTGTAGGGTATAGAGTGTAGGGTAGAGAGTGTAGGGTAGAGAGTGTAGAGTGTAGGGTATAGAGTAAAGGGTATAGAGTGTAGAATGTAGGGATTAAAGTGTACGGTATAGAGTGTAGGGTGTAGAGTGTAGGGTATAGAGTGTAGGGTATAGAGTGTAGGGTATAGAGTGTAGGGTATAGAGTGTAGGGAATAGAGTGTAGAGTGTAAGGTATAGAGTGTAGAGTGTAGGGTATAGAGTGTAGGGTATAGAGTGTAGATTGTAGGGATTAGAGTGTAGGGTATAGAGTGTAGGGTGTAGAGTGTAGGGTATAGAGTGTAGAGTGTAGGGTATAGAGTGTATGCTATAGAGTGTATGGTGTAGAGTGTATGGTATAGAGTGTAGGGTATAGAGTGTAGAGTGTATGGTATAGAGTGTAGGGTATAGAGTGTAGGGTATAGAGTGTATGTTATAGAGTGTAGGGTATAGAGTGTAGAGTGTAGGGTATACAGTTCAGATTGTAGGGTATAGAGTGTAGGGTATAGAGTGTAATGTATAGAGTGTATGGTATAGAGTGTAGGGTATAGAGTGTAGGGTGTAGAGTGTAGGCTATAGAGTGTAGGGTATAGAGTGTAGGGTATAGAGTGTAGGGTATAGAGTGTAGGGTATAGAGTGTAGGGAATAGAGTGTAGAGTGTAAGGTATAGAGTGTAGAGTGTAGGGTATAGAGTGTATGGTATAGAGTGTAGGGTATAGAGTGTAGGGATTAGAGTGTAGGGTATAGAGTGTAGGGTATAGAGTGTAGAGTGTAGGGTACAGAGTGTAGGGTATAGAGTGTAGAGTGTAGGGTATAGAGTGTAGGGTATAGAGTGTAGGGTATAGAGTGTAGAGTGTAGGGTATAGAGTGAAGGGTATAGAGTGTAGGGTATAGAGTGTAGGGTATAGAGTGTAGGGTATAGAGTGTAGGGTATAGATTGTAGAGTGTAGGGTATAGAGTGTAGGGTATAGAGTGTAGGGTATAGAGTGTAGAGTGTAGGGTATAGAGTGTAGGGTATAGAGTGTAGGGTATAGAGTGTAGGGCATAGAGTGTAGGGTATAGAGTGTAGGGTGTAGAGTGTAGGGTATAGATTGTAGGGTATAGAGTGTAGAGTGTAGGGTATAGAGTGTAGGGTATAGAGTGTAGGGTATAGAGTGTAGGGTATAGAGTGTAGGGTATAGAGTGTAGAGTGTAGGGTATAGAGTGTAGGGTATAGAGTGTAGGGTATAGAGTGTAGGGTATAGAGTGTAGGGTAGAGAGTGTAGGGTAGAGAGTGTAGAGTGTAGGTATAGAGTAAAGGGTATAGAGTGTAGAATGTAGGGATTAGAGTGTAGGGCATAGAGTGTAGGGTGTAGAGTGTAGGGTATAGAGTGTAGGGTATAAAGTGTAGAGTGTAGGGTATAGAGTGTAGAGTGTAGGGTATAGAGTGTAGGGTATAGAGTGTAGGGCATAGAGTGTAGGGTATAGAGTGTAGGGTATAGAGTGTAGAGTGTAGGGTATAGAGTGTAGGGTATAGAGTGTAGGGTAGAGAGTGTAGGGTAGAGAGTGTAGAGTGTAGGGTATAGAGTAAAGGGTATAGAGTGTAGAATGTAGGGATTAAAGTGTATGGTATAGAGTGTAGGGTGTAGAGTGTAGGGTATAGAGTGTAGGGTATAGAGTGTAGGGTATAGAGTGTAGGGTATAGAGTGTAGGGAATAGAGTGTAGAGTGTAAGGTATAGAGTGTAGAGTGTAGGGTATAGAGTGTAGGGTATAGAGTGTAGATTGTAAGGATTAGAGTGTAGGGTATAGAGTGTAGGGTGTAGAGTGTAGGGTATAGAGTGTAGAGTGTAGGGTATAGAGTGTATGGTATAGAGTGTAGGGTATAGAGTGTAGGGTATAAAGTGTAGAGTGTAGGGTATAGAGTGTATAGTGTAGGGTATAGAGTGTAGGGTATAAAGTGTAGGGTATAGAGTGTAGGGTATAGAGTGTAGAGTGTAGGGTATAGAGTGTATGCTATAGAGTGTATAGTGTAGAGTGTATGGTATAGAGTGTAGGGTATAGAGTGTAGAGTGTATGGTATAGAGTGTAGGGTATAGAGTGTATGTTATAGAGTGTAGGGTATAGAGTGTAGAGTGTAGGGTATACAGTTTAGATTGTAGGGTATAGAGTGTAGGGTATAGAGTGTAGAGTGTAGGGTGTAGAGTGTAGGGTATAGAGTGTAGGGTATAGAGTGTATGTTATAGAGTGTAGTGTATAGAGTGTAGAGTGTAGGGTATACAGTTTAGATTGTAGGGTATAGAGTGTAGGGTATAGAGTGTAGAGTGTAAGGTATAGAGTGTAGGTTATAGAGTGTAGGGTATAGAGTGTAGGGTATAGAGTGTAGGGTATAGAGTGTAGAGTGTAGGGTATAGAGTGTAGGGTATAGAGTGTAGGGTATAGAGTGTAGGGTATAGAGTGTAGAGTGTATGGTATAGAGTGTAGGGTATAGAGTGTAGGGTATAGAGTGTAGGGTATAGAGTGTAGGGAATAGAGTGTAGAGTGTAAGGTATAGAGTGTAGAGTGTAGGGTATAGAGTGTAGGGTATAGAGTGTAGATTGTAGGGATTAGAGTGTAGGGTATAGAGTGTAGGGTGTGGAGTGTAGGGTATAGAGTGTAGAGTGTAGGGTATAGAGTGTATGGTATAGAGTGTAGGGTATAGAGTGTAGGGTGTAGAGTGTAGGGTATAGAGTGTAGGGTATAGAGTGTATGGTATAGAGTGTAGGGTATAGAGTGTAGGGAATAGAGTGTAGAGTGTAAGATATAGAGTGTAGAGTGTAGGGTATAGAGTGTAGGGTATAGACTGTATGGTATAGAGTGTAGGGTATAGAGTGTAGGGTATAGATTGTAGAGTGTAGGCTATAGAGTGTAGGGTATAGAGTGTAGAGTGTAGGGTAGAGAGTGTAGGGTATAGAGTGTAGGGTATAGAGTGTAGAGTGTAGGGTATAGTGTGTAGGGTATAGAGTGCAGGGTGTAGAATGTAGGGTATAAAGTGAAAGAGTGTAGAGTATAGAGTGTATAGTGTAGGGTATAGAGTGTAGGGTATAGAGTGTAGGGTATAGAGTGTAGGGTATAGAGTGTAGAGTGTAGGGTATAGAGTGTATGCTATAGAGTGTATGGTGTAGAGTGTATGGTATAGAGTGTAGGGTATAGAGTGTAGAGTGTATGGTATAGAGTGTAGGGTATAGAGTGTAGGGTATAGAGTGTATGTTATAGAGTGTAGGGTATAGAGTGTAGAGTGTAGGGTATACAGTTTAGATTGTAGGGTATAGAGTGTAGGGTATAGAGTGTAGGGTGTAGAGTGTAGGCTATAGAGTGTAGGGTATAGAGTGTAGGGTATAGAGTGTAGGGTATAGAGTGTAGGGAATAGAGTGTAGAGTGTAAGGTATAGAGTGTAGAGTGTAGGGTATAGAGTGTATGGTATAGAGTGTAGGGAATAGAGTGTAGAGTGTAAGATATAGAGTGTAGAGTGTAGGGTATAGACTGTAGGGTATAGACTGTAGGGTATAGAGTGTAGGGTATAGAGTGTAGGGTATAGATTGTAGAGTGTAGGCTATAGAGTGTAGGGTATAGAGTGTAGAGTGTAGGGTAGAGAGTGTAGGGTATAGAGTGTAGGGTATAGAGTGTAGGGTATAGTGTGTAGGGTATAGAGTGCAGGGTGTAGAGTGTAGGTATAGAGTGTAGGGTATAGAATGTAGGGTATAAAGTGAAAGAGTGTAGAGTATAGAGTGTATAGTGTAGGGTATAGAGTGTAGGGTATAGAGTGTAGGGTATAGAGTGTAGAGTGTAGGGTATAGAGTGTATGCTATAGAGTGTATGGTGTAGAGTGTATGGTATAGAGTGTAGGGTATAGAGTGTAGAGTGTATGGTATAGAGTGTAGGGTATAGAGTGTAGGGTATAGAGTGTAGGGTATAGAGTGTAGGGTATAAAGTGTAGGGTATAGATTGTAGAGTGTAGGGTATAGAGTGTAGGGTATAGAGTGTAGGGTATAGAGTGTAGAGTGTAGGGTATAGAGTGTAGGGTATAGAGTGTAGGGTATAGAGTGTAGGGCATAGAGTGTAGGGTATAGAGTGTAGGGTATAGAGTGTAGAGTGTAGGGTATAGATTGTAGGGTATAGAGTGTAGAGTGTAGGGTATAGAGTGTAGGGTATAGAGTGTAGGGTATAGAGTGTAGGGTATAGAGTGTAGGGTATAGAGTGTAGAGTGTAGGGTATAGAGTGTAGGGTATAGAGTGTAGGGTATAGAGTGTAGGGTAGAGAGTGTAGAGTGTAGGGTATAGAGTAAAGGGTATAGAGTGTAGAATGTAGGGATTAGAGTGTAGGGTATAGAGTGTAGGGTGTAGAGTGTAGGGTATAGAGTGTAGGGTATAAAGTGTAGAGTGTAGGGTATAGAGTGTAGAGTGTAGGGTATAGAGTGTAGGGTATAGAGTGTAGGGCATAGAGTGTAGGGTATAGAGTGTAGGTTATAGAGTGTAGGGTATAGAGTGTAGGGTATAGAGTGTAGGGTATAGAGTGTAGAGTGTAGGGTATAGAGTGTAGGGTATAGAGTGTAGGGTATAGAGTGTAGGGTATAGAGTGTAGAGTGTATGCTATAGAGTGTATAGTGTAGAGTGTATGGTATAGAGTGTAGGGTATAGAGTGTAGAGTGTATGGTATAGAGTGTAGGGTATAGAGTGTAGGGTATAGAGTGTATGTTATAGAGTGTAGGGTATAGAGTGCAGAGTGTAGGGTATAGAGTGTAGGGCATAGAGTGTAGGGTATAGAGTGTAGTGTATAGAGTGTAGAGCGTAGGGTATAGAGTGTAGGGTATAGAGTGTAGGGTATAGAGTGTAGAGTGTAGGGTATATAGTGTAGGGTATAGAGTGCAGGGTGTAGAGTGTAGGGTATAGAGTGTAAGGTATAGAGTGTATGGTATAGAGTGTAGGGTATAGAGTGTAGAGTGTAGGATATAGAGTGTAGGGTATAGAGTGTAGAGTGTAGGGTATAGAGTGTAGGGTATAGAGTGTAGGGTATAGAGTGCAGAGTGTAGGGTACAGAGTGTAGGGTATAGAGTGTAGAGTGTAGGGTATAGAGTGAAGGGTATAGAGTGTAGGGTATAGAGGGTAGAGTGTAGGGTATAGAGTGAAGGGTATAGAGTGTAGGGTATAGAGTGTAGGGTATAGAGTGTAGGGTATAGATTGTAGAGTGTAGGGTATAGAGTGTAGGGTATAGAGTGTAGGGTATAGAGTGTAGAGTGTAGGGTATAGAGTGTAGGGTATAGAGTGTAGGGTATAGAGTGTAGGGCATAGAGTGTAGGGTATAGAGTGTAGGGTATAGAGTGTAGAGTGTACGGTATAGAGTGTAGGGTATATAGTGTAGAGTGTAGGGTATAGAGTGTAGGGTATAGAGTGTAGGGTATAGAGTGTAGGGTATAGAGTGTAGGGTATAGAGTGTAGAGTGTAGGGTATAGAGTGTAGGGTATAGAGTGTAGGGTATAGAGTGTAGGGTAGAGAGTGTAGAGTGTAGGGTATAGAGTAAAGGGTATAGAGTGTAGAATGTAGGGATTAGAGTGTAGGGTATAGAGTGTAGGGTGTAGAGTGTAGGGTATAGAGTGTAGGGTATAAAGTGTAGAGTGTAGGGTATAGAGTGTAGAGTGTAGGGTATAGATTGTAGGGTATAGAGTGTAGGGCATAGAGTGTAGGGTATAGAGTGTAGGGTATAGAGTGTAGAGTGTAGGGTATAGAGTGTAGGGTATAGAGTGTAGGGTATAGAGTGTAGGGTAGAGAGTGTAGAGTGTAGGGTATAGAGTAAAGGGTATAGAGTGTAGAATGTAGGGATGAAAGTGTAGGGTATAGAGTGTAGGGTGTAGAGTGTAGGGTATAGAGTGTAGGGTATAGAGTGTAGGGTGTAGAGTGTAGGGAATAGAGTGTAGAGTGTAAGGTATAGAGTGTAGAGTGTAGGGTATAGAGTGTAGGGTATAGAGTGTAGATTGTAGGGATTAGAGTGTAGGGTATAGAGTGTAGGGTGTAGAGTGTAGGGTATAGAGTGTAGAGTGTAGGGTATAGAGTGTATGGTATAGAGTGTAGGGTATAGAGAGTAGGGTGTAGAGTGTAGGGTATAGAGTGTAGGGTATAGAGTGTATGGTATAGAGTGTAGGGTATAGAGTGTAGGGTATAGAGTGTAGAGTGTAGGGTATAGAGTGTAGGGTATAGAGTGTAGGGTATAGAGTGTAGATTGTAGGGATTAGAGTGTAGGGTATAGAGTGTAGGGTGTAGAGTGTAGGGTATAGAGTGTAGAGTGTAGGGTATAGAGTGTATGGTATAGAGTGTAGGGTATAGAGAGTAGGGTGTAGAGTGTAGGGTATAGAGTGTAGGGTATAGAGTGTATGGTATAGAGTGTAGGGTATAGAGTGTAGGGTATAGAGTGTAGAGTGTAGGGTATAGAGTGTGGGGTATAGAGTGTAGGGTATAGAGTGTAGGGTAGAGAGTGTAGAGTGTAGGTATAGAGTAAATGGTATAGAGTGTAGAATGTAGGGATTAGAGTGTAGGGTATAGAGTGTAGGGTGTAGAGTGTAGGGTATAGAGTGTAGGGTATAAAGTGTATAGTGTAGGGTATAGAGTGTAGAGTGTAGGGTATAGAGTGTAGGGTATAGAGTGTAGGGCATAGAGTGTAGGGTATAGAGTGTAGGGTATAGAGTGTAGAGTGTAGGGTATAGAGTGTAGGGTATAGAGTGTAGGGTAGAGAGTGTAGGGTAGAGAGTGTAGAGTGTAGGGTATAGAGTAAAGGGTATAGAGTGTAGAATGTAGGGATTAAAGTGTACGGTATAGAGTGTAGGGTGTAGAGTGTAGGGTATAGAGTGTAGGGTATAGAGTGTAGGGTATAGAGTGTAGGGTATAGAATGTAGGGAATAGAGTGTAGAGTGTAAGGTAAAGAGTGTAGAGTGTAGGGTATAGAGTGTAGGGTATAGAGTGTAGATTGTAGGGATTAGAGTGTAGGGTATAGAGTGTAGGGTGTAGAGTGTAGGGTATAGAGTGTAGAGTGTAGGGTATAGAGTGTATGCTATAGAGTGTATGGTGTAGAGTGTATGGTATAGAGTGTAGGGTATAGAGTGTAGAGTGTATGGTATAGAGTGTAGGGTATAGAGTGTAGGGTATAGAGTGTATGTTATAGAGTGTAGGGTATATAGTGTAGAGTGTAGGGTATACAGTTTAGATTGTAGGCTATAGAGTGTAGGGTATAGAGAGTAATGTATAGAGTGTATGGTATAGAGTGTAGGGTATAGAGTGTAGGGTGTAGAGTGTAGGCTATAGAGTGTAGGGTATAGATTGTAGGGTATAGAGTGTAGGGTATAGAGTGTAGGGTATAGAGTGTAGGGAATAGAGTGTAGAGTGTAAGGTATAGAGTGTAGAGTGTAGGGTATAGAGTGTATGGTATAGAGTGTAGGGTATAGAGTGTAGGGATTAGAGTGTAGGGTATAGAGTGTAGGGTATAGAGTGTAGAGTGTAGGGTACAGAGTGTAGGGTATAGAGTGTAGAGTGTAGGGTATAGAGTGTAGGGTATAGAGTGTAGGGTATAGAGTGTAGAGTGTAGGGTATAGAGTGAAGGGTATAAAGTGTAGGGTATAGAGTGTAGGGTATAGAGTGTAGGGTATAGAGTGTAGGGTATAGATTGTAGAGTGTAGGGTATAGAGTGTAGGGTATAGAGTGTAGGGTATAGAGTGTAGAGTGTAGGGTATAGAGTGTAGGGTATAGAGTGTAGGGTATAGAGTGTAGGGCATAGAGTGTAGGGTATAGAGTGTAGGCTGTAGAGTGTAGAGTGTAGGGTATAGATTGTAGGGTATAGAGTGTAGAGTGTAGGGTATAGAGTGTAGGGTATAGAGTGTAGGGTATAGAGTGTAGGGTATAGAGTGTAGGGTATAGAGTGTAGAGTATAGAGTGTAGGGTATAGAGTGTAGGGTATAGAGTGTAGGGTAGAGAGTGTAGAGTGTAGGTATAGAGTAAAGGGTATAGAGTGTAGAATGTAGGGATTAGAGTGTAGGGTATAGAGTGTAGGGTGTAGAGTGTAGGGTATAGAGTGTAGGGTATAAAGTGTAGAGTGTAGGGTATAGAGTGTAGAGTGTAGGGTATAGAGTGTAGGGTATAGAGTGTAGGGCATAGAGTGTAGGGTATAGAGTGTAGGGTATAGAGTGTAGAGTGTAGGGTATAGAGTGTAGGGTATAGAGTGTAGGGTAGAGAGTGTAGGGTAGAGAGTGTAGAGTGTAGGGTATAGAGTAAAGGGTATAGAGTGTAGAATGTAGGGATTAAAGTGTACGGTATAGAGTGTAGGGTGTAGAGTGTAGGGTATAGAGTGTAGGGTATAGAGTGTAGGGTATAGAGTGTAGGGAATAGAGTGTAGAGTGTAAGGTATAGAGTGTAGAGTGTAGGGTATAGAGTGTAGGGTATAGAGTGTAGATTGTAGGGACTAGAGTGTAGGGACTAGAGTGTAGGGTGTAGAGTGTAGGGTATAGAGTGTAGAGTGTAGGGTATAGAGTGTATGGTATAGAGTGTAGGGTATAGAGTGTAGGGTATAAAGTGTAGAGTGTAGGGTATAGAGTGTATAGTGTAGGGTATAGAGTGTAGGGTATAAAGTGTAGGGTATAGAGTGTAGGGTATAGAGTGTAGAGTGTAGGGTATAGAGTGTATGCTATAGAGTGTATAGTGTAGAGTGTATGGTATAGAGTGTAGGGTATAGAGTATAGAGTGTATGGTATAGAGTGTAGGGTATAGAGTGTAGGGTATAGAGTGTATGTTATAGAGTGTAGGGTATAGAGTGTAGAGTGTAGGGTATACAGTTTAGATTGTAGGGTATAGAGTGTAGGGTATAGAGTGTAGAGTGTAGGGTGTAGAGTGTAGGGTATAGAGTGTAGGGTATAGAGTGTATGTTATAGAGTGTAGTGTATAGAGTGTAGAGTGTAGGGTATACAGTTTAGATTGTAGGGTATAGAGTGTAGGGTATAGAGTGTAGAGCGTAGGGTATAGAGTGTAGGTTATAGAGTGTAGGGTATAGAGTGTAGGGTGTAGAGTGTAGGGTATAGAGTGTAGAGTGTAGGGTATAGAGTGTAGGGTATAGAGTGTAGGGTATAGAGTGTAGGGTATAGAGTGTAGAGTGTATGCTATAGAGTGTATAGTGTAGAGTGTATGGTATAGAGTGTAGGGTATAGAGTGTAGAGTGTATGGTATAGAGTGTAGGGTATAGAGTGTAGGGTATAGAGTGTATGTTATAGAGTGTAGGGTATAGAGTGCAGAGTGTAGGGTATAGAGTGTAGGGCATAGAGTGTAGTGTATAGAGTGTAGTGTATAGAGTGTAGAGCGTAGGGTATAGAGTGTAGGGTATAGAGTGTAGGGTATAGAGTGTAGAGTGTAGGGTATATAGTGTAGGGTATAGAGTGCAGGGTGTAGAGTGTAGGGTATAGAGTGTAAGGTATAGAGTGTATGGTATAGAGCGTAGGGTATAGAGTGTAGAGTGTAGGATATAGAGTGTAGGGTATAGAGTGTAGAGTGTAGGGTATAGAGTGTAGGGTATAGAGTGTAGGGTGTAGAGTGTAGAGTGTAGGGTACAGAGTGTAGGGTATAGAGTGTAGGGTATAGAGTGTAGGGTATAGAGTGTAGGGTATAGAGTGTAGAGTGTAGGGTATAGAGTGAAGGGTATAGAGTGTAGGGTATAGAGTGTAGGGTATAGAGTGTAGGGTATAGAGTGTAGGGTATAGATTGTAGAGTGTAGGGTATAGAGTGTAGGGTATAGAGTGTAGGGTATAGAGTGTAGAGTGTAGGGTATAGAGTGTAGGGTATAGAGTGTAGGGTATAGAGTGTAGGGCATAGAGTGTAGGGTATAGAGTGTAGGGTATAGAGTGTAGAGTGTAGGGTATAGAGTGTAGGGTATAGAGTGTAGAGTGTAGGGTATAGAGTGTAGGGTATAGAGTGTAGGGTATAGAGTGTAGGGTATAGAGTGTAGGGTATAGAGTGTAGAGTGTAGGGTATAGAGTGTAGGATATATAGTGTAGGGTATAGAGTGTAGGGTAGAGAGTGTAGAGTGTAGGGTATAGAGTAAAGGGTATAGAGTGTAGAATTTGGGGATTAGAGTGTAGGGTATAGAGTGTAGGGTGTAGAGTGTAGGGTATAGAGTGTAGGGTATAAAGTGTAGAGTGTAGGGTATAGAGTGTAGAGTGTAGGGTATAGAGTGTAGGGTATAGAGTGTAGGGCATAGAGTGTAGGGTATAGAGTGTAGGGTATAGAGTGTAGAGTATAGGGTATAGAGTGTAGGGTATAGAGTGTAGGGTATAGAGTGTAGGGTAGAGAGTGTAGAGTGTAGGGTATAGAGTAAAGGGTATAGAGTGTAGAATGTAGGGATTAAAGTGTAGGGTATAGAGTGTAGGGTGTAGAGTGTAGGGTATAGAGTGTAGGGTATAGAGTGTAGGGTATAGAGTGTAGGGTATAGAGTGTAGGGAATAGAGTGTAGAGTGTAAGGTATAGAGTGTAGAGTGTAGGGTATAGAGTGTAGGGTATAGAGTGTAGATTGTAGGGATTAGAGTGTAGGGTATAGAGTGTAGGGTGTAGAGTGTAGGGTATAGAGTGTAGAGTGTAGGGTATAGAGTGTATGGTATAGAGTGTAGGGTATAGAGTGTAGGGTGTAGAGTGTAGGGTATAGAGTGTAGGGTATAGAGTGTATGGTATAGAGTGTAGGGTATAGAGTGTAGGGAATAGAGTGTAGAGTGTAAGATATAGAGTGTAGAGTGTAGGGTATAGAGTGTAGGGTATAGACTGTAGGGTATAGAGTGTAGGGTATAGAGTGTAGGATATAGATTGTAGAGTGTAGGCTATAGAGTGTAGGGTATAGAGTGTAGGGTAGAGAGTGTAGGGTATAGAGTGTAGGGTATAGAGTGTAGAGTGTAGGGTATAGTGTGTAGGGTATAGAGTGCAGGGTGTAGAGTGTAGGTATAGAGTGTAGGGTATAGAGTGTAGGGTATAGAGTGTAGGGTATAGAGTGTAGAGTGTAGGGTATAGAGTGTATAGTGTAGGGTATAGAGTGTAGGGTATAGAGTGTAGGGTATAGAGTGTAGGGTATAGAGTGTAGAGTGTAGGGTATAGAGTGTATGCTATAGAGTGTATGGTGTAGAGTGTATGGTATAGAGTGTAGGGTATAGAGTGTAGAGTTTATGGTATAGAGTGTAGGGTATAGAGTGTAGGGTATAGAGTGTATGTTATAGAGTGTAGGGTATAGAGTGTAGAGTGTAGGGTATACAGTTTAGATTGTAGGGTATAGAGTGTAGGGTGTAGAGTGTAATGTATAGAGTGTATGGTATAGAGTGTAGGGTATAGAATGTAGGGTGTAGAGTGTAGGCTATAGAGTGTAGGGTATAGAGTGTAGGGTATAGAGTGTAGGGTATAGAGTGTAGGGTATAGAGTGTAGGGAATAGAGTGTAGAGTGTAAGGTATAGAGTGTAGAGTGTAGGGTATAGAGTATATGGTATAGAGTGTAGGGTATAGAGTGTAGGGATTAGAGTGTAGGGTATAGAGTGTAGGGTATAGAGTGTAGAGTGTAGGGTACAGAGTGTAGGGTATAGAGTGTAGAGTGTAGGGTATAGAGTGTAGGGTATAGAGTGTAGGGTATAGAGTGTAGAGTGTAGGGTATAGAGTGAAGGGTATAGAGTGTAGGGTATAGAGTGTAGGGTATAGAGTGTAGGGTATAGAGTGTAGGGTATAGATTGTAGAGTGTAGGGTATAGAGTGTAGGGTATAGAGTGTAGGGTATAGAGTGTAGAGTGTAGGGTATAGAGTGTAGGGTATAGAGTGTAGGGTATAGAGTGTAGGGCATAGAGTGTAGGGTATAGAGTGTAGGGTATAGAGTGTAGAGTGTAGGGTATAGATTGTAGGGTATAGAGTGTAGAGTGTAGGGTATAGAGTGTAGGGTATAGAGTGTAGGGTATAGAGTGTAGGGTATAGAGTGTAGGGTATAGAGTGTAGAGTGTAGGGTATAGAGTGTAGGGTATAGAGTGTAGGGTATAGAGTGTAGGGTAGAGAGTGTAGAGTGTAGGGTATAGAGTAAAGGGTATAGAGTGTAGAATGTAGGGATTAGAGTGTAGGGTATAGAGTGTAGGGTGTAGAGTGTAGGGTATAGAGTGTAGGGTATAAAGTGTAGAGTGTAGGGTATAGAGTGTAGAGTGTAGGGTATAGAGTGTAGGGTATAGAGTGTAGGGCATAGAGTGTAGGGTATAGAGTGTAGGGTATAGAGTGTAGAGTGTAGGGTATAGAGTGTAGGGTATAGAGTGTAGGGTAGAGAGTGTAGGGTAGAGAGTGTAGAGTGTAGGGTATAGAGTAAAGTGTATAGAGTGTAGAATGTAGGGATTAAAGTGTACGGTATAGAGTGTAGGGTGTAGAGTGTAGGGTATAGAGTGTAGGGTATAGAGTGTAGGGTATAGAGTGTAGGGTATAGAGCGTAGGGAATAGAGTGTAGAGTGTAAGGTATAGAGTGTAGAGTGTAGGGTATAGAGTGTAGGGTATAGAGTGTAGATTGTAGGGATTAGAGTGTAGGGTATAGAGTGTAGGGTGTAGAGTGTAGGGTATAGAGTGTAGAGTGTAGGGTATAGAGTGTATGGTATAGAGTGTAGGGTATAGAGTGTAGGGTGTAGAGTGTAGGGTATAGAGTGTAGGGTATAGAGTGTATGGTATAGAGTGTAGGGTATAGAGTGTAGGGAATAGAGTGTAGAGTGTAAGATATAGAGTGTAGAGTGTAGGGTATAGAGTGTAGGGTATAGACTGTAGGGTATAGAGTGTAGGGTATAGAGTGTAGGGTATAGATTGTAGAGTGTAGGCTATAGAGTGTAGGGTATAGAGTGTAGAGTGTAGGGTAGAGAGTGTAGGGTATAGAGTGTAGGGTATAGAGTGTAGAGTGTAGGGTATAGTGTGTAGGGTATAGAGTGCAGGGTGTAGAGTGTAGGTATAGAGTGTAGGGTATAGAATGTAGGATATAAAGTGAAAGAGTGTAGGGTATAGAGTGTATAGTGTAGGGTATAGAGTGTAGGGTATAGAGTGTAGGGTATAGAGTGTAGGGTATAGAGTGTAGAGTGTAGGGTATAGAGTGTATGCTATAGAGTGTATGGTGTAGAGTGTATGGTATAGAGTGTAGGGTATAGAGTGTAGAGTGCATGGTATAGAGTGTAGGGTATAGAGTGTAGGGTATAGAGTGTATGTTATAGAGTGTAGGGTATAGAGTGTAGAGTGTAGGGTATACAGTTTAGATTGTTGTGTATAGAGTGTAGGGTATAGAGTGTAATGTATAGAGTGTATAGTATAGAGTGTAGGGTATAGAGTGTAGGGTGTAGAGTGTAGGCTATAGAGTGTAGGGTATAGAGTGTAGGGTATAGAGTGTAGGGTATAGAGTGTAGGGAATAGAGTGTAGAGTGTAAGGTATAGAGTGTAGAGTGTAGGGTATAGAGTGTATGGTATAGAGTGTAGGGTATAGAGTGTAGGGATTAGAGTGTAGGGTATAGAGTGTAGGGTATAGAGTGTAGGGTATAGAGTGTAGGGTATAGAGTGTAGAGTGTAGGGCATAGAGTGTAGGGTATAGAGTGTAAGGTATAGAGTGTAGGGCATAAAGTGTAGGGTATAGAGTGTAGGGTATAGAGTGTAGAGTGTATGGCATAGAGTGTAGGGTATAGAGTGTAGGGTATAGAGTGTAGAGTGTAGGGTATAGAGTGTAGGGTATAGAGTGTAGGGTATAGAGTGTAGGGCATAGAGTGTAGGGTATAGAGTGTAGTGTATAGAGTGTAGAGTGTAGGGTATAGAGTGTAGGGTATAGAGTGTAGGGTATAGAGTGTAGAGTGTAGGGTATATAGTGTAGGGTATAGAGTGTAGGGCATAGAGTGTAGGGTATAGAGTGTAGTGTATAGAGTGTAGAGTGTAGGGTATAGAGTGTAGGGTATAGAGTGTAGGGTATAGAGTGTAGAGCGTAGGGTATAGAGTGTAGGGTATAGAGTGTAGGGTATAGAGTGTAGGGTATAGAGTGTAGGGTATAGAGTGCAGAGTGTAGGGCATAGAGTGTAGGGTATAGAGTGTAGGGTATAGAGTGTAGAGTGTAGGGTATAGAATGTATGGTATAGAGTGTAGGGTATAGAGTGTAGGGTATAGAGTGTAGGGCAAAGAGTGTAGGGTATAGAGTGTAGGGTATAGAGTGTATGGTATAGAGTGTAGGGTATAGATTGTAGGGAATAGAGTGTAGAGTGTAAGGTATAGAGTGTAGAGTGTAGGGTATAGAGTGTAGGGTAAAGACTGTAGGGTATAGAGTGTAGGGTATAGAGTGTAGGGTATAGATTGTAGAGTGTAGGCTATAGAGTGTAGGGTATAGAGTGTAGAGTGTAGGGTATAGAGTGTAGGGTATAGAGTGTAGGGTATAGAGTGTAGAGTGCAGGGTATAGTGTGTAGGGTATAGAGTGCAGGGTGTAGAGTGTAGGGTATAGAGTGTAGGGTATAGAGTGTAGGGTATAAAGTGTAGAGTGCAGCGTATAGAGTGTATAGTGTAGGGTATAGAGTGTAGGGTATAGAGTGTAGGGCATAGAGTGTAGGGTATAGAGTGTAGGGTATAGAGTGTAGAGTGTAGGGTATAGAGTGTAGGGTATAGAGTGTAGGGTAGAGAGTGTAGGGTAGAGAGTGTAACATAGTAACATAGTAACATAGTTAGTAAGGCCGAAAAAAGACATTTGTCCATCCAGTTCAGCCTATATTCCATCATAATAAATACCCAGATCTACGTCCTTCTACAGAACCTAATAATTGTATGATACAATATTGTTCTGCTCCAGGAAGACATCCAGGCCTCTCTTGAACCCCTCGACTGAGTTCGCCATCACCACCTCCTCAGGCAAGCAATTCCAGATTCTCACTGCCCTAACAGTAAAGAATCCTCTTCTATGTTGGTGGAAAAACCTTCTCTCCTCCAGACGCAAAGAATGCCCCCTTGTGCCCGTCACCTTCCTTGGTATAAACAGATCCTCAGCGAGATATTTGTATTGTCCCCTTATATACTTATACATGGTTATTAGATCGCCCCTCGGTCGTCTTTTTTCTAGACTAAATAATCCTAATTTCGCTAATCTATCTGGGTATTGTAATTCTCCCATCCCCTTTATTAATTTTGTTGCCCTCCTTTGTACTCTCTCTAGTTCCATTATATCCTTCCTGAGCACCGGTGCCCAAAACTGGACACAGTACTCCATGTGCGGTCTAACTAGGGATTTGTACAGAGGCAGTATAATGCTCTCATCATGTGTATCCAGACCTCTTTTAATGCACCCCATGATCCTGTTTGCCTTGGCAGCTGCTGCCTGGCACTGGCTGCTCCAGGTAAGTTTATCATTAACTAGGATCCCCAAGTCCTTCTCCCTGTCAGATTTACCCAGTGGTTTCCCGTTCAGTGTGTAATGGTGATATTGATTCCCTCTTCCCATGTGTATAACCTTACATTTATCATTGTTAAACCTCATCTGCCACCTTTCAGCCCAAGTTTCCAACTTATCCAGATCCATCTGTAGCAGAATACTATCTTCTCTTGTATTAACTGCTTTACATAGTTTTGTATCATCTGCAAATATCGATATTTTACTGTGTAAACCTTCTACCAGATCATTAATGAATATGTTGAAGAGAACAGGTCCCAATACTGACCCCTGCGGTACCCCACTGGTCACAGCGACCCAGTTAGAGACTATACCATTTATAACCACCCTCTGCTTTCTATCACTAAGCCAGTTACTAACCCATTTACACACATTTTCCCCCAGACCAAGCATTCTTATTTTGTGTACCAACCTCTTGTGCGGCACGGTATCAAACGCTTTGGAAAAATCGAGATATACCACGTCCAATGACTCACCGTGGTCCAGTCTATAGCTTACCTCTTCATAAAAACTGATTAGATTGGTTTGACAGGAGCGATTTCTCATAAACCCATGCTGATATGGAGTTAAACAGTTATTCTCATTGAGATAATCCAGAATAACATCCCTCAGAAACCCTTCAAATATTTTACCAACAATAGAGGTTAGACTTACTGGCCTATAATTTCCAGGTTCACTTTTAGAGCCCTTTTTGAATATTGGCACCACATTTGCTATGCGCCAATCCTGCGGAACAGACCCTGTCTCTATAGAGTCCCTAAAAATAAGAAATAATGGTTTATCTATTGCATTACTTAGTTCTCTTAGTACTCGTGGGTGTATGCCATCCGGACCCGGAGATTTATCTATTTTAATCTTATTTAGCCGGTTTCGCACCTCTTCTTGGGTTAGATTGGTGACCCTTAATATAGGGTTTTCATTGTTTCTTGGGATTTCACCTAGCATTTCATTTTCCACCGTGAATACCGTGGAGAAGAAGGTGTTTAATATGTTAGCTTTTTCCTCGTCATCTACAACCATTCTTTCCTCACTATTTTTTAAGGGGCCTACATTTTCAGTTTTTATTCTTTTACTATTGATATAGTTGAAGAACAGTTTGGGATTAGTTTTACTCTCCTTAGCAATGTGCTTCTCTGTTTCCTTTTTGGCAGCTTTAATTAGTTTTTTAGATAAAGTATTTTTCTCCCTATAGTTTTTTAGAGCTTCAATGGTGCCATCCTGCTTTAATAGTGCAAATGCTTTCTTTTTACTGTTAATTGCCTGTCTTACTTCTTTGTTTAGCCACATTGGGTTTTTCCTATTTCTAGTCCTTTTATTCCCACAAGGTATAAACCGCTTACACTGCCTATTTAGGATGTTCTTAAACATTTCCCATTTATTATCTGTATTCTCATTTCTGAGGATATTGTCCCAGTCTACCAGATTAAGGGCATCTCTAAGCTGTTCAAACTTTGCCTTCCTAAAGTTCAATGTTTTTGTGACTCCCTGACAAGTCCCCCTAGTGAAAGACAGGCGAAACTGCACAATATTGTGGTCGCTATTTCCTAAATGCCCAACCACCTGCAGATTTGTTATTCTGTCAGGTCTATTAGATAGTATTAGGTCTAAAAGTGCTGCTCCTCTGGTTGGATTCTGCACCAATTGTGAAAGATAATTTTTCTTGGTTATTAGCAGAAACCTGTTGCCTTTATGGGTTTCACAGGTTTCTGTTTCCCAGTTAATATCCGGGTAGTTAAAGTCCCCCATAACCAGGACCTCATTATGGGTTGCAGCTTCATCTATCTGCTTTAGAAGTAGACTTTCCATGCTTTCTGTTATATTTGGGGGTTTGTAACAGACCCCAATGAGAATTTTGTTACCATTTTTCCCTCCATGAATTTCAACCCATATGGACTCGACATCCTCATTCCCTTCGCTAATATCCTCCCTTAAAGTGGACTTTAGACAAGACTTTACATAGAGACAAACCCCTCCTCCTCTCCGATTTTTACGATCCTTTCTAAACAGACTGTAACCCTGTAAGTTAACTGCCCAGTCATAGCTTTCATCTAACCATGTCTCGGTTATTCCCACTATGTCAAAGTTACCTGTAGATATTTCTGCTTCTAGTTCTTCCATCTTGTTTGTCAGGCTTCTGGCGTTTGCGAGCATGCAGTTTAGAGGATTTTGTTTTGTTCCAATCTCCTCACTGTGGATTGTTTTAGAAATGTTCTTACCTCCCTTCTGAGTATGTTTTCCTGGGTCGTCTTTGTTCGAGTCTAATGTTTTTCTTCCCGTCCCCTCTTCTTCTAGTTTAACGCCCTCCTGATGAGTGTAGCGAGTCTTCTGGCGAATGTGTGTTTCCCAGGTTTGTTGAGGTGTAGTCCGTCTCTGGCGAGGAGTCCATCATACCAGTAATTCACACCGTGGTCCAGGAATCCAAATCCTTGTTGTCTGTACCATCGTCTTAGCCAGTTGTTTGCATCAAGGATCCTGTTCCATCTCCTGGTGCCATGCCCGTCTACTGGAAGGATAGAAGAAAAAACTACCTGTGCATCCAGTTCCTTTACTTTCTTCCCCAACTCTTCAAAGTCCTTGCAGATTGTCGGTAGGTCCTTCCTTGCCGTGTCATTGGTGCCAACATGTATCAGAAGAAATGGGTGGACGTCCTTGGAGCTGAAGAGCTTTGGTATCCTATCGGTCACATCCTTGATCATCGCACCTGGAAGGCAGCATACTTCTCTTGCAGTTATGTCCGGTCTGCAGATGGCTGCTTCGGTGCCTCTCAGTAGAGTGTAGAGTGTAGGGTATAGAGTAAAGGGTATAGAGTGTAGAATGTAGGGATTAGAGTGTAGGGTATAGAGTGTAGGGTGTAGAGTGTAGGGTATAGAGTGTAGGGTATAAAGTGTAGAGTGTAGGGTATAGAGTGTAGAGTGTAGGGTATAGAGTGTAGGGTATAGAGTGTAGGGCATAGAGTGTAGGGTATAGAGTGTAGGGTATAGAGTGTAGAGTGTAGGGTATAGAGTGTAGGGTATAGAGTGTAGGGTATAGAGTGTAGGGTAGAGAGTGTAGAGTGTAGGGTATAGAGTAAAGGGTATAGAGTGTAGAATGTAGGGATTAGAGTGTAGGGTATAGAGTGTAGGGTGTAGAGTGTAGGGTATAGAGTGTAGGGTATAGAGTGTAGGGTATAGAGTGTAGGGAATAGAGTGTAGAGTGCAAGGTATAGAGTGTAGAGTGTAGGGTATAGAGTGTAGGGTATAGAGTATAGATTGTAGGGATTAGAGTGTAGTGTATAGAGTGTAGGGTGTAGAGTGTAGGGTATAGAGTGTAGAGTGTAGGGTATAGAGTGTATGGTATAGAGTGTAGGGTATAGAGTGTAGGGTGTAGAGTGTAGGGTATAGAGTGTAGGGTATAGAGTGTATGGTATAGAGTGTAGGGTATAAAGTGTAGAGTGCAGCGTATAGAGTGTATAGTGTAGGGTATAGAGTGTAGTGTATAGAGTGTAGGGCATAGAGTGTAGGGTATAGAGTGTAGAGTGTAGGGTATAGAGTGTAGGGTATAGAGTGTAGGGTATAGAGTGTAGGGTAGAGAGTGTAGAGTGTAGGGTATAGAGTAAAGGGTATAGAGTGTAGAATGTAGGGATTAGAGTGTAGGGTATAGAGTGTAGGGTGTAGAGTGTAGGGTATAGAGTGTAGGGTATAAAGTGTAGAGTGTAGGGTATAGAATGTAGAGTGTAGGGTATAGAGTGTAGGGTATAGAGTGTAGGGCATAGAGTGTAGGGTATAGATTGTAGGGTATAGAGTGTAGAGTGTAGGGTATAGAGTGTAGGGTATAGAGTGTAGGGTATAGAGTGTAGGGTAGAGAGTGTAGAGTGTAGGGTATAGAGTAAAGGGTATAGAGTGTAGAATGTAGGGATTAGAGTGTAGGGTATAGAGTGTAGGGTGTAGAGTGTAGGGTATAGAGTGTAGGGTATAGAGTGTAGGGTATAGAGTGTAGGGAATAGAGTGTAGAGTGTAAGGTATAGAGTGTAGAGTGTAGGGTATAGAGTGTAGGGTATAGAGTATAGATTGTAGGGATTAGAGTGTAGTGTATAGAGTGTAGGGTGTAGAGTGTAGGGTATAGAGTGTAGAGTGTAGGGTATAGAGTGTAGGGTATAGACTGTAGGGTATAGAGTGTAGGGTATAGAGTGTAGGGTATAGATTGTAGAGTGTAGGCTATAGAGTGTAGGGTATAGAGTGTAGAGTGTAGGGTATGGAGTGTAGGGTATAGAGTGTAGGGTATAGAGTGTAGAGTGTAGGGTATAGTGTGTAGGGTATAGAGTGCAGGGTGTAGAGTGTAGGTATAGAGTGTAGGGTATAGAATGTAGGGTATAAAGTGTAGAGTGTAGGGTATAGAGTGTATAGTGTAGGGTATAGAGTGTAGGGTATAGAGTGTAGGGTATAGAGTGTAGGGTATAGAGTGTAAAGTGTAGAGTATAGAGTGTATGCTATAGAGTGTATGGTGTAGAGTGTATGGTATAGAGTGTAGGGTATAGAGTGTAGAGTGTGTTTTATAGAGTGTAGGGTATAGAGTGTAGGGTATAGAGTGTATGTTATAGAGTGTAGGGTATAGAGTGTAGAGTGTATGGTATAGAGTGTAGGGTATAGAGTGTAGGGTATAGAGTGTACGTTATAGAGTGTAGGGTATAGAGTGTAGAGTGTAGAGTATACAGTTTAGATTGTAGGGTATAGAGTGTAGGGTATAGAGTGTAATGTATAGAGTGTATGGTATAGAGTGTAGGGTATAGAGTGTATGGTATAGAGTGTAGGGTATAGAGTGTAGAGTGTAGGATATAGAGTGTAGGGTATAGAGTGTAGAGTGTAGGGTATAGAGTGTAGGGTATAGAGTGTAGGGTATAGAGTGTAGGGTATAGAGTGTAGGGATTAGAGTGTAGGATATAGAGTGTAGGGTATAGAGTGTAGAGTGTAGGGTATAGAGTGTAGGGTATAGAGTGTAGGGTGTAGAGTGTAGAGTGTAGGGTATAGAGTGTAGGGTATAGAGTGTAGGGTATAGATTGTAGAGTGTAGGGTATAGAGTGTAGGGTATAGAGTGTAGGGTATAGAGTGTAGAGTGTAGGGTATAGAGCGTAGGGTATAGAGTGTAGGGTATAGAGTGTAGGGCATAGAGTGTAGGGTATAGAGTGTAGGGTATAGAGTGTAGGGTATAGAGTGTAGGGTATAGATTGTAGAGTGTAGGGTATAGAGTGTGGGGTATAGAGTGTAGGGAATAGAGTGTAGAGTGTAGGGTATAGAGTGTAGGGTAAAGAGTGTAGGGCATAGAGTGTAGGGTATAGAGTGTAGGGTATAGAGTGTAGAGGGTAGGGTATAGAGTGTAGGGTATAGAGTGTAGAGTGTAGGGTATAGAGTGTAGGGTATAGAGTGTAGGGTATAGAGTGTGGGGTATAGAGTGTAGGGTATAGAGTGTAGAGTGTAGGGTATAGAGTGTAGAGTGTAGGGTATAGAGTAAAAGGTATAGAGTGTAGAATGTAGGGATTAGAGTGTAGGGTATAGAGTGTAGAGTGTAGGGTATAGAGTGTAGGGTATAGAGTGTAGGGCATAGAGTGTAGGGTATAGAGTGTAGGGTATAGAGTGTAGAGTGTAGGGTATAGAGTGTAGGGTATAGAGTGTAGGGTATAGAGTGTAGGGTAGAGAGTGTAGAGTGTAGGGTATAGAGTAAAGGGTATAGAGTGTAGAATGTAGGGATTAGAGTGTAGGGTATAGAGTGTAGGGTGTAGAGTGTAGGGTATAGAGTGTAGGGTATAGAGTGTAGGGTATAGAGTGTAGGGAATAGAGTGTAGAGTGTAAGGTATAGAGTGTAGAGTGTAGGGTATAGAGTGTAGGGTATAGAGTGTAGAGTGTAGGGTATAGAGTGTAGGGTGTAGAGTGTAGGGTATAGAGTGTAGAGTGTAGGGTATAGAGTGTATGGTATAGAGTGAAGGGGATAGAGTGTAGGGTGTAGAGTGTAGGGTATAGAGTGTAGGGTATAGAGTGTATGGTATAGAGTGTAGGGTATAGAGTGTAGGGAATAGAGTGTAGAGTGTAAGATATAGAGTGTAGAGTGTAGGGTATAGAGTGTATGGTATAGACTGTAGGGTATAGAGTGTAGGGTATAGATTGTAGAGTGTAGGCCATAGAGTGTAGGGTATAGAGTGTAGAGTGTAGGGTAGAGAATGTAGGGTATAGAGTGTAGGGTATAGAGTGTAGAGTGTAGGGTATAGTGTGTAGGGTATAGAGTGCAGGGTGTAGAGTGTAGGGTATAGAGTGTAGGGTAGAGAATGTAGGGTATAAAGTGTAGAGTGTAGGGTATAGAGTGTATAGTGTAGGGTATAGAGTGTAGGGTATAGAGTGTAGGGTATAGAGTGTAGGGTATAGATTGTAGAGTGTAGGCTATAGAGTGTAGGGTATAGAGTGTAGAGTGTAGGGTATAGAGTGTAGGGTATAGAGTGTAGAGTGTAGGGTATAGAGTGTAGGGTATAGAGTGTAGAATGTAGTGTATAGTGTGTAGGATATAGAGTGCAGGGTGTAGAGTGTAGGGTATAGAGTGTAGAGTGTATAGTATAGAGTGTAGGGTATAGAGTGTAGGGTATAGAGTGTATGTTACAGAGTGTAGGGTATAGAGTGTAGAGTGTAGGGTATACAGTTTAGATTGTAGGGTATAGAGTGTAGGGTATAGAGTGTAGAGTGTAGGGTGTAGAGTGTAGGGTATAGAGTGTAGGGTATAGAGTGTATGTTATAGAGTGTAGGGTATAGAGTGTAGAGTGTAGGGTATACAGTTTAGATTGTAGGGTATAGAGTGTAGGGTATAGAGTGTAGAGTGTAGGGTATAGAGTGTAGGGTATAGAGTGTAGAGTGTAGGGTATAGAGTGTAGGGTATAGAGTGTAGGGTATAGAGTGTAGAGTGTAGGGTATAGAGTGTAGGGTATAGAGTGTAGGGTATAGAGTGTAGAGTGTAGAGTATAGAGTGTATGCTATAGAGTGTATAGTGTAGAGTGTATGGTATAGAGTGTAGGGTATAGAGTGTAGAGTGTATGGTATAGAGTGTAGGGTATAGAGTGTAGGGTATAGAGTGTATGTTATAGAGTGTAGGGTATAGAGTGCAGAGTGTAGGGTATAGAGTGTAGGGCATAGAGTGTAGGGTATAGAGTGTAGTGTATAGAGTGTAGAGCGTAGGGTATAGAGTGTAGGGTATAGAGTGTAGGGTATAGAGTGTAGAGTGTAGGGTATATAGTGTAGGGTATAGAGTGCAGGGTGTAGAGTGTAGGGTATAGAGTGTAAGGTATAGAGTGTATGGTATAGAGTGTAGGGTATAGAGTGTAGAGTGTAGGGTATAGAGTGTAGGGTATAGAGTGTAGGGTATAGAGTGTAGAGTGTAGGGTACAGAGTGTAGGGTATAGAGTGTAGAGTGTAGGGTATAGAGTGTAGGGTATAGAGTGTAGGGTATAGAGTGTAGAGTGTAGGGTACAGAGTGAAGGGTATAGAGTGTAGGGTATAGAGTGTAGGGTATAGAGTGTAGGGTATAGAGTGTAGGGTATAGATTGTAGAGTGTAGGGTATAGAGTGTAGGGTATAGAGTGTAGGGTATAGAGTGTAGAGTGTAGGGTATAGAGTGTAGGGTATAGAGTGTAGGGTATAGAGTGTAGGGCATAGAGTGTAGGGTATAGAGTGTAGGGTATAGAGTGTAGAGTGCAGGGTATAGAGTGTAGGGTATAGAGTGTAGAGTGTAGGGTATAGAGTGTAGGGTATAGAGTGTAGGGTATAGAGTGTAGGGTATAGAGTGTAGAGTGTAGGGTATAGAGTGTATGGTATAGAGTGTAGGGTATAGAGTGTAGGGTGTAGAGTGTAGGGTATAGAGTGTAGGGTATAGAGTGTAGGGTATAGAGTGTAGGGAATAGAGTGTAGAGTGTAAGGTATAGAGTGTAGAGTGTAGGGTATAGAGTGTAGGGTATAGAGTGTAGAGTGTAGGGATTATAGTGTAGGGTATAGAGTGTAGGGTATAGAGTGTAGGGTATAGAGTGTAGGGTATAGAGTGTAGAGTGTAGGGTATAGAGTGTAGGGTATAGAGTGTAAGGTATAGAGTGTAGGGCATAGAGTGTAGGGTATAGAGTGTAGGGTATAGAGTGTAGAGTGTATGGCATAGAGTGTAGGGTATAGAGTGTAGAGTGTAGGGTATAGAGTGTAGGGTATAGAGTGTAGGGTATAGAGTGTAGGGCATAGAGTGTAGGGTATAGAGTGTAGGGTATAGAGTGTAGAGTGTAGGGTATAGAGTGTAGGGTATAGAGTGTAGGGTATAGAGTGTAGAGTGTAGGGAATAGAGTGTAGGGTATAGAGTGTAGGGTATAGAGTGTAGTGTATAGAGTGTAGAGTGTAGGGTATAGAGTGTAGGGTATAGAGTGTAGGGTATAGAGTGCAGAGTGTAGAGTGTAGGGTATAGAGTGTAGGGTAGAGAGTGTAGAGTGTAGGGTATAGAATGCAGGGTATAGAGTGTAGGGAATAGAGTGTAGAGTGTAGGGATTAGAGTGTAGGGTATAGAGTGTAGGGTGTAGAGTGTAGGGTATAGAGTGTAGAGTGTAGGGTATAGAGTGTATGGTATAGAGTGTAGGGTATAGAGTGTAGGGTGTAGAGTGTAGGGTATAGAATGTAGGGCATAGAGTGTAGGGTATAAAGTGTAGGGTATAGAGTGTAGAGTGTAGGGTATAGAATGTATGGTATAGAGTGTAGGGTACAGAGTGTAGGGTACAGAGTGTAGGGCAAAGAGTGTAGGGTATAGAGTGTAGGGTATAGAGTGTAGGGTATAGAGTGTAGGGTATAGAGTGTAGAGTGTAGGGTATAGAGTGTAGGGTATAGAGTGTAGGGTATAGAGTGTAGAGTGTAGGGTATAGAGTGTAGAGTGTAGGGTATAGAGTGTAGGGTATAGAGTGTAGGGAATAGAGTGTAGGGTATAGAGTGTAGAGTGTAGGGTATAGAGTGTAGAGTGTAGGGTGTAGAGTGTATGGTATAGAGTGTAGGGTATAGAGTGTAGGGTGTAGAGTGTAGGGTATAGAGTGTAGGGTATAGAGTGTAGGGTATAGAGTGTAGGGCAAAGAGTGTAGGGTATAGAGTGTAGGGTATAGAGTGTAGAGTGTATGGTATAGAGTGTAGGGTATAGAGTGTAGGGTATAGAGTGTAGGGTATAGAGTGTAGCGTGTAGGATATAGAGGGTAGGGTATAGAGTGTAGAGTGTAGGATATAGAGTGTAGGGTAAAGAGTGTAAGGTATAGAGTGTAGGGTATAGAGTGTAGGGCATAGAGTGTAGGGTATAGAGTGTAGGGTATAGAGTGTAGAGTGTAGGGTATAGAGTGTAGGGTATAGAGTGTAGGGTATAGAGTGTAGAGTGTAGGGTATAGAGTGTAGGGTATAGAGTGTAGGGTATAGAGTGTAGGGTATAGAGTGTAGGGTATAGAGTGTATGGTATAGAGTGTAGAGTGTAGGGTATAGAGTGTATGGTATAGAGTGTAGGGTATAGAGTGTAGGGTGTAGAGTGTAGGGTATAGAGTGTAGAGTGTAGGGTATAGAGTGTATGGTATAGAGTGTAGGGTATAGAGTGTAGGGTGTAGAGTGTAGGGTATAGAGTATAGGGTATAGCGTGTAGGGTATAGAGTGTAGGGAATAGAGTGTAGAGTGTAAGGTATAGAGTGTAGAGTGTAGGGTATAGCGTGTAGAGTGTAGGGATTAGAGTGTAGGGTATAGAGTGTAGGGTGTAGAGTGTAGGGTATAGAGTGTAGAGTGTAGGGTATAGAGTGTATGGTTTAGAGTGTAGGTTATAGAGTGTAGGGTGTACAGTGTAGGGTATAGAGTGTAGGGTATAGAGTGTAGGGTATAGAATGTAGGGAATAGAGTGTAGAGTGTAAGGTATAGAGTGTAGAGTGTAGGGTATAGAGTGTAGGGTATAGACTGTAGGGTATAGAGTGTAGGGTATAGATTGTAGAGTGTAGGCTATAGAGTGTAGGGTATAGAGTGTAGAGTGTAGGGTATAGAGTGTAGGGTATAGAGTGTAGGGTATAGAGTGTAGGGTATAGAGTGTAGAGTGTAGGGTATAGAGTGTAGAGTATAGAGTGTAGGGAATAGAGTGTAGGGTATAGAGTGTAGAGTGTAGGGTATAGAGTGTAGAGTGTAGGGTGTAGAGTGTATGGTATAGAGTGTAGGGTATAGAGTGTAGTGTGTAGAGTGTAGGGTATAGAGTGTAGGGTATAGAGTGTAGGGTATAGAGTGTAGGGTATAGAGTGTAGGGCAAAGAGTGTAGGGTATAGAGTGTAGGGTATAGAGTGTAGAGTGTATGGTATAGAGTGTAGGGTATAGGGTGTAGGGTATAGAGTGTAGAGTGTAGGGTATAGAGTGTAGGGTATAGAGTGTAGGGTATAGAGTGTAGGGTATAGAGTGTAGAGTGTAGGGATTAGAGTGTGGGGTATAGAGTGTAGGGTGTAGAGTGTAGGGTATAGAGTGTAGAGTGTAGGGTATAGAGTGTATGGTATAGAGTGTAGGGTGTAGAGTGTAGGGTATAGAGTATAGAGTATAGAGTGTAGGGTATAGAGTGTAGGGTATAGACTGTAGGGAATAGAGTGTAGAGTGTAAGGTATAGAGTGTAGAGTGTAGGGTATAGAGTGTAGAGTGTAGGGATTAGAGTGTAGGGTATAGCGTGTAGGGTGTAGAGTGTAGGGTATAGAGTGTAGAGTGTAGGGTATAAAGTGTATGGTATAGAGTGTAGGGTATAGAGTGTAGGGTGTAGAGTGTAGGGTATAGAGTGTAGGGTATAGAGTGTAGGGTATAGAGTGTAGGGTATAGAGTGTAGGGAATAGAGTGTAGAGTGTAAGGTATAGAGTGTAGAGTGTAGGGTATAGAGTGTAGGGTATAGACTGTAGGGTATAGAGTGTAGGGTATAGATTGTAGAGTGTAGGCTATAGAGTGTAGGGTATAGAGTGTAGAGTGTAGGGTATAGAGTGTAGGGTATAGAGTGTAGGGTATAGAGTGTAGGGTATAGAGTGTAGAGTGTAGGGTATAGTGTGTAGGGTATAGAGTGCAGAGTGTAGAGTGTAGGGTATAGAGTGTAGCGTATATTGTGTAGAGTGTAGGGAATAGAGTGTATGCTATAGAGTGTATGGTGTAGAGTGTAGGGTATAGAGTGTAGGGTATAGAGTGTAGAGTGTATGGTATAGAGTGTAGGGTATAGAGTGTAGGGTATAGAGTGTATGTTATAGAGTGTAGGGTATAGAGTGTAGAGTGTAGGGTATAGAGTTTAGAGTGTAGACTATAGAGTGTAGGGTATAGAGTGTAAGGTATAGAGTGTAGGGTGTAGAGTGTAGGGTATAGAGTGTAGGGTATAGAGTGTAGGGTATAGAGTGTACGGTATAGAGTGTAGGGTATAGAGTGTATGGTAGAGTGTAGGGTATAGAGTGTAGCGTGTAGGGTATAGAGTGTAGGGTATAGAGTGTAGGGTAGAGAGTGTAGAGTGTAGGGTATAGAGTAAAGGGTATAGAGTGTAGAATGTAGGGTATAGAGTGTAGGGTGTAGAGTGTAGGGTATAGAGTGTAGGGTATAGAGTGTAGGGTATAGAGTGTAGGGTATAGAGTGTAGGGAATAGAGTGTAGAGTGTAAGGTATAGAGTGTAGAGTGTAGGGTATAGAGTGTAGGGTATAGAGTGTAGATTGTAGGGATTAGAGTGTAGGGTATAGAGTGTAGGGTGTAGAGTGTAGGGTATAGAGTGTAGAGTGTAGGGTATAGAATGTATGGTATAGAGTGTAGGGTATAGAGTGTAGGGTAGAGAGTGTAGAGTGTAGGGTATAGAGTAAAGGGTATAGAGTGTAGAATGTAGGGATTAGAGTGTAGGGTATAGAGTGTAGGGTGTAGAGTGTAGGGTATAGAGTGTAGGGTATAACGTGTAGAGTGTAGGGTATAGAATGTAGAGTGTAGGGTATAGAGTGTAGGGTATAGAGTGTAGGGCATAGAGTGTAGGGTATAGATTGTAGGGTATAGAGTGTAGAGTGTAGGGTATAGAGTGTAGGGTATAGAGTGTAGGGTATAGAGTGTAGGGTAGAGAGTGTAGAGTGTAGGGTATAGAGTAAAGGGTATAGAGTGTAGAATGTAGGGATTAGAGTGTAGGGTATAGAGTGTAGGGTGTAGAGTGTAGGGTATAGAGTGTAGGGTATAGAGTGTAGGGTATAGAGTGTAGGGAATAGAGTGTAGAGTGTAAGGTATAGAGTGTAGAGTGTAGGGTATAGAGTGTAGGGTATAGAGTATAGATTGTAGGGATTAGAGTGTAGTGTATAGAGTGTAGGGTGTAGAGTGTAGGGTATAGAGTGTAGAGTGTAGGGTATAGAGTGTAGGGTATAGACTGTAGGGTATAGAGTGTAGGGTATAGAGTGTAGGGTATAGATTGTAGAGTGTAGGCTATAGAGTGTAGGGTATAGAGTGTAGAGTGTAGGGTATGGAGTGTAGGGTATAGAGTGTAGGGTATAGAGTGTAGAGTGTAGGGTATAGTGTGTAGGGTATAGAGTGCAGGGTGTAGAGTGTAGGTATAGAGTGTAGGGTATAGAATGTAGGGTATAAAGTGTAGAGTGTAGGGTATAGAGTGTATAGTGTAGGGTATAGAGTGTAGGGTATAGAGTGTAGGGTATAGAGTGTAGGGTATAGAGTGTAAAGTGTAGAGTATAGAGTGTATGCTATAGAGTGTATGGTGTAGAGTGTATGGTATAGAGTGTAGGGTATAGAGTGTAGAGTGTGTTTTATAGAGTGTAGGGTATAGAGTGTAGGGTATAGAGTGTATGTTATAGAGTGTAGGGTATAGAGTGTAGAGTGTATGGTATAGAGTGTAGGGTATAGAGTGTAGGGTATAGAGTGTACGTTATAGAGTGTAGGGTATAGAGTGTAGAGTGTAGAGTATACAGTTTAGATTGTAGGGTATAGAGTGTAGGGTATAGAGTGTAATGTATAGAGTGTATGGTATAGAGTGTAGGGTATAGAGTGTATGGTATAGAGTGTAGGGTATAGAGTGTAGAGTGTAGGATATAGAGTGTAGGGTATAGAGTGTAGAGTGTAGGGTATAGAGTGTAGGGTATAGAGTGTAGGGTATAGAGTGTAGGGTATAGAGTGTAGGGATTAGAGTGTAGGATATAGAGTGTAGGGTATAGAGTGTAGAGTGTAGGGTATAGAGTGTAGGGTATAGAGTGTAGGGTGTAGAGTGTAGAGTGTAGGGTATAGAGTGTAGGGTATAGAGTGTAGGGTATAGATTGTAGAGTGTAGGGTATAGAGTGTAGGGTATAGAGTGTAGGGTATAGAGTGTAGAGTGTAGGGTATAGAGCGTAGGGTATAGAGTGTAGGGTATAGAGTGTAGGGCATAGAGTGTAGGGTATAGAGTGTAGGGTATAGAGTGTAGGGTATAGAGTGTAGGGTATAGATTGTAGAGTGTAGGGTATAGAGTGTGGGGTATAGAGTGTAGGGAATAGAGTGTAGAGTGTAGGGTATAGAGTGTAGGGTAAAGAGTGTAGGGCATAGAGTGTAGGGTATAGAGTGTAGGGTATAGAGTGTAGAGGGTAGGGTATAGAGTGTAGGGTATAGAGTGTAGAGTGTAGGGTATAGAGTGTAGGGTATAGAGTGTAGGGTATAGAGTGTGGGGTATAGAGTGTAGGGTATAGAGTGTAGAGTGTAGGGTATAGAGTGTAGAGTGTAGGGTATAGAGTAAAAGGTATAGAGTGTAGAATGTAGGGATTAGAGTGTAGGGTATAGAGTGTAGAGTGTAGGGTATAGAGTGTAGGGTATAGAGTGTAGGGCATAGAGTGTAGGGTATAGAGTGTAGGGTATAGAGTGTAGAGTGTAGGGTATAGAGTGTAGGGTATAGAGTGTAGGGTATAGAGTGTAGGGTAGAGAGTGTAGAGTGTAGGGTATAGAGTAAAGGGTATAGAGTGTAGAATGTAGGGATTAGAGTGTAGGGTATAGAGTGTAGGGTGTAGAGTGTAGGGTATAGAGTGTAGGGTATAGAGTGTAGGGTATAGAGTGTAGGGAATAGAGTGTAGAGTGTAAGGTATAGAGTGTAGAGTGTAGGGTATAGAGTGTAGGGTATAGAGTGTAGAGTGTAGGGTATAGAGTGTAGGGTGTAGAGTGTAGGGTATAGAGTGTAGAGTGTAGGGTATAGAGTGTATGGTATAGAGTGAAGGGGATAGAGTGTAGGGTGTAGAGTGTAGGGTATAGAGTGTAGGGTATAGAGTGTATGGTATAGAGTGTAGGGTATAGAGTGTAGGGAATAGAGTGTAGAGTGTAAGATATAGAGTGTAGAGTGTAGGGTATAGAGTGTATGGTATAGACTGTAGGGTATAGAGTGTAGGGTATAGATTGTAGAGTGTAGGCCATAGAGTGTAGGGTATAGAGTGTAGAGTGTAGGGTAGAGAATGTAGGGTATAGAGTGTAGGGTATAGAGTGTAGAGTGTAGGGTATAGTGTGTAGGGTATAGAGTGCAGGGTGTAGAGTGTAGGGTATAGAGTGTAGGGTAGAGAATGTAGGGTATAAAGTGTAGAGTGTAGGGTATAGAGTGTATAGTGTAGGGTATAGAGTGTAGGGTATAGAGTGTAGGGTATAGAGTGTAGGGTATAGATTGTAGAGTGTAGGCTATAGAGTGTAGGGTATAGAGTGTAGAGTGTAGGGTATAGAGTGTAGGGTATAGAGTGTAGAGTGTAGGGTATAGAGTGTAGGGTATAGAGTGTAGAATGTAGTGTATAGTGTGTAGGATATAGAGTGCAGGGTGTAGAGTGTAGGGTATAGAGTGTAGAGTGTATAGTATAGAGTGTAGGGTATAGAGTGTAGGGTATAGAGTGTATGTTACAGAGTGTAGGGTATAGAGTGTAGAGTGTAGGGTATACAGTTTAGATTGTAGGGTATAGAGTGTAGGGTATAGAGTGTAGAGTGTAGGGTGTAGAGTGTAGGGTATAGAGTGTAGGGTATAGAGTGTATGTTATAGAGTGTAGGGTATAGAGTGTAGAGTGTAGGGTATACAGTTTAGATTGTAGGGTATAGAGTGTAGGGTATAGAGTGTAGAGTGTAGGGTATAGAGTGTAGGGTATAGAGTGTAGAGTGTAGGGTATAGAGTGTAGGGTATAGAGTGTAGGGTATAGAGTGTAGAGTGTAGGGTATAGAGTGTAGGGTATAGAGTGTAGGGTATAGAGTGTAGAGTGTAGAGTATAGAGTGTATGCTATAGAGTGTATAGTGTAGAGTGTATGGTATAGAGTGTAGGGTATAGAGTGTAGAGTGTATGGTATAGAGTGTAGGGTATAGAGTGTAGGGTATAGAGTGTATGTTATAGAGTGTAGGGTATAGAGTGCAGAGTGTAGGGTATATTGTGTAGGGCATAGAGTGTAGGGTATAGAGTGTAGTGTATAGAGTGTAGAGCGTAGGGTATAGAGTGTAGGGTATAGAGTGTAGAGTGTAGGGTATAGAGTGTAGGGTATAGAGTGTAGAATGTAGTGTATAGTGTGTAGGATATAGAGTGCAGGGTGTAGAGTGTAGGGTATAGAGTGTAGAGTGTATAGTATAGAGTGTAGGGTATAGAGTGTAGGGTATAGATTGTAGAGTGTAGGCTATAGAGTGTAGGGTATAGAGTGTAGAGTGTAGGGTATAGAGTGTAGGGTATAGAGTGTAGAGTGTAGGGTATAGAGTGTAGGGTATAGAGTGTAGAATGTAGTGTATAGTGTGTAGGATATAGAGTGCAGGGTGTAGAGTGTAGGGTATAGAGTGTAGAGTGTATAGTATAGAGTGTAGGGTATAGAGTGTAGGGTATAGAGTGTATGTTACAGAGTGTAGGGTATAGAGTGTAGAGTGTAGGGTATACAGTTTAGATTGTAGGGTATAGAGTGTAGGGTATAGAGTGTAGAGTGTAGGGTGTAGAGTGTAGGGTATAGAGTGTAGGGTATAGAGTGTATGTTATAGAGTGTAGGGTATAGAGTGTAGAGTGTAGGGTATACAGTTTAGATTGTAGGGTATAGAGTGTAGGGTATAGAGTGTAGAGTGTAGGGTATAGAGTGTAGGGTATAGAGTGTAGAGTGTAGGGTATAGAGTGTAGGGTATAGAGTGTAGGGTATAGAGTGTAGAGTGTAGGGTATAGAGTGTAGGGTATAGAGTGTAGGGTATAGAGTGTAGAGTGTAGAGTATAGAGTGTATGCTATAGAGTGTATAGTGTAGAGTGTATGGTATAGAGTGTAGGGTATAGAGTGTAGAGTGTATGGTATAGAGTGTAGGGTATAGAGTGTAGGGTATAGAGTGTATGTTATAGAGTGTAGGGTATAGAGTGCAGAGTGTAGGGTATATTGTGTAGGGCATAGAGTGTAGGGTATAGAGTGTAGTGTATAGAGTGTAGAGCGTAGGGTATAGAGTGTAGGGTATAGAGTGTAGGGTATAGAGTGTAGAGTGTAGGGTATATAGTGTAGGGTATAGAGTGCAGGGTGTAGAGTGTAGGGTATAGAGTGTAAGGTATAGAGTGTATGGTATAGAGTGTAGGGTATAGAGTGTAGAGTGTAGGGTATAGAGTGTAGGGTATAGAGTGTAGGGTATAGAGTGTAGAGTGTAGGGTACAGAGTGTAGGGTATAGAGTGTAGAGTGTAGGGTATAGAGTGTAGGGTATAGAGTGTAGGGTATAGAGTGTAGAGTGTAGGGTACAGAGTGAAGGGTATAGAGTGTAGGGTATAGAGTGTAGGGTATAGAGTGTAGGGTATAGAGTGTAGGGTATAGATTGTAGAGTGTAGGGTATAGAGTGTAGGGTATAGAGTGTAGGGTATAGAGTGTAGAGTGTAGGGTATAGAGTGTAGGGTATAGAGTGTAGGGTATAGAGTGTAGGGCATAGAGTGTAGGGTATAGAGTGTAGGGTATAGAGTGTAGAGTGCAGGGTATAGAGTGTAGGGTATAGAGTGTAGAGTGTAGGGTATAGAGTGTAGGGTATAGAGTGTAGGGTATAGAGTGTAGGGTATAGAGTGTAGAGTGTAGGGTATAGAGTGTATGGTATAGAGTGTAGGGTATAGAGTGTAGGGTGTAGAGTGTAGGGTATAGAGTGTAGGGTATAGAGTGTAGGGTATAGAGTGTAGGGAATAGAGTGTAGAGTGTAAGGTATAGAGTGTAGAGTGTAGGGTATAGAGTGTAGGGTATAGAGTGTAGAGTGTAGGGATTATAGTGTAGGGTATAGAGTGTAGGGTATAGAGTGTAGGGTATAGAGTGTAGGGTATAGAGTGTAGAGTGTAGGGTATAGAGTGTAGGGTATAGAGTGTAAGGTATAGAGTGTAGGGCATAGAGTGTAGGGTATAGAGTGTAGGGTATAGAGTGTAGAGTGTATGGCATAGAGTGTAGGGTATAGAGTGTAGAGTGTAGGGTATAGAGTGTAGGGTATAGAGTGTAGGGTATAGAGTGTAGGGCATAGAGTGTAGGGTATAGAGTGTAGGGTATAGAGTGTAGAGTGTAGGGTATAGAGTGTAGGGTATAGAGTGTAGGGTATAGAGTGTAGAGTGTAGGGAATAGAGTGTAGGGTATAGAGTGTAGGGTATAGAGTGTAGTGTATAGAGTGTAGAGTGTAGGGTATAGAGTGTAGGGTATAGAGTGTAGGGTATAGAGTGCAGAGTGTAGAGTGTAGGGTATAGAGTGTAGGGTAGAGAGTGTAGAGTGTAGGGTATAGAATGCAGGGTATAGAGTGTAGGGAATAGAGTGTAGAGTGTAGGGATTAGAGTGTAGGGTATAGAGTGTAGGGTGTAGAGTGTAGGGTATAGAGTGTAGAGTGTAGGGTATAGAGTGTATGGTATAGAGTGTAGGGTATAGAGTGTAGGGTGTAGAGTGTAGGGCATAGAATGTAGGGCATAGAGTGTAGGGTATAAAGTGTAGGGTATAGAGTGTAGAGTGTAGGGTATAGAATGTATGGTATAGAGTGTAGGGTACAGAGTGTAGGGTACAGAGTGTAGGGCAAAGAGTGTAGGGTATAGAGTGTAGGGTATAGAGTGTAGGGTATAGAGTGTAGGGTATAGAGTGTAGAGTGTAGGGTATAGAGTGTAGGGTATAGAGTGTAGGGTATAGAGTGTAGAGTGTAGGGTATAGAGTGTAGAGTGTAGGGTATAGAGTGTAGGGTATAGAGTGTAGGGAATAGAGTGTAGGGTATAGAGTGTAGAGTGTAGGGTATAGAGTGTAGAGTGTAGGGTGTAGAGTGTATGGTATAGAGTGTAGGGTATAGAGTGTAGGGTGTAGAGTGTAGGGTATAGAGTGTAGGGTATAGAGTGTAGGGTATAGAGTGTAGGGCAAAGAGTGTAGGGTATAGAGTGTAGGGTATAGAGTGTAGAGTGTATGGTATAGAGTGTAGGGTATAGAGTGTAGGGTATAGAGTGTAGGGTATAGAGTGTAGCGTGTAGGATATAGAGGGTAGGGTATAGAGTGTAGAGTGTAGGATATAGAGTGTAGGGTAAAGAGTGTAAGGTATAGAGTGTAGGGTATAGAGTGTAGGGCATAGAGTGTAGGGTATAGAGTGTAGGGTATAGAGTGTAGAGTGTAGGGTATAGAGTGTAGGGTATAGAGTGTAGGGTATAGAGTGTAGAGTGTAGGGTATAGAGTGTAGGGTATAGAGTGTAGGGTATAGAGTGTAGGGTATAGAGTGTAGGGTATAGAGTGTAGGGTATAGAGTGTATGGTATAGAGTGTAGAGTGTAGGGTATAGAGTGTATGGTATAGAGTGTAGGGTATAGAGTGTAGGGTGTAGAGTGTAGGGTATAGAGTGTAGAGTGTAGGGTATAGAGTGTATGGTATAGAGTGTAGGGTATAGAGTGTAGGGTGTAGAGTGTAGGGTATAGAGTATAGGGTATAGCGTGTAGGGTATAGAGTGTAGGGAATAGAGTGTAGAGTGTAAGGTATAGAGTGTAGAGTGTAGGGTATAGCGTGTAGAGTGTAGGGATTAGAGTGTAGGGTATAGAGTGTAGGGTGTAGAGTGTAGGGTATAGAGTGTAGAGTGTAGGGTATAGAGTGTATGGTTTAGAGTGTAGGTTATAGAGTGTAGGGTGTACAGTGTAGGGTATAGAGTGTAGGGTATAGAGTGTAGGGTATAGAATGTAGGGAATAGAGTGTAGAGTGTAAGGTATAGAGTGTAGAGTGTAGGGTATAGAGTGTAGGGTATAGACTGTAGGGTATAGAGTGTAGGGTATAGATTGTAGAGTGTAGGCTATAGAGTGTAGGGTATAGAGTGTAGAGTGTAGGGTATAGAGTGTAGGGTATAGAGTGTAGGGTATAGAGTGTAGGGTATAGAGTGTAGAGTGTAGGGTATAGAGTGTAGAGTATAGAGTGTAGGGAATAGAGTGTAGGGTATAGAGTGTAGAGTGTAGGGTATAGAGTGTAGAGTGTAGGGTGTAGAGTGTATGGTATAGAGTGTAGGGTATAGAGTGTAGTGTGTAGAGTGTAGGGTATAGAGTGTAGGGTATAGAGTGTAGGGTATAGAGTGTAGGGTATAGAGTGTAGGGCAAAGAGTGTAGGGTATAGAGTGTAGGGTATAGAGTGTAGAGTGTATGGTATAGAGTGTAGGGTATAGGGTGTAGGGTATAGAGTGTAGAGTGTAGGGTATAGAGTGTAGGGTATAGAGTGTAGGGTATAGAGTGTAGGGTATAGAGTGTAGAGTGTAGGGATTAGAGTGTGGGGTATAGAGTGTAGGGTGTAGAGTGTAGGGTATAGAGTGTAGAGTGTAGGGTATAGAGTGTATGGTATAGAGTGTAGGGTGTAGAGTGTAGGGTATAGAGTATAGAGTATAGAGTGTAGGGTATAGAGTGTAGGGTATAGACTGTAGGGAATAGAGTGTAGAGTGTAAGGTATAGAGTGTAGAGTGTAGGGTATAGAGTGTAGAGTGTAGGGATTAGAGTGTAGGGTATAGCGTGTAGGGTGTAGAGTGTAGGGTATAGAGTGTAGAGTGTAGGGTATAAAGTGTATGGTATAGAGTGTAGGGTATAGAGTGTAGGGTGTAGAGTGTAGGGTATAGAGTGTAGGGTATAGAGTGTAGGGTATAGAGTGTAGGGTATAGAGTGTAGGGAATAGAGTGTAGAGTGTAAGGTATAGAGTGTAGAGTGTAGGGTATAGAGTGTAGGGTATAGACTGTAGGGTATAGAGTGTAGGGTATAGATTGTAGAGTGTAGGCTATAGAGTGTAGGGTATAGAGTGTAGAGTGTAGGGTATAGAGTGTAGGGTATAGAGTGTAGGGTATAGAGTGTAGGGTATAGAGTGTAGAGTGTAGGGTATAGTGTGTAGGGTATAGAGTGCAGAGTGTAGAGTGTAGGGTATAGAGTGTAGCGTATATTGTGTAGAGTGTAGGGAATAGAGTGTATGCTATAGAGTGTATGGTGTAGAGTGTAGGGTATAGAGTGTAGGGTATAGAGTGTAGAGTGTATGGTATAGAGTGTAGGGTATAGAGTGTAGGGTATAGAGTGTATGTTATAGAGTGTAGGGTATAGAGTGTAGAGTGTAGGGTATAGAGTTTAGAGTGTAGACTATAGAGTGTAGGGTATAGAGTGTAAGGTATAGAGTGTAGGGTGTAGAGTGTAGGGTATAGAGTGTAGGGTATAGAGTGTAGGGTATAGAGTGTACGGTATAGAGTGTAGGGTATAGAGTGTATGGTAGAGTGTAGGGTATAGAGTGTAGCGTGTAGGGTATAGAGTGTAGGGTATAGAGTGTAGGGTAGAGAGTGTAGAGTGTAGGGTATAGAGTAAAGGGTATAGAGTGTAGAATGTAGGGTATAGAGTGTAGGGTGTAGAGTGTAGGGTATAGAGTGTAGGGTATAGAGTGTAGGGTATAGAGTGTAGGGTATAGAGTGTAGGGAATAGAGTGTAGAGTGTAAGGTATAGAGTGTAGAGTGTAGGGTATAGAGTGTAGGGTATAGAGTGTAGATTGTAGGGATTAGAGTGTAGGGTATAGAGTGTAGGGTGTAGAGTGTAGGGTATAGAGTGTAGAGTGTAGGGTATAGAATGTATGGTATAGAGTGTAGGGTATAGAGTGTAGGGTGTAGAGTGTAGGGTATAGAGTGTAGGGTATAGAGTGTATGGTATAGAGTGTAGGGTATAGAGTGTAGGGAATAGAGTGTAGAGTGTAAGATATAGAGTGTAGAGTGTAGGGTATAGAGTGTAGGATATAGACTGTAGGGTATAGAGTGTAGGGTATAGAGTGTAGGGTATAGATTGTAGAGTGTAGGCTATAGAGTGTAGGGTATAGAGTGTAGGGTAGAGAGTGTAGGGTATAGAGTGTAGGGTATAGAGTGTAGAGTGTAGGGTATAGTGTGTAGGGTATAGAGTGCAGGGTGTAGAGTGTAGGTATAGAGTGTAGGGTATAGAATGTAGGGTATAAAGTGAAAGAGTGTAGGGTATAGAGTGTATAGTGTAGGGTATAGAGTGTAGGGTATAGAGTGTAGGGTATAGAGTGTAGGGTATAGAGTGTAGAGTGTAGGGTATAGAGTGTATGCTATAGAGTGTATGGTGTAGAGTGTATGGTATAGAGTGTAGGGTAGAGTGTAGAGTGTATGGTATAGAGTGTAGGGTATAGAGTGTAGGGTATAGAGTGTATGTTATAGAGTGTAGGGTATAGAGTGTAGAGTGTAGGGTATACAGTTTAGATTGTAGGGTATAGAGTGTAGGGTATAGAGTGTAATGTATAGAGTGTATGGTATAGAGTGTAGGGTATAGAGTGTAGGGTGTAGAGTGTAGGCTATAGAGTGTAGGGTATAGAGTGTAGGGTATAGAGTGTAGGGTATAGAGTGTAGGGTATAGAGTGTAGGGAATAGAGTGTAGAGTGTAAGGTATAGAGTGTAGAGTGTAGGGTATAGAGTGTATGGTATAGAGTGTAGGTTATAGAGTGTAGGGATTAGAGTGTAGGGTATAGAGTGTAGGGTATAGAGTGTAGAGTGTAGGGTACAGAGTGTAGGGTATAGAGTGTAGAGTGTAGGGTATAGAGTGTAGGGTATGGAGTGTAGGGTATAGAGTGTAGAGTGTAGGGTATAGAGTGTAGGGTATAGAGTGTAGGGTATAGAGTGTAGGGTATAGAGTGTAGGGTATAGATTGTAGAGTGTAGGGTATAGAGTGTAGGGTATAGAGTGTAGGGTATAGAGTGTAGAGTGTAGGGTATAGAGTGTAGGGTATAGAGTGTAGGGTATAGAGTGTAGGGCATAGAGTGTAGGGTATAGAGTGTAGGGTATAGAGTGTAGAGTGTAGGGTATAGATTGTAGGGTATAGAGTGTAGAGTGTAGGGTATAGAGTGTAGGGTATAGAGTGTAGGGTATAGAGTGTAGGGTATAGAGTGTAGAGTGTAGGGTATAGAGTGTAGGGTATAGAGTGTAGGGTATAGAGTGTAGGGTAGAGAGTGTAGAGTGTAGGGTATAGAGTAAAGGGTATAGAGTGTAGAATGTAGGGATTAGAGTGTAGGGTATAGAGTGTAGGGTGTAGAGTGTAGGGTATAGAGTGTAGGGTATAAAGTGTAGAGTGTAGGGTATAGAGTGTAGAGTGTAGGGTATAGAGTGTAGGGTATAGAGTGTAGGGCATAGAGTGTAGGGTATAGAGTGTAGGGTATAGAGTGTAGAGTGTAGGGTATAGAGTGTAGGGTATAGAGTGTAGGGTAGAGAGTGTAGGGTAGAGAGTGTAGAGTGTAGGGTATAGAGTAAAGTGTATAGAGTGTAGAATGTAGGGATTAAAGTGTACGGTATAGAGTGTAGGGTGTAGAGTGTAGGGTATAGAGTGTAGGGTATAGAGTGTATGGTATAGAGTGTAGGTTATAGAGTGTAGGGATTAGAGTGTAGGGTATAGAGTGTAGGGTATAGAGTGTAGAGTGTAGGGTACAGAGTGTAGGGTATAGAGTGTAGAGTGTAGGGTATAGAGTGTAGGGTATGGAGTGTAGGGTATAGAGTGTAGAGTGTAGGGTATAGAGTGTAGGGTATAGAGTGTAGGGTATAGAGTGTAGGGTATAGAGTGTAGGGTATAGATTGTAGAGTGTAGGGTATAGAGTGTAGGGTATAGAGTGTAGGGTATAGAGTGTAGAGTGTAGGGTATAGAGTGTAGGGTATAGAGTGTAGGGTATAGAGTGTAGGGCATAGAGTGTAGGGTATAGAGTGTAGGGTATAGAGTGTAGAGTGTAGGGTATAGATTGTAGGGTATAGAGTGTAGAGTGTAGGGTATAGAGTGTAGGGTATAGAGTGTAGGGTATAGAGTGTAGGGTATAGAGTGTAGAGTGTAGGGTATAGAGTGTAGGGTATAGAGTGTAGGGTATAGAGTGTAGGGTAGAGAGTGTAGAGTGTAGGGTATAGAGTAAAGGGTATAGAGTGTAGAATGTAGGGATTAGAGTGTAGGGTATAGAGTGTAGGGTGTAGAGTGTAGGGTATAGAGTGTAGGGTATAAAGTGTAGAGTGTAGGGTATAGAGTGTAGAGTGTAGGGTATAGAGTGTAGGGTATAGAGTGTAGGGCATAGAGTGTAGGGTATAGAGTGTAGGGTATAGAGTGTAGAGTGTAGGGTATAGAGTGTAGGGTATAGAGTGTAGGGTAGAGAGTGTAGGGTAGAGAGTGTAGAGTGTAGGGTATAGAGTAAAGTGTATAGAGTGTAGAATGTAGGGATTAAAGTGTACGGTATAGAGTGTAGGGTGTAGAGTGTAGGGTATAGAGTGTAGGGTATAGAGTGTAGGGTATAGAGTGTAGGGTATAGAGCGTAGGGAATAGAGTGTAGAGTGTAAGGTATAGAGTGTAGAGTGTAGGGTATAGAGTGTAGGGTATAGAGTGTAGATTGTAGGGATTAGAGTGTGGGGTATAGAGTGTATGGTATAGAGTGTAGGGTATAGAGTGTAGGGAATAGAGTGTAGAGTGTAAGATATAGAGTGTAGAGTGTAGGGTATAGAGTGTAGGGTATAGACTGTAGGGTATAGAGTGTAGGGTATAGAGTGTAGGGTATAGATTGTAGAGTGTAGGCTATAGAGTGTAGGGTATAGAGTGTAGGGTAGAGAGTGTAGGGTATAGAGTGTAGGGTATAGAGTGTAGAGTGTAGGGTATAGTGTGTAGGGTATAGAGTGCAGGGTGTAGAGTGTAGGTATAGAGTGTAGGGTATAGAATGTAGGGTATAAAGTGAAAGAGTGTAGGGTATAGAGTGTATAGTGTAGGGTATAGAGTGTAGGGTATAGAGTGTAGGGTATAGAGTGTAGGGTATAGAGTGTAGAGTGTAGGGTATAGAGTGTATGCTATAGAGTGTATGGTGTAGAGTGTATGGTATAGAGTGTAGGGTATAGAGTGTAGAGTGTATGGTATAGAGTGTAGGGTATAGAGTGTAGGGTATAGAGTGTATGTTATAGAGTGTAGGGTATAGAGTGTAGAGTGTAGGGTATACAGTTTAGATTGTAGGGTATAGAGTGTAGGGTATAGAGTGTAATGTATAGAGTGTATGGTATAGAGTGTAGGGTATAGAGTGTAGGGTGTAGAGTGTAGGCTATAGAGTGTAGGGTATAGAGTGTAGGGTATAGAGTGTAGGGTATAGAGTGTAGGGAACAGAGTGTAGAGTGTAAGGTATAGAGTGTAGGGTATAGAGTGTAGGGTATAGAGTGTAGGGTATAGAGTGTAGGGTATAGATTGTAGAGTGTAGGGTATAGAGTGTAGGGTATAGAGTGTAGGGTATAGAGTGTAGAGTGTAGGGTATAGAGTGTAGGGTATAGAGTGTAGGGTATAGAGTGTAGGGCATAGAGTGTAGGGTATAGAGTGTAGGGTATAGAGTGTAGAGTGTAGGGTATAGATTGTAGGGTATAGAGTGTAGAGTGTAGGGTATAGAGTGTAGGGTATAGAGTGTAGGGTATAGAGTGTAGGGTATAGAGTGTAGGGTATAGAGTGTAGAGTGTAGGGTATAGAGTGTAGGGTATAGAGTGTAGGGTATAGAGTGTAGGGTAGAGAGTGTAGAGTGTAGGGTATAGAGTAAAGGGTATAGAGTGTAGAATGTAGGGATTAGAGTGTAGGGTATAGAGTGTAGGGTGTAGAGTGTAGGGTATAGAGTGTAGGGTATAAAGTGTAGAGTGTAGGGTATAGAGTGTAGAGTGTAGGGTATAGAGTGTAGGGTATAGAGTGTAGGGCATAGAGTGTAGGGTATAGAGTGTAGGGTATAGAGTGTAGAGTGTAGGGTATAGAGTGTAGGGTATAGAGTGTAGGGTAGAGAGTGTAGGGTAGAGAGTGTAGAGTGTAGGGTATAGAGTAAAGTGTATAGAGTGTAGAATGTAGGGATTAAAGTGTACGGTATAGAGTGTAGGGTGTAGAGTGTAGGGTATAGAGTGTAGGGTATAGAGTGTAGGGTATAGAGTGTAGGGTATAGAGCGTAGGGAATAGAGTGTAGAGTGTAAGGTATAGAGTGTAGAGTGTAGGGTATAGAGTGTAGGGTATAGAGTGTAGATTGTAGGGATTAGAGTGTAGGGTATAGAGTGTAGGGTGTAGAGTGTAGGGTATAGAGTGTAGAGTGTAGGGTATAGAGTGTATGGTATAGAGTGTAGGGTATAGAGTGTAGGGTGTAGAGTGTAGGGTATAGAGTGTAGGGTATAGAGTGTATGGTATAGAGTGTAGGGTATAGAGTGTAGGGAATAGAGTGTAGAGTGTAAGATATAGAGTGTAGAGTGTAGGGTATAGAGTGTAGGGTATAGACTGTAGGGTATAGAGTGTAGGGTATAGAGTGTAGGGTATAGATTGTAGAGTGTAGGCTATAGAGTGTAGGGTATAGAGTGTAGAGTGTAGGGTAGAGAGTGTAGGGTATAGAGTGTAGGGTATAGAGTGTAGAGTGTAGGATATAGTGTGTAGGGTATAGAGTGCAGGGTGTAGAGTGTAGGTATAGAGTGTAGGGTATAGAATGTAGGATATAAAGTGAAAGAGTGTAGGGTATAGAGTGTATAGTGTAGGGTATAGAGTGTAGGGTATAGAGTGTAGGGTATAGAGTGTAGAGTGTAGGGTATAGAGTGTATGCTATAGAGTGTATGGTGTAGAGTGTATGGTATAGAGTGTAGGGTATAGAGTGTAGAGTGTATGGTATAGAGTGTAGGGTATAGAGTGTAGGGTATAGAGTGTATGTTATAGAGTGTAGGGTATAGAGTGTAGAGTGTAGGGTATACAGTTTAGATTGTTGTGTATAGAGTGTAGGGTATAGAGTGTAATGTATAGAGTGTATGGTATAGAGTGTAGGGTATAGAGTGTAGGGTGTAGAGTGTAGGCTATAGAGTGTAGGGTATAGAGTGTAGGGTATAGAGTGTAGGGTATAGAGTGTAGGGAATAGAGTGTAGAGTGTAAGGTATAGAGTGTAGAGTGTAGGGTATAGAGTGTATGGTATAGAGTGTAGGGTATAGAGTGTAGGGATTAGAGTGTAGGGTATAGAGTGTAGGGTATAGAGTGTAGGGTATAGAGTGTAGGGTATAGAGTGTAGAGTGTAGGGCATAGAGTGTAGGGTATAGAGTGCAAGGTATAGAGTGTAGGGCATAGAGTGTAGGGTATAGAGTGTAGGGTATAGAGTGTAGAGTGTATGGCATAGAGTGTAGGGTATAGAGTGTAGGGTATAGAGTGTAGAGTGTAGGGTATAGAGTGTAGGGTATAGAGTGTAGGGTATAGAGTGTAGGGCATAGAGTGTAGGGTATAGAGTGTAGTGTATAGAGTGTAGAGTGTAGGGTATAGAGTGTAGGGTATAGAGTGTAGGGTATAGAGTGTAGAGTGTAGGGTATAGAGTGTAGGGTATAGAGTGTAGGGTATAGAGTGTAGGGTAGAGAGTGTAGAGTGTAGGGTATAGAGTAAAGGGTATAGAGTGTAGAATGTAGGGATTAGAGTGTAGGGTATAGAGTGTAGGGTGTAGAGTGTAGGGTATAGAGTGTAGGGTATAAAGTGTAGAGTGTAGGGTATAGAGTGTAGAGTGTAGGGTATAGAGTGTAGGGTATAGAGTGTAGGGCATAGAGTGTAGGGTATAGAGTGTAGGGTATAGAGTGTAGAGTGTAGGGTATAGAGTGTAGGGTATAGAGTGTAGGGTAGAGAGTGTAGGGTAGAGAGTGTAGAGTGTAGGGTATAGAGTAAAGTGTATAGAGTGTAGAATGTAGGGATTAAAGTGTACGGTATAGAGTGTAGGGTGTAGAGTGTAGGGTATAGAGTGTAGGGTATAGAGTGTAGGGTATAGAGTGTAGGGTATAGAGCGTAGGGAATAGAGTGTAGAGTGTAAGGTATAGAGTGTAGAGTGTAGGGTATAGAGTGTAGGGTATAGAGTGTAGATTGTAGGGATTAGAGTGTAGGGTATAGAGTGTAGGGTGTAGAGTGTAGGGTATAGAGTGTAGAGTGTAGGGTATAGAGTGTATGGTATAGAGTGTAGGGTATAGAGTGTAGGGTGTAGAGTGTAGGGTATAGAGTGTAGGGTATAGAGTGTATGGTATAGAGTGTAGGGTATAGAGTGTAGGGAATAGAGTGTAGAGTGTAAGATATAGAGTGTAGAGTGTAGGGTATAGAGTGTAGGGTATAGACTGTAGGGTATAGAGTGTAGGGTATAGAGTGTAGGGTATAGATTGTAGAGTGTAGGCTATAGAGTGTAGGGTATAGAGTGTAGAGTGTAGGGTAGAGAGTGTAGGGTATAGAGTGTAGGGTATAGAGTGTAGAGTGTAGGATATAGTGTGTAGGGTATAGAGTGCAGGGTGTAGAGTGTAGGTATAGAGTGTAGGGTATAGAATGTAGGATATAAAGTGAAAGAGTGTAGGGTATAGAGTGTATAGTGTAGGGTATAGAGTGTAGGGTATAGAGTGTAGGGTATAGAGTGTAGAGTGTAGGGTATAGAGTGTATGCTATAGAGTGTATGGTGTAGAGTGTATGGTATAGAGTGTAGGGTATAGAGTGTAGAGTGTATGGTATAGAGTGTAGGGTATAGAGTGTAGGGTATAGAGTGTATGTTATAGAGTGTAGGGTATAGAGTGTAGAGTGTAGGGTATACAGTTTAGATTGTTGTGTATAGAGTGTAGGGTATAGAGTGTAATGTATAGAGTGTATGGTATAGAGTGTAGGGTATAGAGTGTAGGGTGTAGAGTGTAGGCTATAGAGTGTAGGGTATAGAGTGTAGGGTATAGAGTGTAGGGAATAGAGTGTAGAGTGTAAGGTATAGAGTGTAGAGCGTAGGGTATAGAGTGTATGGTATAGAGTGTAGGGTATAGAGTGTAGGGATTAAAGTGTAGGGTATAGAGTGTAGGGTATAGAGTGTAGGGTATAGAGTGTAGGGTATAGAGTGTAGAGTGTAGGGCATAGAGTGTAGGGTATAGAGTGCAAGGTATAGAGTGTAGGGCATAGAGTGTAGGGTATAGAGTGTAGGGTATAGAGTGTAGAGTGTATGGCATAGAGTGTAGGGTATAGAGTGTAGGGTATAGAGTGTAGAGTGTAGGGTATAGAGTGTAGGGTATAGAGTGTAGGGTATAGAGTGTAGGGCATAGAGTGTAGGGTATAGAGTGTAGTGTATAGAGTGTAGAGTGTAGGGTATAGAGTGTAGGGTATAGAGTGTAGAGTGTAGGGTATATAGTGTAGGGTATAGAGTGTAGGGCATAGAGTGTAGGGTATAGAGTGTAGTGTATAGAGTGTAGAGTGTAGGGTATAGAGTGTAGGACATAGAGTGTAGGGTATAGAGTGTAGAGCGTAGGGTATAGAGTGTAGGGTATAGAGTGTAGGGTATAGAGTGTAGGGTATAGAGTGCAGAGTGTAGGGTATAGAGTGTAGAGTGTAGGGTATAGAGTGTAGGGTATAGAGTGTAGGGTATAGAGTGTAGGGTAGAGAGTGTAGAGTGTAGGGTATAGAGTGTAGGGTATAGAGTGTAGGGTGTAGAGTGTAGGGTATAGAGTGTAGAGTGTAGGGTATAGAGTGTATGGTATAGAGTGTAGGGTATAGAGTGTAGGGTGTAGAGTGTAGGGTATAGAGTGTAGGGCATAGAGTGTAGGGTATAGAGTGTAGGGTATAGAGTGTAGAGTGTAGGGTATAGAATGTATGGTATAGAGTGTAGGGTATAGAGTGTAGGGTATAGAGTGTAGGGCAAAGAGTGTAGGGTATAGAGTGTAGGGTATAGAGTGTATGGTATAGAGTGTAGGGTATAGATTGTAGGGAATAGAGTGTAGAGTGTAAGGTATAGAGTGTAGAGTGTAGGATATAGAGTGTAGGGTAAAGACTGTAGGGTATAGAGTGTAGGGTATAGAGTGTAGGGTATAGATTGTAGAGTGTAGGCTATAGAGTGTAGGGTATAGAGTGTAGAGTGTAGGGTATAGAGTGTAGGGTATAGAGTGTAGGGTATAGAGTGTAGAGTGCAGGGTATAGTGTGTAGGGTATAGAGTGCAGGGTGTAGAGTGTAGGGTATAGAGTGTAGGGTATAGAGTGTAGGGTATAAAGTGTAGAGTGTAGGGTATAGAGTGTAGAGTGTAGGGTATAGAGTGTAGGGTATAGAGTGTAGGGCATAGAGTGTAGGGTATAGAGTGCAGGGTGTAGAGTGTAGGGTATAGAGTGTAGGGTATAGAGTGTAGGGTATAAAGTGTAGAGTGTAGGGTATAGAGTGTAGAGTGTAGGGTATAGAGTGTAGGGTATAGAGTGCAGGGTATAGTGTGTAGGGTATAGAGTGCAGGGTGTAGAGTGTAGGGTATAGAGTGTAGGGTATAGAGTGTAGGGTATAAAGTGTAGAGTGTAGGGTATAGAGTGTAGAGTGTAGGGTATAGAGTGTAGGGTATAGAGTGTAGGGCATAGAGTGTAGGGTATAGAGTGTAGGGTATAGAGTGTAGAATGTAGGGATTAGAGTGTAGGGTATAGAGTGTAGGGTGTAGAGTGTAGGGTATAGAGTGTAGGGTATAAAGTGTAGAGTGTAGGGTATAGAGTGTAGAGTGTAGGGTATAGAGTGTAGGGTATAGAGTGTAGGGCATAGAGTGTAGGGTATAGAGTGTAGGGTATAGAGTGTAGAGTGTAGGGTATAGAGTGTAGGGTATAGAGTATAGGGTATAGAGTGTAGGGTAGAGAGTGTAGAGTGTAGGGTATAGAGTAAAGGGTATAGAGTGTAGAATGTAGGGATTAGAGTGTAGGGTATAGAGTGTAGGGTGTAGAGTGTAGGGTATAGAGTGTAGGGTATAGAGTGTAGGGTATAGAGTGTAGGGAATAGAATGTAGAGTGTAAGGTATAGAGTGTAGAGTGTAGGGTATAGAGTGTAGGGTATAGAGTATAGATTGTAGGGATTAGAGTGTAGGGTATAGAGTGTAGGGTGTAGAGTGTAGGGTATAGAGTGTAGAGTGTAGGGTATAGAGTGTAGGGTATAGAGTGTAGGGCATAGAGTGTAGGGTATAGAGTGTAGGGTATAGAGTGTAGAGTGTAGGGTATAGAGTGTAGGGTATAGAGTATAGGGTATAGAGTGTAGGGTAGAGAGTGTAGAGTGTAGGGTATAGAGTAAAGGGTATAGAGTGTAGAATGTAGGGATTAGAGTGTAGGGTATAGAGTGTAGGGTGTAGAGTGTAGGGTATAGAGTGTAGGGTATAGAGTGTAGGGTATAGAGTGTAGGGAATAGAATGTAGAGTGTAAGGTATAGAGTGTAGAGTGTAGGGTATAGAGTGTAGGGTATAGAGTATAGATTGTAGGGATTAGAGTGTAGGGTATAGAGTGTAGGGTGTAGAGTGTAGGGTATAGAGTGTAGAGTGTAGGGTATAGAGTGTATGGTATAGAGTGTAGGGTATAGAGTGTAGGGTATAGAGTGTAGGGTATAGAGTGTAGAGTGTAGGGTATAGAGTGTATGGTATAGATTGTAGGGATTAGAGTGTAGGGTATAGAGTGTAGGGTGTAGAGTGTAGGGTATAGAGTGTAGAGTGTAGGGTATAGAGTGTATGGTATAGAGTGTAGGGTATAGAGTGTAGGGTGTAGAGTGTAGGGTATAGAGTGTAGGGTATAGAGTGTATGGTATAGAGTGTAGGGTATAGAGTGTAGGGAATAGAGTGTAGAGTGTAAGATATAGAGTGTAGAGTGTAGGGTATAGAGTGTAGGGTATAGACTGTAGGGTATAGAGTGTAGGGTATAGAGTGTAGGGTATAGATTGTAGAGTGTAGGCTATAGAGTGTAGGGTATAGAGTGTAGAGTGTAGGGTATGGAGTGTAGGGTATAGAGTGTAGGGTATAGAGTGTAGAGTGTAGGGTATAGTGTGTAGGGTATAGAGTGCAGGGTGTAGAGTGTAGGTATAGAGTGTAGGGTATAGAATGTAGGGTATAAAGTGTAGAGTGTAGGGTATAGAGTGTATAGTGTAGGGTATAGAGTGTAGGGTATAGAGTGTAGGGTATAGAGTGTAGGGTATAGAGTGTAAAGTGTAGGGTATAGAGTGTATGCTATACAGTGTATGGTGTAGAGTGTATGGTATAGAGTGTAGGGTATAGAGGGTAGAGTGTGTTTTATAGAGTGTAGGGTATAGAGTGTAGGGTATAGAGTGTATGTTATAGAGTGTAGGGTATAGAGTGTAGAGTGTATGGTATAGAGTGTAGGGTATAGAGTGTAGGGTATAGAGTGTATGTTATAGAGTGTAGGGTATAGAGTGTAGAGTGTAGAGTATACAGTTTAGATTGTAGGGTATAGAGTGTAGGGTATAGAGTGTAATGTATAGAGTGTATGGTATAGAGTGTAGGGTATAGAGTGTATGGTATAGAGTGTAGGGTATAGAGTGTAGAGTGTAGGATATAGAGTGTAGGGTATAGAGTGTAGAGTGTAGGGTATAGAGTGTAGGGTATAGAGTGTAGGGTATAGAGTGTAGAGTGTAGGGATTAGAGTGTAGGATATAGAGTGCAGGGTATAGAGTGTAGAGTGTAGGGTATAGAGTGTAGGGTATAGAGTGTAGGGTATAGAGTGTAGGGTATAGAGTGTAGAGTGTAGGGTATAGAGTGTATGCTATAGAGTGTATGGTGTAGAGTGTATGGTATAGAGTGTAGGGTATAGAGTGTAGGGTATAGAGTGTATGTTATAGAGTGTAGGGTATAGAGTGTAGAGTGTAGGGTATACAGTTTAGATTGTAGGGTATAGAGTGTAGGGTATAGAGTGTAATGTATAGAGTGTATGGTATAGAGTGTAGGGTATAGAGTGTAGGGTGTAGAGTGTAGGCTATAGAGTGTAGGGTATAGAGTGTAGGGTATAGAGTGTAGGGTATAGAGTATAGGGTATAGAGTGTAGGGAATAGAGTGTAGAGTGTAAGGTATAGAGTGTAGAGTGTAGGGTATAGAGTGTATGGTATAGAGTGTAGGGTATAGAGTGTAGGGATTAGAGTGTAGGGTATAGAGTGTAGGGTATAGAGTGTAGGGTACAGAGTGTAGGGTATAGAGTGTAGAGTGTAGGGTATAGAGTGTAGGGTATGGAGTGTAGGGTATAGAGTGTAGAGTGTAGGGTATAGAGTGAAGGGTATAGAGTGTAGGGTATAGAGTGTAGGGTATAGAGTGTAGGGTATAGAGTGTAGGGTATAGATTGTAGAGTGTAGGGTATAGAGTGTAGGGTATAGAGTGTAGGGTATAGAGTGTAGAGTGTAGGGTATAGAGTGTAGGGTATAGAGTGTAGGGTATAGAGTGTAGGGCATAGAGTGAAGGGTATAGAGTGTAGGGTATAGAGTGTAGAGTGTAGGGTATAGATTGTAGGGTATAGAGTGTAGAGTGTAGGGTATAGAGTGTAGGGTATAGAGTGTAGGGTATAGAGTGTAGAGTATAGAGTGTAGGGTATAGAGTGTAGAGTATAGAGTGTAGGGTATAGAGTGTAGAGTGTAGGGTATAGAGTGTAGGGTATAGAGTGTAGGGTATAGAGTGTAGGGTAGAGAGTGTAGAGTGTAGGGTATAGAGTAAAGGGTATAGAGTGTAGAATGTAGGGATTAGAGTGTAGGGTATAGAGTGTAGGGTGTAGAGTGTAGGGTATAGAGTGTAGGGTATAAAGTGTAGAGTGTAGGGTATAGAGTGTAGAGTGTAGGGTATAGAGTGTAGGGTATAGAGTGTAGGGCATAGAGTGTAGGGTATAGAGTGTAGGGTATAGAGTGTAGAGTGTAGGGTATAGAGTGTAGGGTATAGAGTGTAGGGTAGAGAGTGTAGGGTAGAGAGTGTAGAGTGTAGGGTATAGAGTAAAGTGTATAGAGTGTAGAATGTAGGGATTAAAGTGTACGGTATAGAGTGTAGGGTGTAGAGTGTAGGGTATAGAGTGTAGGGTATAGAGTGTAGGGTATAGAGTGTAGGGTATAGAGCGTAGGGAATAGAGTGTAGAGTGTAAGGTATAGAGTGTAGAGTGTAGGGTATAGAGTGTAGGGTATAGAGTGTAGATTGTAGGGATTAGAGTGTAGGGTATAGAGTGTAGGGTGTAGAGTGTAGGGTATAGAGTGTAGAGTGTAGGGTATAGAGTGTATGGTATAGAGTGTAGGGTATAGAGTGTAGGGTGTAGAGTGTAGGGTATAGAGTGTAGGGTATAGAGTGTATGGTATAGAGTGTAGGGTATAGAGTGTAGGGAATAGAGTGTAGAGTGTAAGATATAGAGTGTAGAGTGTAGGGTATAGAGTGTAGGGTATAGACTGTAGGGTATAGAGTGTAGGGTATAGAGTGTAGGGTATAGATTGTAGAGTGTAGGCTATAGAGTGTAGGGTATAGAGTGTAGAGTGTAGGGTAGAGAGTGTAGGGTATAGAGTGTAGGGTATAGAGTGTAGAGTGTAGGATATAGTGTGTAGGGTATAGAGTGCAGGGTGTAGAGTGTAGGTTTAGAGTGTAGGGTATAGAATGTAGGATATAAAGTGAAAGAGTGTAGGGTATAGAGTGTATAGTGTAGGGTATAGAGTGTAGGGTATAGAGTGTAGGGTATAGAGTGTAGGGTATAGAGTGTAGGGTATAGAGTGTAGAGTGTAGGGTATAGAGTGTATGGTATAGATTGTAGGGATTAGAGTGTAGGGTATAGAGTGTAGAGTGTAGGGTATAGAGTGTATGCTATAGAGTGTATGGTGTAGAGTGTATGGTATAGAGTGTAGGGTATAGAGTGTAGAGTGTATGGTATAGAGTGTAGGGTATAGAGTGTAGGGTATAGAGTGTATGTTATAGAGTGTAGGGTATAGAGTGTAGAGTGTAGGGTATACAGTTTAGATTGTTGTGTATAGAGTGTAGGGTATAGAGTGTAATGTATAGAGTGTATGGTATAGAGTGTAGGGTATAGAGTGTAGGGTGTAGAGTGTAGGCTATAGAGTGTAGGGTATAGAGTGTAGGGTATAGAGTGTAGGGTATAGAGTGTAGGGAATAGAGTGTAGAGTGTAAGGTATAGAGTGTAGAGTGTAGGGTATAGAGTGTATGGTATAGAGTATAGGGTATAGAGTGTAGGGATTAGAGTGTAGGGTATAGAGTGTAGGGTATAGAGTGTAGGGTATAGAGTGTAGAGTGTAGGGCATAGAGTGTAGGGTATAGAGTGCAAGGTATAGAGTGTAGGGCATAGAGTGTAGGGTATAGAGTGTAGGGTATAGAGTGTAGAGTGTATGGCATAGAGTGTAGGGTATAGAGTGTAGGGTATAGAGTGTAGAGTGTAGGGTATAGAGTGTAGGGTATAGAGTGTAGGGCATAGAGTGTAGGGAATAGAGTGTAGTGTATAGAGTGTAGAGTGTAGGGTATATAGTGTAGGGTATAGAGTGTAGGGCATAGAGTGTAGGGTATAGAGTGTAGTGTATAGAGTGTAGAGTGTAGGGTATAGAGTGTAGGGTATAGAGTGTAGGGTATAGAGTGTAGAGCGTAGGGTATAGAGTGTAGGGTATAGAGTGTAGGGTATAGAGTGTAGGGTATAGAGTGTAGGGTATAGAGTGCAGAGTGTAGGGTATAGAGTGTAGAGTGTAGGGTATAGAGTGTAGGGTATAGAGTGTAGGGTATAGAGTGTAGGGTAGAGAGTGTAGAGTGTAGGGTATAGAGTGTAGGGTATAGAGTGTAGGGTGTAGAGTGTAGGGTATAGAGTGTAGAGTGTAGGGTATAGAGTGTATGGTATAGAGTGTAGGGTATAGAGTGTAGGCTGTAGAGTGTAGGGTATAGAGTGTAGGGCATAGAGTGTAGGGTATAGAGTGTAGGGTATAGAGTGTAGAGTGTAGGGTATAGAATGTATGGTATAGAGTGTAGGGTATAGAGTGTAGGGTATAGAGTGTAGGGCAAAGAGTGTAGGGTATAGAGTGTAGGGTATAGAGTGTATGGTATAGAGTGTAGGGTATAGATTGTAGGGAATAGAGTGTAGAGTGTAAGGTATAGAGTGTAGAGTGTAGGGTATAGAGAGTAGGGTAAAGACTGTAGGGTATAGAGTGTAGGGTATAGAGTGTAGGGTATAGATTGTAGAGTGTAGGCTATAGAGTGTAGGGTATAGAGTGTAGAGTGTAGGGTATAGAGTGTAGGGTATAGAGTGTAGGGTATAGAGTGTAGAGTGCAGGGTATAGTGTGTAGGGTATAGAGTGCAGGGTGTAGAGTGTAGGGTATAGAGTGTAGGGTATAGAGTGTAGGGTATAAAGTGTAGAGTGCAGCGTATAGAGTGTATAGTGTAGGGTATAGAGTGTAGGGTATAGAGTGTAGGGCATAGAGTGTAGGGTATAGAGTGTAGGGTATAGAGTGTAGAGTGTAGGGTATAGAGTGTAGGGTATAGAGTGTAGGGTATAGAGTGTAGGGTAGAGAGTGTAGAGTGTAGGGTATAGAGTAAAGGGTATAGAGTGTAGAATGTAGGGATTAGAGTGTAGGGTATAGAGTGTAGGGTGTAGAGTGTAGGGTATAGAGTGTAGGGTATAAAGTGTAGAGTGTAGGGTATAGAGTGTAGAGTGTAGGGTATAGAGTGTAGGGTATAGAGTGTAGGGCATAGAGTGTAGGGTATAGAGTGTAGGGTATAGAGTGTAGAGTGTAGGGTATAGAGTGTAGGGTATAGAGTATAGGGTATAGAGTGTAGGGTAGAGAGTGTAGAGTGTAGGGTATAGAGTAAAGGGTATAGAGTGTAGAATGTAGGGATTAGAGTGTAGGGTATAGAGTGTAGGGTGTAGAGTGTAGGGTATAGAGTGTAGGGTATAGAGTGTAGGGTATAGAGTGTAGGGAATAGAGTGTAGAGTGTAAGGTATAGAGTGTAGAGTGTAGGGTATAGAGTGTAGGGTATAGAGTATAGATTGTAGGGATTAGAGTGTAGGGTATAGAGTGTAGGGTGTAGAGTGTAGGGTATAGAGTGTAGAGTGTAGGGTATAGAGTGTATGGTATAGAGTGTAGGGTATAGAGTGTAGGGTATAGAGTGTAGGGTATAGAGTGTAGGGTATAGAGTGTAGAGTGTAGGGTATAGAGTGTATGGTATAGATTGTAGGGATTAGAGTGTAGGGTATAGAGTGTAGGGTGTAGAGTGTAGGGTATAGAGTGTAGAGTGTAGGGTATAGAGTGTATGGTATAGAGTGTAGGGTATAGAGTGTAGGGTGTAGAGTGTAGGGTATAGAGTGTAGGGTATAGAGTGTATGGTATAGAGTGTAGGGTATAGAGTGTAGGGAATAGAGTGTAGAGTGTAAGATATAGAGTGTAGAGTGTAGGGTATAGAGTGTAGGGTATAGACTGTAGGGTATAGAGTGTAGGGTATAGAGTGTAGGGTATAGATTGTAGAGTGTAGGCTATAGAGTGTAGGGTATAGAGTGTAGAGTGTAGGGTATGGAGTGTAGGGTATAGAGTGTAGGGTATAGAGTGTAGAGTGTAGGGTATAGTGTGTAGGGTATAGAGTGCAGGGTGTAGAGTGTAGGTATAGAGTGTAGGGTATAGAATGTAGGGTATAAAGTGTAGAGTGTAGGGTATAGAGTGTATAGTGTAGGGTATAGAGTGTAGGGTATAGAGTGTAGGGTATAGAGTGTAGGGTATAGAGTGTAAAGTGTAGGGTATAGAGTGTATGCTATACAGTGTATGGTGTAGAGTGTATGGTATAGAGTGTAGGGTATAGAGTGTAGAGTGTGTTTTATAGAGTGTAGGGTATAGAGTGTAGGGTATAGAGTGTATGTTATAGAGTGTAGGGTATAGAGTGTAGAGTGTATGGTATAGAGTGTAGGGTATAGAGTGTAGGGTATAGAGTGTATGTTATAGAGTGTAGGGTATAGAGTGTAGAGTGTAGAGTATACAGTTTAGATTGTAGGGTATAGAGTGTAGGGTATAGAGTGTAATGTATAGAGTGTATGGTATAGAGTGTAGGGTATAGAGTGTATGGTATAGAGTGTAGGGTATAGAGTGTAGAGTGTAGGATATAGAGTGTAGGGTATAGAGTGTAGAGTGTAGGGTATAGAGTGTAGGGTATACAGTGTAGGGTATAGAGTGTAGAGTGTAGGGATTAGAGTGTAGGATATAGAGTGTAGGGTATAGAGTGTAGAGTGTAGGGTATAGAGTGTAGGGTATAGAGTGTAGGGTATAGAGTGTAGAGTGTAGGGTATAGAGTGTAGGGTATAGAGTGTAGGGTATAGATTGTAGAGTGTAGGGTATAGAGTGTAGGGTATAGAGTGTAGGGTATAGAGTGTAGAGTGTAGGGTATAGAGCGTAGGGTATAGAGTGTAGGGTATAGAGTGTAGGGCATAGAGTGTAGGGTATAGAGTGTAGGGTATAGAGTGTAGGGTATAGAGTGTAGGGTATAGATTGTAGAGTGTAGGGTATAGAGTGTGGGGTATAGAGTGTAGGGTATAGTGTGTAGAGTGTAGGGTATAGAGTGTAGGGTAAAGAGTGTAGGGCATAGAGTGTAGGGTATAGAGTGTAGGGTATAGAGTGTAGAGGGTAGGGTATAGAGTGTAGGGTATAGAGTGTAGAGTGTATGGTATAGAGTGTAGGGTATAGAGTGTAGAGTGTGTTTTATAGAGTGTAGGGTATAGAGTGTAGGGTATAGAGTGTATGTTATAGAGTGTAGGGTATAGAGTGTAGAGTGTATGGTATAGAGTGTAGGGTATAGAGTGTAGGGTATAGAGTGTATGTTATAGAGTGTAGGGTATAGAGTGTAGAGTGTAGAGTATACAGTTTAGATTGTAGGATATAGAGTGTAGGGTATAGAGTGTAATGTATAGAGTGTATGGTATAGAGTGTAGGGTATAGAGTGTATGGTATAGAGTGTAGGGTATAGAGTGTAGAGTGTAGGATATAGAGTGTAGGGTATAGAGTGTAGAGTGTAGGGTATAGAGTGTAGGGTATAGAGTGTAGGGTATAGAGTGTAGAGTGTAGGGATTAGAGTGTAGGATATAGAGTGTAGGGTATAGAGTGTAGAGTGTAGGGTATAGAGTGTAGGGTATAGAGTGTAGGGTATAGAGTGTAGAGTGTAGGGTATAGAGTGTAGGGTATAGAGTGTAGGGTATAGATTGTAGAGTGTAGGGTATAGAGTGTAGGGTATAGAGTGTAGGGTATAGAGTGTAGAGTGTAGGGTATAGAGCGTAGGGTATAGAGTGTAGGGTATAGAGTGTAGGGCATAGAGTGTAGGGTATAGAGTGTAGGGTATAGAGTGTAGGGTATAGAGTGTAGGGTATAGATTGTAGAGTGTAGGGTATAGAGTGTGGGGTATAGAGTGTAGGGTATAGTGTGTAGAGTGTAGGGTATAGAGTGTAGGGTAAAGAGTGTAGGGCATAGAGTGTAGGGTATAGAGTGTAGGGTATAGAGTGTAGAGGGTAGGGTATAGAGTGTAGGGTATAGAGTGTAGAGTGTAGGGTATAGAGTGTAGGGTATAGAGAGTAGGGTATAGAGTGTAGAGTGTAGGGTATAGAGTGTAGGGTATAGAGTGTAGGGTATAGAGTGTGGGGTATAGAGTGTAGGGTATAGAGTGTAGAGTGTAGGGTATAGAGTGTAGAGTGTAGGGTATAGAGTAAATGGTATAGAGTGTAGAATGTAGGGATTAGAGTGTAGGGTATAGAGTGTAGAGTGTAGGGTATAGAGTGTAGGGTATAGAGTGTAGGGCATAGAGTGTAGGGTATAGAGTGTAGGGTATAGAGTGTAGAGTGTAGGGTATAGAGTGTAGGGTATAGAGTGTAGGGTATAGAGTGTAGGGTAGAGAGTGTAGAGTGTAGGGTATAGAGTAAAGGGTATAGAGTGTAGAATGTAGGGATTAGAGTGTAGGGTATAGAGTGTAGGGTGTAGAGTGTAGGGTATAGAGTGTAGGGTATAGAGTGTAGGGTATAGAGTGTAGGGAATAGAGTGTAGAGTGTAAGGTATAGAGTGTAGAGTGTAGGGTATAGAGTGTAGGGTATAGAGTGTAGGGTATAGAGTGTAGAGTGTAGGGTATAGAGTGTAGGGTGTAGAGTGTAGGGTATAGAGTGTAGAGTGTAGGGTATAGAGTGTATGGTATAGAGTGAAGGGGATAGAGTGTAGGGTGTAGAGTGTAGGGTATAGAGTGTATGGTATAGAGTGTATGGTATAGAGTGTAGGGTATAGAGTGTAGGGAATAGAGTGTAGAGTGTAAGATATAGAGTGTAGAGTGTAGGGTATAGAGTGTAGGGTATAGACTGTAGGGTATAGAGTGTAGGGTATAGAGTGTAGGGTATAGATTGTAGAGTGTAGGCTATAGAGTGTAGGGTATAGAGTGTAGAGTGTAGGGTAGAGAGTGTAGGGTATAGAGTGTAGGGTATAGAGTGTAGAGTGTAGGGTATAGTGTGTAGGGTATAGAGTGCAGGGTGTAGAGTGTAGGGTATAGAGTGTAGGGTATAGAATGTAGGGTATAAAGTGTAGAGTGTAGGGTATAGAGTGTATAGTGTAGGGTATAGAGTGTAGGGTATAGAGTGTAGGGTATAGAGTGTAGGGTATAGATTGTAGAGTGTAGGCTATAGAGTGTAGGGTATAGAGTGTAGAGTGTAGGGTATAGAGTGTAGGGTATAGAGTGTAGAGTGTAGGGTATAGAGTGTAGGGTATAGAGTGTAGAATGTAGGGTATAGTGTGTAGGATATAGAGTGCAGGGTGTAGAGTGTAGGGTATAGAGTGTAGAGTGTATAGTATAGAGTGTAGGGTATAGAGTGTAGGGTATAGAGTGTATGTTACAGAGTGTAGGGTATAGAGTGTAGAGTGTAGGGTATACAGTTTAGATTGTAGGGTATAGAGTGTAGGGTATAGAGTGTAGAGTGTAGGGTGTAGAGTGTAGGGTATAGAGTGTAGGGTATAGAGTGTATGTTATAGAGTGTAGGGTATAGAGTGTAGAGTGTAGGGTATACAGTTTAGATTGTAGGGTATAGAGTGTAGGGTATAGAGTGTAGAGTGTAGGGTATAGAGTGTAGGGTATAGAGTGTAGACTGTAGGGTATAGAGTGTAGGGTATAGAGTGTAGGGTATAGAGTGTAGAGTGTAGGGTATAGAGTGTAGGGTATAGAGTGTAGGGTATAGAGTGTAGAGTGTAGAGTATAGAGTGTATGCTATAGAGTGTATAGTGTAGAGTGTATGGTATAGAGTGTAGGGTATAGAGTGTAGAGTGTATGGTATAGAGTGTAGGGTATAGAGTGTAGGGTATAGAGTGTATGTTATAGAGTGTAGGGTATAGAGTGCAGAGTGTAGGGTATAGAGTGTAGGGCATAGAGTGTAGGGTATAGAGTGTAGTGTATAGAGTGTAGAGCGTAGGGTATAGAGTGTAGGGTATAGAGTGTAGGGTATAGAGTGTAGAGTGTAGGGTATATAGTGTAGGGTATAGAGTGCAGGGTGTAGAGTGTAGGGTATAGAGTGTAAGGTATAGAGTGTATGGTATAGAGTGTAGGGTATAGAGTGTAGAGTGTAGGGTATAGAGTGTAGGGTATAGAGTGTAGGGTATAGAGTGTAGAGTGTAGGGTACAGAGTGTAGGGTATAGAGTGTAGAGTGTAGGGTATAGAGTGTAGGGTATAGAGTGTAGGGTATAGAGTGTAGAGTGTAGGGTATAGAGTGAAGGGTATAGAGTGTAGGGTATAGAGTGTAGGGTATAGAGTGTAGGGTATAGATTGTAGAGTGTAGGGTATAGAGTGTAGGGTATAGAGTGTAGGGTATAGAGTGTAGAGTGTAGGGTATAGAGTGTAGGGTATAGAGTGTAGGGTATAGAGTGTAGGGCATAGAGTGTAGGGTATAGAGTGTAGGGTATAGAGTGTAGAGTGTAGGGTATAGAGTGTAGGGTATAGAGTGTAGAGTGTAGGGTATAGAGTGTAGGGTATAGAGTGTAGGGTATAGAGTGTAGGGTATAGAGTGTAGAGTGTAGGGTATAGAGTGTATGGTATAGAGTGTAGGGTATAGAGTGTAGGGTGTAGAGTGTAGGGTATAGAGTGTAGGGTATAGAGTGTAGGGTATAGAGTGTAGGGTATAGAGTGTAGGGAATAGAGTGTAGAGTGTAAGGTATAGAGTGTAGAGTGTAGGGTATAGAGTGTAGGGTATAGAGTGTAGAGTGTAGGGATTAGAGTGTAGGGTATAGAGTGTAGGGTATAGAGTGTAGGGTATAGAGTGTAGGGTATAGAGTGTAGAGTGTAGGGTATAGAGTGTAGGGTATAGAGTGTAAGGTATAGAGTGTAGGGCATAGAGTGTAGGGTATAGAGTGTTGGGTATAGAGTGTAGAGTGTATGGCATAGAGTGTAGGGTATAGAGTGTAGAGTGTAGGGTATAGAGTGTAGGGTATAGAGTGTAGGGTATAGAGTGTAGGGTATAGAGTGTAGGGCATAGAGTGTAGGGTATAGAGTGTAGGGTATAGAGTGTAGAGTGTAGGGTATAGAGTGTAGGGTATAGAGTGTAGGGTATAGAGTGTAGGGTATAGAGTGTAGGGCATAGAGTGTAGGGTATAGAGTGTAGTGTATAGAGTGTAGAGTGTAGGGTATAGAGTGTAGGGTATAGAGTGTAGGGTATAGAGTGCAGAGTGTAGAGTGTAGGGTATAGAGTGTAGGGTAGAGAGTGTAGAGTGTAGGGTATAGAGTGCAGGGTATAGAGTGTAGGGAATAGAGTGTAGAGTGTAGGGATTAGTGTGTAGGGTATAGAGTGTAGGGTGTAGAGTGTAGGGTATAGAGTGTAGAGTGTAGGGTATAGAGTGTATGGTATAGAGTGTAGGGTATAGAGTGTAGGGTGTAGAGTGTAGGGTATAGAATGTAGGGCATAGAGTGTAGGGTATAGAGTGTAGGGTATAGAGTGTA